>NC_022012.1:56397802-56405390 GCF_000317375.1 Microtus ochrogaster | reverse complement strand
AGAGAGAGAGAGAGAGAGAGAGAGAGAGAGAGAGAGAGAGAGAGAGAGAAACAGTCCAAGTTATCATGACATCCTGGAACTGATCCTACAGCCCAGGCAGGCCTTTAAGTTGTGATTCTTCTACCTCAGCTTCCTGAGAAGCAGGGGTTATCATTTATAAAACTGGGTCCCAAGGCTGGACCCATGAGGGGTGGGGCATCCAAGGCCTTGGCGGATCCTCTTGCAGGTGGGAGACCCTGGCAGGTGAGAGACAGAGAGATACGGCATGCAGAGAGAGCTTGGGTACAGAGTTTATTTAGTGGGTTTGGGGGTGGGGGAGGGGAAGGGCCAAAAAAAATGAGAGAAAGGCAGAAGCTGCCTCTCCAGAAGAAGAGCAGTGGGCAAAGAAAGAGCTGGCTGGAGAGGAGGTAGGAGACCCACTTGCCTGGGGGGGAGAGGGGATCAGGAGTGGCCAGGCTTGTCTCTTAATGGGACAGGGTACCCAGGTAACAGGCCAGGCCAGGCCATTACAACAGCAGGGTGGCAAATACCAGATCCAGTGTTTGGGATGTTTGTTCACACCATAGATTCCCCCCTACTTAGTTTCCTTTATCACAAATTTGAACTCAGTAGATAATAGATTCCAGTGGAAAAACTCTTGTGTGGTCAATGCGACCTTCGCATACCTGTAAGGTTTCCATGCGCTGTCCTCACGGGATGCTGAAACAGAGAGGCCAGTGCTAAGAGAGGGGCGAAACTAATTCCTCCACTCTGCAGAATGAATGGGGGAGCTGAGGGTGCTGCATTCCATGGGCTTAACACTGTGCTTCCTGCCGGGACTGGAATGAGGAAAGCGAGGATAGGATACATCACTCATTCATTCTGGACATGCATTGCCTATCAGAATTTTCCACGCTGTGGCATGCACCTTTTCCATGTAGGACAGGACATTTCATCACATGTACCTGAGACCGCTTGCTGGTTGTCGGTGTAGTTAGTTTGCATTGGCTGTAAAATAAAAGTTCTATGAGGGCAAAATAAAAGTGTATACAAAGGGAAGGGAAGCATGCCAGGAATATCCAAAAAGTCTCCCTTCACCGCCCCCCCCCCCCCGCGGGTCATTGCTGATGCATCTAGATGGCTGACTAGAAAAGGAAAGGTCATACTCAATGCTCGCTTTAATTCTAGAATCAGTCCCTCCCTTTCCAGACCTGGGTCTAGACACACCTCTGCCCTGACCTCTCCCCTAGATGTCTACCTGCCCTTCCCCACTCTCAGGGGCTTTCCCAAATAGAGGAGTGTTTTCCTTTGTTCTTTGCTTCTCCAGTGTCTGTTCAGCTTTCTCCACTTCTGGTGCACAGCATGGTTAAGGCATCAGAACTACCAGGGTTAGCAGATTTTTTTTTCCAGTTATTAATGGTTCATTCACACATGGTTGATCTAACAGCCGCATTGATCCAAGCAGCCATATAGCTCCAGTCCCATTATCGGTCAAGAGCTCAAACTCAGACCCAGTCATGTGTCATCCTGATCGCCTGTATTACAAAGACAGTCTTTTTTTCTTCCAATGCAGCAAATATACTGTGGACACAGCACCAAGAGGCTGGCTAAAAGCTTATCCATTTGTTGACTAAAGGAGACAGGCCACGCCAGGACCATTCCTCATGTATCCCAGCAAGTAGGAAGTGTGATCGCAGTTCTGCACACGGAAAGTGCACGTCTAATGTCAAATTAGAGAACTGTAGAACTATCATTATCCAATCCATTTTAGGGATGATGCTTGCTTTCCCATACCCTGACTTTACATTTACTTCTTCAAAGAATCTGAGGCATTTTGCTGACTTTCATATTCTACAGAGAAGCAAGGCATAATGCTAAAGTCCTTTGTGGTAAGGAGAAAAAACTCAAAAAGAGCAAATCAAGAAAAAAAAATAGAAATCAGACCGTGACTGCAAGTTTGAGAGTGTCGTGGCTTGGTTAAATCATTCTGATGTTCACTTAACTCACCTGTCGCAATCATACGTTTAATTCTCTGTGCATTTCTTGAAAATGTGCAGCTTAAAAACAGAATAAGTCTTTTAAAAAAAAAAAAGTAGAAGGAAGATGGCTCAGCAGTAAGAGTACTCATTGCTCTTAAAGAAGAACTGAGGTCAGTCCCCAGCACCCACTGGGCAGCTCACAACACCTGGAACCCCAGCTCCCTGGGGAGCTGATGTATCTGGCTCCACAAGCACCTGCACTCATATCCATACCTTCCCACACTCCCACTCATGAATATATATAACTGAAATCTAAATCTTTAAAGTGTGTAAATTCTTAGGGCTAGAAGAGCCTCACAAATTAGGAGCTCGTGGCTTCGGCTTGGAGAGAAGGCGGCAATGTGGAACCCTGGAAGCCAATGGGATAGTTGCACCCTAAACCTGCCCTTTGTTTTCACAAATGCTGGGTCATGAGCCATGCACATGACAAATATGGCCCTTTGTTATAGAACAGGTGCTTCTCATTAGTCTTATTGATGACATTAAGATAAACTATCCTTGTGTTCAGCAAGGATTGAATCAAAAGGGCTGGACTTCATTTCATGCAAGACAAGTCACTCCTGAGGTAACTTAGCATGGCATTTTCTACATTCTTGTAGGAGTTCGCTTGTTTGTTCCTGGCTGCTCAGCCCTGAAATAATCACACAGAAACCATATTATTTGCAACACTGTTTGGCCATACTGCTTAAGCTTATTTCTGGATAACTCATATCTTAAATTAGCCCATCTCCATAAATCTGTATATCACCACAGATTAGAAATTTAGAAAACTAAACTGAATGCTGGGAGAAAGAAAGGCAGCGTCAGTGAGAAGACATGTAGCCCTGCTGGAGACGGATGCCAAAACTTTGCCCAGTAAGCCACAGCCTCATGGTGACACACAGATTTATGGAGGAGAGTCCAGATGGGTTCTGTGACTTCAGAACCTCAGTATTTTCATCTATCAAAATGTGAAGCATTTTACCGCGGAGATGCCTCAGTGGGTGACATCACTTGCCACAAAAGCCCGATGACCTGAGTTCAGATCCTCAGAGCCCACAGAAAAGCCAGGCGTAATAGCAAAAGTCTCTGTGCTCTCAGTGTATCCATGGGGGAGTGGGAGACCGAAATATGAGAACCTCTCGATGCTTACAGGCCAGCTCTCTAGTTTGGAGACCTTGTCTTAAAATGGAAAAGCAAGGCCTGACACCCAAAGGTTGTCATCTGACCTCCACACTCTTGCCATGGCATGTAGATGCTCCCTCACACACATGAACACTATACACACAAGTCAGATACACACACACACACACACACACACACACACACACACACACTTGCATATCACATGCACACAGTATCTAAAAAATGAATTGCACCATTTTGCATCTTTGATTCTCTGTAGGATTTAGTATAGGCAAAGAATATGCCAGAGAAATGCCAGACAAAAACATAACATCATAAACTCACAGAGTTAGACAAAGTGAGACCTGGGATTTTATACCACTACCTTGGGGAAAGAGCATACAAGTGTGCTCTGCTAAACCATATTTGCCTAATTCTAGCATATAGTGACTTCTGCCAACATTCCCCATGCTGATGTTATTCTCCAGCCCCACGTTTACCTGGGAACTCCCAGTAGATCAGGGATCTGCTAGTAAGTGGGTGGGAAGTATGTTTTGAGAGAAAAGATGGTCACTGGAGCCTACTTCCAGTGATGATGCCATGAAATCCAAGCTCCTGTGTAATGGAGACCATTGCGCAATGCAGAAATCATTCTTATTGGTCTTCCTCCTGAAACTTGATGTCGTAAGGGTTTCTATTGCTGTAATAAAACACTATGATCTAAAGCAACTTTTGGAGGACAGGTTTTACTTGAACTTACAAATCCCAGGTCACACTCCATCACTGACAGAAGTGGGGCAGGATCTCGAGGCAGGATCCTGGTGGAAGGAGCTGAAGCGGAGAAGACAGAGGAACACCGCTTTCTTGCTTATTCCTTGTGGTTTGCCAAACCTGCTTTGATACATAATTCAGGAACACCTGCTGAGGACAGCATTACTTACCAAGGATTGAGCTCTCCCACATCAATCATTAATAATAATAGTAGCAATAATATAATAACAATAACCTACCGACTTGCCCACAGGTAATCTGATGGAGGTGTTTTCTTAACTGAGGTTCCTGTTCCCAGATAGCTCTAGCTTCTGTCAAGTTGACAAAACTAACCAGCATCCCTAAGATGTTTTGGCAACAAACTTCCTAAGAACTACCTAGGATAAAATCAGTTCCAATTTTTTGAGTTCACAAAATCCATCAGAAAGCAGGAAGAGCCACATTGGAGCACCAGACTGAAATCTCAAGGTCCAAATCAGGAGCAGAAGGAGAGAGAACACGAGCAAGAAACTCAGGACCGCGAGGGGTGCACCCACACAGTGAGACAATGGGGATGTTCTATGGGGAACTCACCAAGGCCAGCTGGCCTGGGTCTGAAAAAGCCTGGGATAAAACCGGACTTGCTGAACATAGCGGACAATGAGGACTACTGAGAACTCAAGAACAATGGCAATGGGTTTTTGATCCTACTGCACGTACTGGCTTTGTGGGAGCCTAGGCAGTTTGGATGCTCACCTTACTAGACCTGGATGGAGGTGGGTGGTCCTTGAACTTCCCACAGGGCAGGGAACCCTGATTGCTCTTCGGGCTGATGAGGGAGGGGGACTTGATCGGGGGAGGGGGAGAGAAATGGGAGGCGGTGGTGGGGAGGAGGCAGAAATCTTTAAAAAATAAATTAAAAAAAACACTAAAAAAAAAAAAGAAAGCAGGAAGAGGCTGCTCAAAATCTACCTGGCTTCAGAAAAGTCCCCTTTGTTCAGTATTGCACATTTGCTGCACAAATCCTCCAACGATACCCAAAATGCATTGAACTAGAATTTGCCTTGTCACGGAGTGAGAAATTCTGGGCATTACTGATTGTATGAGCTTAGCAGACACTGGCCAATCCCACCTGCTGACATCCTTCCTGACCACCAAGGCTCCTGGATAGACCTCAGGGATATCTCATTGCTGGCTCTTGTAATGGGCTGTGATTATGCTTTCTGTCGTTGCAAAAGTACCTGAGACCATCAAGTTCTTGGGAGGAAAGGTTAATGTTAGCTCCTAGTTCTAGAAGCTTCAGTTCATCAGTCGTCAGCCCTGCTGTTCCAGCAAGGCAGCCAGCATGGCGGGAGCTTTTGTGGAGACACTCGCCTCATGGCCAGGAAGTATAAAAGAGAAAGAGGATGAGGCCAGGATCCTTTACCCCATTCAAGGTTTTGTCCACAATAACCTAATGGCTTTTCCCTAGATCCTGTTCTTCAGCCTTGTACCACCTCCCCAGGCTGGGAAACAAGGCTCTAACACATGTGCCTATGGGAGACATTTAAAGCGCAACTGCCCAAACCTGTGGACAGTCAGTGTGTGTGGGACATTTCCACCAAAGCAAGCACCATACAGCTGATGAAAGACAAGGGCAGACTGAGACTTTCAGAGCCAGAAATGAAAGCAATCTGTGGTTCAGAAAAAAAGGAAAGTTTTGAAATTCTGCTTCATTCGTATCCCAGCCTCAAACTTCGTATCCAAAATCTGTCTGTTCAAATATCAATACTTCATTCTTAAAATGCTTTGAAAAATTATAAGAAAAGGGGCAGCGGCTCTTTTATACTGGGTAACAGGCTCATTTTCAACTATTTCCAGTTGTTTATCATATATTTTACAGCCTTTACTTTCTGGGTATATTTCAGGCAAACTGTGTGGAGAAGTGGCTAAATCATTCTCCACATCTGACAATATTTGTCCCCAGAGATCAGGCTCTTGTGTAAACTTGAGACAATGTTTGCAAGGACTTTGGAACCCCTACCTGCAGTTACTCCTGGCATAAGACAAAACAAAACAAAACCCTATTTGATGCATCTTTCCCTGAAGAAACACCATTCAGAATATTTAAGTGATGTGAAGCAGGGTCCTTGCTTACCTGGGTTTTGGCTCCAGAGAGGTGGAGTATGGAAGGAAGTGGGCACCAGAATGAGAGAGGGCAGGAGACTGCTGTGGTACCCAGGGAAGGTGCCCCATGCATATGTGATGCTGTGATTGAGCACAGCTCCAGCTTGTAGGCCACGCTTTTCCTCTGTAACCATTCTCTGTGCCCTCCCAAGACTCCTGCTTCGTTGTTGCTGCAGGGATACACAGGACACAATCGGCATTCAAATTCTCAGAAGAGAGTCACTGTAAGTACAGTCAGAAGACTGGGAGACATGGGAGGGAGAGCCACCCAATCAGAAAGAGCTGTCCTTTCCTGGGTTAGAGTTTCCTGAGACTTTATCCAGAGGGACAAAGTGCACAGTGGACTCTGCTGGGGTCCTGCTATGAGGAAGGGCCAGGCCTCAAGAGGATCACCTCATAAGCACACCTTCAGGACCTTAGTGCCTGGATTGTATGAGGAGCACATGGAAGGTGTGGAGTCTCCAGACTTCCCCACATGTGGACTGAATACTCATGTTCCGCAAAACTGGCGTGGCCTGTTGAAGCCATCCACCAACTCACTGTATTAGGAAGCAGGGCTTTTGGGAGCAAGCAGGCACAGGAAGGGTGCTAAACAACACTCACTGGATGGTCCATAATCCAAGTATGGAGAGCTAAGATTTGAACTTGTCTTTCCTATGAGAGTCAAATGCAGGACCTTAGCAGAACCGCTAACACTTCGTTTCAGCGCATTTTAGGATCACACTATTAGTCTATAATAACTGGGGCTTTAAGGAGGTCTAGATATCTATCTCATGGAATACAGCAGGAAGGGAAAATCCACAGAATCATAGCATGATTTTGGAGAAAGAAATATTAACTCGTCCTCTTCCCTTTTGCCCCCCCTCCTTCTTTTCCCCCTCTTTGCTCTGTCTCCTCCCTGTGTTTGTGTATTGTGTGGTGAGGGTGGGGGTGCATGCTTGTGGAGAGAGAGGCTGATGCTGGCTCACTTCCTCAAACACTCTCCACCTTATTTACTTATTTGAGCCAGGCTTGGTCTCTGAACCCGGAACATGCCGATTTGGCTGAGCTGGCTGGCAGGCAGGGAAGTCACAGAGCTCTGTCTGTCTCTGCTACCCCACTGCTGAGATCATTCTCCCTATTCATATTGTAAGACTTTAAGACAATCCTGAAGCCATTTTTGACAATTCTGAATCCTCTCAGCCTCTGTGCCATAGTGCTTCCCCTCCTCCCCTGGGAACCAAGGACCTAACAGCTACACTGGCACGTACTCAGTTCCTGAACTATTACCCATATACGTATGCTTTGGTTCAGTCCCCTGGGAAACAGGGTCAAAATGACCTCCTACCTCATCTGATCTGGCAACAGCTCTCCAGTCAATTATTGGTAATAGCCCTTTCAAATAAGCCAATCAGAATGGTCAAAAAACAACCCCTATTGCTTCTGTGGCCCCTTTAAAAATAGACTGTACCAGCTATTCGAGGTCCCTCGGCTTCCCGAATGCTGGGGGACCCTGTCATGACAGAATTAATAAAATCCTCATGCTTTTGCATCGGCTGTGGTGTATGAGA
>NC_022012.1:56348794-56391719 GCF_000317375.1 Microtus ochrogaster | reverse complement strand
GCGGAAATCCTCAATAAATAAATAAATTTAAAAAAAATAAAAAAAAAAAAAACCTAATGTTGTAGGGGAATGAATGAGGTCAGACATACAAAGATAATTGAGTCTAATATTGATACTAAAGGAAATCCCAGTCCAATAATTTATGATGCAAGAAATACTGACATGGATTTAGCTTGGACTTTTAGGGTGCCACAAAAGAAAATATTTAAATCAACTTGATGAACCTAGGAAGATTATTCAAAGTGACATTTGAGTCAAGTATGAAAAGACAGTCTGGCAGCTGGCTTGACATAGTTTAGGCCAGTGGATCTCAACTGGTGGGTCAAGGTGCCTTTTGGGGTCAAATGACCCTTTCATAGGAGCCACCTAAGACCATCTGCATATGAGATATTGGCATTACAATTCACAACAGTTGCAAAATTAAGGTTATAAAAGAGCAATGAAGATAGTTTTATGACTGGGGTCACCACAACATGAGGAACTGTACTAAAGGGTCGCAGCATTAGGAAGGCTGAGAACCACCGTGTTGGGCAAAACCGTAACAGGGAGAGAAAACAGGCAATTTCAAGGAAGAGAGGTAACAAGGTACAGTGGAGAGAGGCACTGAAGGGGATCTGTGGAGGCTATGAACGTGAGGATAAAACACACTGCACTGAGACACCCTGGCTCACACACAGAAGTGTGCCATCCTCTTCAGAAGCACAGGGTAAACCTTTCCAGTCTGTTTATGTTTCAGATTGTCTTGTGAGCGGAAAGGTCTCCCTCAAAGGGTTGTCATCAGGATTAAGTGCAGATGCTCCAGCAGAGTGCCTAGTCTAGTTCCTGACACTCATTAAACATTTGACAAATTATTTTTAACTTCGGAAGCCTTTGGATCTTCCTGTGTGGGTTGTAGCTCACAGTATACTAAATGTCAATTTTTTTTCTGGGTATATATTTTCTGATATTTTATATTTGCATAGGAAAAAAATCTGTTTTCTAATCGTCCCTGATTTCTTGGGGTTTTATTTGATGATAATGCAGGCTGTAGCCACCTCCTTCTGTTGTGCTTGGAAGGCAGCAGGTCCCTGAGCAGCTGCTGGCGATATTTTTTTCCTCAGCAGAATGGCCCAGCATGGCTCCTATCAGATGATAGAGTCAGAAGAACCCACGAGAAGCCTTATCATTTACATGGCATTCCTCTGAACACTCCAGTGAGAAGGATGCCGAAACGGTTATCTGGAGGAAAAGCCACAGAGGCAGAAAAATACAGAGAGGATGCAGAGGCTCTGGGGGCCGGTAATAAGGCCAGGCAGCGTGGCATATCTCCTTGGAGTCCTCGGTATACGTTTTTCTCACTGTATTCTCATAGTGGCTATGTGAGAATCACTTACTATTCTTGTTAACTGACGACAAGGAAGACACATCTCAGTGACATTAATTGCCTTGCCCATGATGCACGGAAAGCTTTGCATCTGTGTCTTTCTCGTTCTGGAGTTCAGTCTCCTGGGAAAAAGAACAAAGCCTCAAGAGAGGCTTTAACAACCTTTGTGTTCAGGGACCAGCTCTCCTCTCAGGCCACATTCTGAAGTTAGAGAAGATGATCACCATATCCTTTCCACCCCTCACTTACTACCTTGTCACTTCGGGGAGCTCTGCTCTATGATTCAGAAAAGAAAAAAAATGCATAGGCTATCTATTTTCTAGGAGCCAGATAGCATCTCTGACTCTATTTTGCATGTGAATTTTCACTTGGTGTTTGATTATGAAAATAATGCTTTGATTCAATAATCATTAGTATTGTGTCATTTTTGATTCTTTGGTATGTTTGTATTCACTATTAAGTTCATTATTTTTTTTTTTACCTCAAGTAATAGACACCTTGAAACTTCACCCCTGAAAATTTCATCATGGATTATAATAGAAACTAATAAGCGCCTTCTGCTATAAGCCACTGACACCTCCCTTGGGCCCACATGGTAGCCAAAGCAGGAAGAAAATCTGGCATGGATGTCTTCATTTCTGTGCGTCTTCTTTGTTTCAGATCAGATCCCTTCCTGCTTAACTCTGAACAGATTTGGGCCTTGTCAATCACCAAGGTACATCCATTTTAAAACAGGCATGTTGTTCTATGCACCTGAACCTACTGCTGTTTCAGCTCCTGATGTCGGCTTCACAATCACAGGCCTGCTGCTCAGGCCAAGGTTTGGCGGGAACTGTCTTTGCCTCTGCAGCCAAATGTAGTTTTTTAACCAAGTCTCTATCATTCTATTTTTCCAATAAAGACTAGGGAGGCAGATGTCGGGGTGAAAATCTGCTAGCTTAAAGTTGTTGGGAAGTAACCAGATGACCTTCCTTCCTTTTTACTGGGAGACCCAGCAAGAGTGTCCGTCCACCGCCCCCAAACAAAAAAAAGACGAAGTCCCTCCCTACTACTGTTGTGCCCAGTCTGTGGGGACCCCAAAAGGTAACCAGGGAGACCGACTCACTGAAATGCAAAAGCTAGGTTTATTATCATGCATGTGTACAAGCCAACAGGGACCTCAGCACAGAAGCAAGAGGAGGTACCCTGCCCTTCTAGAGAGCACTATTTAAAGGCAAAACCCAGAAAAGCTACATTAGCAGGGTTCAGGGTGATGGGTTCAATCCTGACTGGCTGACCTTTGTCTAGGGGTGTCCTGGGGAAAAGGAATGGGTATATACTGGCAGGTGATCCTACCTACAACAGTTAGAATGGTAGGAATTTCCATTGGATGGTCTGTTCCTGGGTGGTGCCTGGGTAGCCTCAGTTTGTGATCTTTCTTGAAACCAGGTATTGCCTTAGGGATAACTACTGAGACTCGGGCTTCTTTTGAGCTTGTAGTGGCTGGGTCTTACACTACTTCCTGTGCAGCTGTCTTCCGGGAACCCACTGACTCTCTGACCCTCTTTACTGGTTGCTGGCTCTGCCTCCTGATCCAAGGTTTTATTTAATTAACACAAACTCAAGGGTTTGCAGTGTGATCAAATATCCTGAAATACAGGTAGTACCTACTGTTCAGTTGGACCCTTTAACTCACTCCTGCACTTGTCAGAGAAGCCCTGATTCCTGTCTTCCAAATCCCACCCTGTCAGAGAATCTCCTAACAGAGTGAAGGCACCAAAAAGTCCAGTTTCCTCCCCTAAAGTTGCCAGTCACCCAATTCCCCTCCTAGAATGTTCAGGTTTTGGCCATACTTGGACACAAACCCAGCTTTGGTTTGTGGATACGTTATCACTCCTTGCCTAAAATCTATATAATCTCCCTGCTTTAGTTCCAGTGTGTGTCTTCTCCACCCTCAATCTCTGAGACTGGAGAAATCACCTGGGAGTTGCTTTGCTCAAATAAACCCATTGTTACACTTTTTAAATTTGGCTTGATCTGGCTTACTGAGAAACCTTTTATTAGGGGACAGAAGACCTATTACCTTCCTTGTGTCATTTCCTTTTGGTGCTGAAGGTGCCAAGAGTTCTAATACAGGGCAGTGGTGGCATAAGCCTTTAATTCCAGTACTCAGGAGGCAAAGGCAAAGGCAGAAAGATCTCTGTAATTAAATCCAGCCTGGTCTACAGAGCTAGTCCCAGGTAATGGTAACAATAAATGGCAGGCTGGTTTAGGCAGGGAGCCTTGGTAGGGACCCTCAAGGTGGGTGAGAGACCTTGGTGGGGCAGCCAGTCGTCCCATAAGGAGCCACAGCCCTCGGCGGGTGAGAGACAGATGGATAGGCATGCCATGCAGGTTGGATATTTATTTAGTGTTTTATGGAAGGGAAGGGAAAAAGGGGAAGGGAAGAAGGGAGAAGAGCAGAGAAAGAGTCAGGGAGAGAGAAAGAGAAATATAGAGGGGGAAGGGGAGAAGTGGGGAGCAGGGAGAGAGACAGAAGCTGCCTCTGAGATGGGGGAGAAGGAAGGGACTCCAATGGAAGCAGAAGGAAGATCCGCCTTGGTAGATGGGGTAGGGAGTGGGCTTGTCTCTAAAAGGAACAGGACAGATCATTACAAAGACTACACAGAGAAACCCTGATGTAGCAGGTTCTTCTATCTATCTGTTGCTTTCATTGGTTAATTAATAAAGAAAACTGCTTGGCCTGATAGGTCAGAACATAGGTAGGTGGGGAAGACAGAACAGAATTGTGGGAGGAAGAAAGCAGAGTCAAGCAGACTCCATGATTCTCTGACCTAAGACGGACGCAGGTTAGGCTCTTTCCTGGTAAGCCACCACCTCGTGGTGCTACACAGATTACTAAATATGGGTTAAAGCAAGATGTGAGAATTAGCCAATAAGAGGCTGAAACTAATGTGCCAGGCAGTGTTTAAATAAACACAGTTTCCATGTAATTATTTCTGGTAAAGCTAGACAGGTGGCAGGATGCAGCCTGCTGCTCCTTCTACAAAACTCTGTCTCAAAAACTAAAAGAAAAAAAACTGATACAAACCTTAGATTGCAAAAACTCTGAAGTGATGGAGGAAGGTCATTGGTTAAAAAATAAAGAAACTGCCTTGGCCCATTTTATTGGTTAGAACATAGGTGGGTGGAGTAAAGAGAACAGAATGCTGGGAGGAAGAGGAAGTGAGCTCAGAGACGATATGCTCCCCTCTCCCGTGCAGATGCACATGATGAAGCAAGCCGCCAGGTCAGACATGCTGAATCTTTCCCAGTAAGACCAATGCTACACAGTTTATTAGAGATGGGTTGATCAGGATATCAGAATTAGCCAGTAAGGGCTAGAGCTAATGGGCCAAGCAGTGTTTAAAAGAATACAGTGTCCATGTAATTATTTCGGGGCATAAGCTAGCAGGCAGCCGGGGTTCTGGGGACTCAGCCCCACCGCTCCTATTACAACACTGAAGCCTTATAAGACAGAACATGCCTACAATGAGGGAAATTTTCTCTGCTGGAGAGACAGGTTCCTGGAGCAGAAGTGATCACCTCACAGTAACTAGATTGCTCTACCCAATTGAGGACAGTGATAGACCACTTTGATGACCCAAACCAGAGATCATCAGAAGCATTTTAACCAAGGCAGCTTCATTTTATGTACCTGTGGCCCCTGTTACAACTAACTCTTCCTCATTAAATCTAAAGCTCATGCCAGTAGCTCACTGACAGACTTAGGGTCACCAAATCCCCTTATCTGCCCTTCTTCCTGATGTTTGCATAGATTACACATAGAAAAGACCCTTAAATCTTTGTTTTCCATCATTAATTTCTTTCCTCCCTCCCTCCCTCCTTCCCTCCCTCCCACCTTTTCTTCTTTCTTTTTCACGTTTATGTGTGTTTTTAGCAGCACATGCCTGTCCCTTTGACATTACACCAGTGCTCAGGAGTTCAGTACCCTTGCTAGTCTCTGAACAAAGCAGCTCAGCTTGTACCACTTTGCTGTGGGCCCTTGACTTTTATTTACCCTCTCTTGTCCCCTCAGACCTCTGAGGCTTGGACTCCAGCTAAAGCTTTCCAGATGGGCTGAGCAGGAAATGCCAGGTACAGCCTAGGCCTCCAGGATGCTGCCTGCCAGGCCCACTTACCCTTGGAGGAGATGAGGACAGATAGGACCCAGCTGCCTCTGCTCTGCTCCCCCCCCCCCCCTTTTTAACCACAGGGCTGTGCTCTATTTACACGGAATGGATGAGGGCTGGGGCTTTGACGTGGCCACTAACAGACACAAGTACAAAACTTTTTCCTGTTAGCCTATCCTTAAGATAACTTCAAAAACAGACAAAGACCCACAGAATTTCCCTGATGTTTTGAAGTTCGATGCATGGTGAAGCCGAAATGCCCATTTTCAAAGCAAATGTTTCCTATTCCACAGAATAGCATTCAGAGCATGTTTATCAGTGCTCCGTGACTTTTCCATGCTCTCCTCCAAAGCCTACAGCGCACAACTCCCCCGCTTTCCTCTTCCTGCCGTGTTCCCTTGCACCCTCGCTAGGAGTTTAATGCTGACTTTGGGTTTTATTTTTGTTTTTTTAGGGTGCTTCATTTTTTTAATTGGGAAGTATCAGTTTATTGTTTTATTACAGTGACAGAAATTGACATGTGATGAGAGTCTGTAGCTTTCTCAGAATCATAGTCATAGAGCTGTAAACAATAATCCTTGCAAAAGATTTAAAAAGGCAACAAAAGCAGCTGAACTCAGAGTCTGTGCTGGTCTTAAAGACAACCCGTGTTAGCACCACATCGCTCTGGCTTACCAGGCTGGGTTCTCCTCCAAGGATTCATGTGCTAGATTTCAGGGAGGCAGTATTGAGGGATGGACTGTTGGGAGACTGGGCTGGGAATGTCGCTCAGTGGTAGAGTTCTTGGAGCCGTGTGTTATGAAGGGATCCTGGAAGACCTGCCTCTTCGGGGCCCGTTTTACCATGAATTCTCCTGCTCCATCTTCTGCTACTATGGTGCCATCCGCCAAGGGGTCTTAGCAGAGCTGGTGCAATGGATGCTGTGGAACTCAGACCTGTGATCTTTTCCTGAAAATGACCCAGCGTCAGGCACTTCACTGTAGACACAAAGAACGGACTCAGGGAACCTCTAATCGCTAACTCATCTTAAACACTCACTGTAATGGGGAGAGTTGTGACCCCGCCCCCTAATTCACATGTTGGAATTCTCAACTTGCAGCACTTTAGAGGTGACTGTGTTTGGAGACGGGCAGTTAAAGTGCAGATTAAATTAAAGCCTGTGCCAGTGCATATGGAGGCCAGAAGTCAGTCTCGGATGGAGCAAGGACATCACCAGTGGACTGTCTACTCTCCTGACTGGCAGAAGAAAAGGAAGAGGAAGAGGAGGAAGAAAAGGAAGAGGAGCAAATGGTTGTAATCATTGTTCCCTGAGCAGCTAATAAGCCCTTTCTTTATGAGTTCAACGTAACAGAACCACATTATGAGGCAGGAAACAGGCCTTCACTGGACACCGAAGCTCCTGGTGCTCTAATTGGATCCTTCCAGGCTGCAGAGCCATGAGCAGTAAAGTCCTGCTCTTTGCATCTTCCTGTACATATTGTTACTTCTTTGAATGAAACAACTCAGTGTCACTACTGTTGCTGGAAGTTTGTCAGGTTTGGCCAAGTGAAATGATGTGGAACAGAGATGGACTGAGGGAAACAGAGAAATCTTTAAAGAGTGACAGGTTGCTCCTCAGTACTGAAAAATGTCTCCAGCACTGGCCTTCCCCTGACCTTGCCTCACAGGCAGGCGGACACACCCACCTAAGCTACTCCTAACAGCAAACAGAAGGAAGCAGACACTGGGGGCCTTAGAGACACTCAAACTTTGACTTTTCTGCTGGTAACTTTTGCCCATATTACAAAGATTCTCTTCAAGGGAATCGCAGACGGCTCACATTTTAGATAAGAAAGCAGAAACACTATTAACATTTTTCCAGACCTGAAAATTATTCCAACTTGCTGAAGGGAGGAGTCTAATGGGTTTCTGACGGAGAGCAGATAGGCGACAAATAATTCGAACTAAACTGAGGGGGCTTTTAAAAGTGATCTATTTCCAGCGAAGGTAAACTGAACACAACGGCAATGCATTTCTTTTACTATGTTGTTCTCTGAAGAATTTAATAAATTTTCCAAATATGTCTGAGTTGCGAGAGAGAGAGAGATTAGCACCAGATGGCCTGCCTTCCATTAATGAGTGTTTCATCTTGTCAAGGACTCAGTGACACCTGGTGAGAGCAAAGCTGCTCAGCATTGGTGAGCTACACTCCCGAAGAAAGAACCCTTCCTCAGACTTCGGTGTTAAAGGAATTCCAACCACATGGTACAGAAACGGGTTCCCTTTGAAGGATGCTGTTTTAACCCCAAAGCTCTGGCTGCAAAGCAGGGCGTATTGGGCAGAGCACAGTGGTACCTGCAGTTTAAGCTGCCTCTGAATGATTGGGGAGAGGTAGAGGCTAAGGACCGAGAAGGAATGATGAACTTATGTTAAATTGTTCTTTGTTCTAATTTACCCTTGGGTTTACTTTTAGGAAAGAGTTGAGGAATTAAAAGAAGACCTTGCTATTCTTTCCATAAATTACGTCTTCTGGTATTAAAAAGCGCGCGCGCACACACACACACACACACACACACACACACACACACACACACACAAAAGGACAGGAATAGTGTGCATTTGTGAAATGCTAACACTGGGAAGACTGGAGACAAGAGGATCCCTTTGAAACTAGCCAGGCTATATGAGACTCTGGATTAAAGAAAAAAAAAAGGACTAACACCAAATGTTCATAGTCCTCATCTCGTAGGTCTTTCAAAACTTCATGAAAACAATAAAAGATAATTGCTACAACACTTTGATTTTTCTATAATTATGTCTCTATATAAACATCTTCTTACACGTTTGCTATTGCAATAGTCACAAATGGCCTTATAAGCCTGGAATAATGAGAAGTTAAATTGAATTCAGAAAAATCATTAACGTATTTCCGAAGAGTCAAAAAATAGTTTCTGAATTCAACTAGGACCTAAATGCAAAATGTAATGCTTATTATAACATGGCAATTGTTTACAAGAGAGTAAATTAGCAACTAAAATTTAGTACTAGAAATTTCTATAATCTGTGTTGCCTAGAACTATTTAAGCAATTATCAATTTTCAGGGATTAGTTTTATCTCTAGTTGTGTGTATCTGTATGTCTGTGTGGGGGTGTGTTCATAGCACCCGATGAAGGCAGAGGAGGGTGGAGTTACAGGCAGATGGTTTAGTCTCAGGGCGTCAGTAAGGATCAAGACAACTTTGAAAAGTCAGACTATTTCAGCAGCAATTTATGGGTAGGAATTGACAGACATGGGTCCATGCAAATGAAGGGTGGGAGTGTGGCCATGGCTGTCTCTTAGTTCGTGTCTCTCTTAGTCACAGTGGCTTCCACCATGGACCAGCTTCCTCTCCTTGTCCATTGTTTTACATCTGTTATTGTCCCGGCTTACACAAGGCTTCTCATTCCCTTCTCAAGGCATCATACAGCTTTCATCACATTTCTACGTTTCCAACATCCTGCCTGCAACATCCTGAAGGAGGACCTGGGACGCAGGGGTGTATTGTCGAGCCCTGCCATCTATTCCATAAGTGGGATTCAAGCTGCACTAGGTCATCCTGGGCCAAAACAGAAGTGCGGCCCAAACATCCGTGACATGGCAGTTGAGTGTGATTGCCAGCGGTCTGTTTCCTTTAGCTGTTGGCTACCCCTCAGCTACTGTCACCTTTCTGAAACTTGAACCTCTCTGGGTTCTGTGCTACTGTAGTCTCCCTTTCATGCTGTTCTGATTGTGCTTTGCTCCGTGCTTTTCAACACCTTGTTCCTTCCCAATTCTCTTGCTTTTCACATTTGAATATAGGCAGATACCAGTACTTCTCAACCTGGAGCCTCTTCCCATCCTAGCCTAAGGGCCTTATAGGTGGAAGTTAGAAGGTTCATAAACATGACTGAAGAAAAAAAAAATCACATCTTTGTATTGTCATCGATTGCTAACTAAAAGTCACCAGTTTCTTGTCTCCTGCATCTGAGCAGTCTGTAGTAACAATACACGTGGCTTGTTACCAGTAGAAGTCACAATATATTCATGTTTTCAGATTGTTGTAAATGTCTTAAATTTTTCCCCATCATTACTTTGAACCCAGGGCAGCTCTGTGATCTGACAGTAGATCTTTTTCCTGAGCGCAGTTAGGAGGAGGCACACACCCGTACCAATGTGTGCTGAAAATCTGGTAACTTTTTGTGATTAGTTATCACTTTCTTTGTAGTCTCATTCTGATTTCGGACACACCATTAAGAACATTTCTTTTTGAGAAAGGATCCATCAATTTCCTTATAGAGTTAAAGGGCCCCTGGTTTTCTCCCTGAAAAGCTAAGGGTCTTGGCAGATGGTGTAGTATGATTTCTGGGCGAGATCAAGCCCAACTGGACAGGGCAGCAACTCTGACCCACTGAGTCTTGTTATCAAGGTTTGCCTGCCTGCTCTATCTGCAGATCAGAATCTAAGTAGCTCCAAGGCATCACTCCAGTTTGTTTTCTAACTCTGGGTCTCTACTTCCTTACTTGGTTCCTGGTGTGAGAATATATTTTGTGTCATATATAATTTCTAGAAATCAATTTTTTTAAACCAAGGTGAGAAAAAAAACCCCAGAGTTATTATGACAAAAATCTTCAAATAGTCCTTGAAATGTTACAGATTAAGTGCGAAATCATTTGGGTTCTTGCCTTCGTGCAAAACAAAAGCCATTTGTGAAGGCTTGAGCAAGTCAGAGAATTTATGATATAGACAGAGCTGTGACATCGCCCTCCAGTCAGTGATAGCAGAACAGGTTAAACCAGAAATGAACTGGCAAGCTTTCCCTGTAAAGGGCAGGCAGTGAGAACCTCATACCAGGAGGACCACATATTTTCTGCCGTAAAATATGTGGAACGTGAGCCAATGGAACTTTATTTGTAAAATGGACAGATGGCCAGTTTGACAGGTTGTAGGTTGAGGACCCCCTAACTTACAGCACTGCCAGGGTGGTTTTCTGAAGCATCTGTCCTTCCCCATCTGCTTTACTATCCCCTTCTTACTGGCCTGCTCCTTTAGCTTCTCTGGGTTCTTGTGAACCAGACAACCAGACGTGACTTCAGTTTCAACTAGCATTGTGGACATTTCCCAGAGGCTAATGCACTACACTGAAGGCTTGGTCTCCACTTTGCTCAGCGGAGGCTCTACAAGAACAGAAGGACTTGGTGGGACTTTTAGTGTACGAGGCATAATGGAGGGGAGCTAAGTCACGATGGGCATGACCTTGGAGGCACACTGAGTTCCAGACCCCTTTCTCTTCTTTTGCTTGGGAGTGGCCTCACCTTCTCCTGCTTTGGTCTTCCAAGTGGTGGGGTAACAGGCCAACGACACCACATGTGCTGACCTCTCCTTCCCCTTGGTAAGCTGTCCCAGGTGATTGGTCACAATAACAGGAAGATGACTAACACAGCTTCTCAAAGCTGTGAGTTCCTTGTCACAACTTCATGCTGCCTGACTTTCCCCGTCCCAGTTCCAACATGCTGATGGAGGAAATGACTTAGTCAATTTGTTTTTTTATCCATTTTGCTCAGAGTGGTTCTGAGTTCCCTGGTTAAGCTTTTTATCTTCACTGCTGCATTAATTCCACACTGCAGAAAACAGTGCCTTTTGTAAAGACCCATACTTATCCAGGAAATATGTATCTACTTGTATGGAATTATTTCATATTTCATAAGCATGCATTTCCATGTTTGTGAGAGCAAAGTTAAAGAACATTTACAATGTGTAATTAACTACCACAGAACTTACATATGATGTTTTTGACATTAAAAAGAAATAAAGCCCAATCAAGACTGTATGCTCTCGGGCTGGAGAGATGGCTCAGAGGTTAAGAGCATTGCCTGCTCTTCCAAAGGTCCTGAGTTCAATTCCCAGCAACCACATGGTGGCTCACAACCATCTGTAATGAGGTCTGGTGCCCTCTTCTGGCCTGCAGGCATACACACAGACAGAATATTGTATACATAATAAATAAACATTAAAAAAAAAGACTATGTTCTCTTACTCTACTAAATTTAAAAAGGTCTTTGACAAAGTGGATTAAGACAAGCAATAGGAGGGCGGGTGGGATGGTTTAGTGGGTGAAGACACTTGCTACTAATCCTGGCTCACATAGTGGAAGGAGAGATTCCCACAGTTGTCCTCTGACCTCCACAAATGTGCTGTGCTGAACGATGTGCATGCACACAAAATAAACAAATAAATAAAAGTAAATAAGATCTCTTAAAACATAAGTGACAAGAAAGGTTAGAAACTCGAAATATTAATAAACTTAAAAAAAATCCATCCGGCAGCAACTATTTGTGCCAGAAACTCGGAAACGAGGGAGACTTCTATCAGGCCATTTCCTTCTCTCTAGAATTAATTAACAGCGGTCCCTGAGCTCTGCTGAAGTCCCCTAATGAAAGGAAGAAAGTAAATACAGTACTGAGCAGCTTGGGCATTAGCCAAGTAAAAACAACCTGCTGAAGAATATTCGTAACCTGTTAGCCACCTAGCCACCACACGGAAGCTTTCCCTTTAACGGTATCCTCCTGGGATACTGCGCTGGAATGCACAGTGATTTTCAAAAAGGCACAGATTTGGCTCAGCTGTAAATATCAGTAGGGGCATAGAAGCAAAGCCATTGTGTAGGGTAGGGGGTGGAATGGGTGGCTTCTGATTCCCAGTGTTGATAGGGGGATTTTCATTGCTCTCAGTACTTATTTTTTCTACTACAATTACAGTTTTGCTGAGAAAAATAAAATACCATGTTCTCATCTGGGTTTCCAATGTTCAGTGTCTTTAGAATAAAGATGAAAGCCTCTTTCATTTACCTAAGGTGATGCCTGCTTGTAATCCCAGTACTAGGGAGGCAGAAGAAGGAGGGTAGTGAGTTCTAGGATAGCCTGGCCTACACATTAAAACCACTTTCATGAGAAAAAAAAATCATGTTTCCACAGTTTCCTGAACTACAGGTAACAAAACAAAACAAAATAAAAAACAGCTCAAACCACTTCCACCACCTGTTAGAACCATGAGCCAGCCCAGGACTCTAAGGCAAGGCTGCTTTCAAACAGTGGGTCTCAGCAGCTCCCAGCTCCACCCGGCTCTTCAGCATACAAAGCCCAAGCTTGGACTCTGAACCCAGCCCTTTGTCTAATTTGCTTCTCCCTTGTACTCTGACTTCCCACCACGTAGCTTCTCAAGCCTCTGGATCCTCCAGAAGTCGATTAATGTACGATTAATTCACAAGAAGCAGGTCGGGCAGGAGGGACCGTAGAGCCTTGTCACGGTGGGCGCCACGAAAACTACAACTCCCATCAGGTCCCGCGGCCGCCGGGCCCCACCCCGCCTCCTGCTCAGCCCGCGGCGGAGGCGCTGGGCTTTCATCCGCGGAGCGGCGGGAGCTAGACGCGTTCCCCTGGTCCTCTCCGAAGGTCGCGGGTCGGCTGTAGCCTCGGCCGCGTTCCGCTTCTGCGTCCTCGTCAGCGGCGGTCCCTGGCGCAGCGAGAGGATGGTGGTCCGCGTGTTCGTCGCCTCGTCCTCGGGCTTCGTGGCGGTGAGCGGGGCGGGATCGCGGCAGACGCGCGCGGCGCGTGCGCCCGTGGGAGACGCGCGGGCAGGTGACCGCCAGGCTCGGACCCGGTGGACGCGCAGCGATCGCACTGCCTGCGCTGGCAGCTGGCGAGGGGGAAGCAGGAGAGCCAGTCCCCTGCCGCAGCTGTCGGCTCCAGGGGCCCCTTTCCCGAGTTTATAGGTTCCCTACTTGGGACATTGTGTCGGTTTATGGTTTTTTATGGGAGTTTAGACTACTTTGATTTGCTGACCTGGCGTCTGAAGGAAACACGTTTAAAGGACTTGCTCGCCCACCCTCTCGTCCCCAGCAAGTCCATTTCTTTAGTTCTACACCTGAGCAAAGAGAACAGTAAACCACGCAAGTCCTGTTAGGTCAGAGTTAATGGTTTTAATTGTCGCTTTTTAGCCTAGGGTGCTACAAATACTTGTACATTTGTAATTAAACCTGTGTTCATGTGTCCCCCCCCCCATGCTGTGGTTAATTTCATTTTAGGAATCTATAAATTGTGTTTTCTATTTTTAGCTATTCTGCTTGTAGAGTGTTGAATTCTTTAAGAAAGTTTTCTTTCTTTTTTTTAAGGAAAATTAAATTGCTAGAGTTGTCATACTTTAAGGAAAAATGCATATGACTGAGATGCACATAGCTCATGTGTTCTACGTGATTATTAAGTCTTGATTTCCTTAGTTAAGAATTAGATTACCGCTCTAAAAGTCTACTCTGTGAGATACTTAATCAGATAAAGAAGGAAGTGCAAGAATGATTGTTTAAAGCTTAGTCTGGCCGGTTGCCGGCCCAGTAGACAGAGTGATTGTCCTAGAATATAAGTAGGTGGGATAGAGGTAGAATAAAATACTGCTTGAAAAATCCCTGTACATCAGTGAAACTTTTAATTTAACCTCCCCCCACTTTTTTTTTTTTTACCACAAGGACTCCCCATTTTCACTAGACACAATAGATGGAAAATGCTAGCTTACCTGTATGTGTAGGCATTTGTGGTCCTCAAACTCCTCACATTTCCAATTTTATTTATTTATTTATTTTTGCCATTGCTTAGTCATAGGTGACTTCTACAGATTTTTTCCCCCGTTAAAGCCGAGCCTCCTGAAACACTTAGTACCTCCCAGATAGATTTATTTGAATGTAATCCTTATTGTGGAGCTTTTGGCCTTACCATAAAGTCGCCTGCTTCAGTAATTATTTCAAAAACAGTTTGTCAATTGTGGAAGGGATGTACTATCGTGTCGATCTGAGGTTGGATTGGGAAAGTCACCTGTCTTAACCATCCTGAATCAAGACTGGCTCTGCATCCTGTATCCTGCTTTCATCAAGCTCATGAGTGCATATATATTTACTGACTTAAGTTTTAGTTTTAATGGTTTGAATTGAGGAGAGGGGTTGGCAGTGCCCTGAGTACTGTAGTAGGGGCCGGCA
Organism: Microtus ochrogaster; assembly: GCF_000317375.1. Lineage (NCBI taxonomy): Eukaryota > Metazoa > Chordata > Mammalia > Rodentia > Cricetidae > Microtus > Microtus ochrogaster. Next base: position 56,377,188 of record NC_022012.1, on the reverse strand, counting down.
GTGCCCCAGCTCGGGCCTCTCCCGTACCATGAAGGATGCTGATGCACTGTGGTTGTGCCGCACTGTTAAAATGCTTTGATTCTGTCAGTGGAGTAAATAAAGGTGAATGCTCCTAACAGCTTATGTCATTTGAACAAGTATACTGGTTAGCTTCAAAGTGGAGTTTTCCACTTTGCCTTTTTTACAGCGTCTCGGATCCCCGTGGTCTGCTGTGGTTTCAGTTGATTGGAAGGTTACATCCAACCACCACACAGACACAGCCTGCAAACACTAATTGTTCATTTCAGTCTGCTCTTTGAAAACTTACTCTTTTCAAGTCTCAGAAATACTCACCGAGTTTCCTCATTTTGTAGCATTATCTCCGACTTCATATACAGTTTAGTTTTTCTTTGATATTGGTATTTTACATTGTATAAAGTTTATGCTTATCTGCAAGGTTATTGATTTCTTTGGCTATAACAAAAGTGTGTAGGTGAACTCTCGGTAGGGGAGGCTAATGATACTTACAACGTTAAACTCTATTAAGGGTTTCTTGGAACGCTGTGTTTTCCTTTTGGCAGTGTCGGGTTGACTGTTGGCACTGATTTATTCTGTTCCCATCAGTGACCAGCAAGTATATGGAAGGGCAAACAGAGTATTCCCAAGTCAGCTTGGTTTTAGCCATCGTGTATTAAATCACAAGGAAGGAATGTGACCAGAATTAGATCCAGCTAAGTAAACCCAGTTGGCAGGATCTTTAAGCATTCTGTTTAGGGGAAAAAATCCTCCTGTCTCCTGGTTCCCTTGAGCATTGGAACTTCAGCAGTAGGGATGACTAACACGAAGGGCTGAGAGCCTGTTCATCCTCCCCAGCTCCAGGCGAAGCCCGCTGTTACTAGGAAATAGAATTATACCACATTATACCATCCGTGTTGCTGTTATAGTAAGGGCATTTTATTCAGCTCTAAGAAAATAGATCCATAGAAATGCTATTTAAATTTCTAATTTATTGTGCCTGTGTACCTGAGAGCCGAGGTCTTAGTAACCTTTGTCCGGGAATAGGTTAATGTGACTTTAATTTTTTTCATTAATGTATTTAACAGAATTTGCTTTGGTCTGTCTGTGCCCTGCCCATCTCTATCCTAGGAGAATAGAGGGTGTGGTCTCTGTTCTTGAGGAGGGCACAGACCAGGTGGGGGCGCCCACTAGGAAAGGTCGACCCTCCAGTAATAACCTGAAGCTCAAGGACATGCCTCCATGGGAACATTTGCCAGGCAGAAATACTCCAGGCAGTGGAGGGATGCCTTGCTGGATGTAAGATCCGGAGGGAATATGCTGGAATCGTAAAATATGCGTGTGGAGGCAACCAGCAGGGAGAGGAGTGCTGGAGAATAGTTTTCCCGAGACCATTTTGATTTTTCGGGCTGGATGTGGAGGTGCCTGGGAAGGAGGGGTGAGCGGCAGGTGCCCCTGTGGGCCTCTTTGGAGGACCCAAAGGAAGCCTGTGAATTCAGACTCCACGGTGCTCGTGGAGAGGTTTTCAGTATCTAGAGCTAGTCTGCTGCCCAGAACCTTTTGTCCTTAGGAGGGTACCGTCCTTCAAGGGTGGACTTCAGGTCTGAGGTTTTAGAAGACTCCCTGCTTGCCTTAGATTAAAATGTATCAATGAGAGCTGGGCTTTTGCATGGATATCTTTCACTGTTCGCTAAAGTTCTGTGACTCAGCTGAGAGTCGGAGGGGAACCTAAACATAATACAAGTGAAATCCAACCACACAGCTTCACCAGAGGTGAAGTAATTTCACCTAATGTCATCTATGTAGCCAGTGTTCAGTGAGATATAACTGGAAGCCAGATTACTGCATTGATTGATTGATGCATGTGCTTATTTTAAACATTGAAAACTACCAGGCTTTCTTTCTTTCCCGTGTGTATTATGTACGTGTATGCTGTATGTGTACATGCATATGTGCACACCGGCCTGCAGAGGCCCGAGGAGGACATCAGGTATCCTGCTCCGCATTCTCCCCCTTATTTCTTTAGGACAGGGTCTTTCATTGACCTTGGCATTAGGCTGGTGACCAGGGGCTCTCCTATCTCTGCTGCCCAAAGCACTGGGATTAGAGGTGTGTGCAAGGCTTCCCCTGGCTCTTTAGGAAGGTATGGCAGTTCAAACCCAGATCCCTATACTTCTGCAGCAAGCACTCTTACCCGCTGAGCCCTAACCCTAGTACCAAGTTAGGTGGTGTTAGGTGCCACATACTAGGATGGTCAGGGAAACAGACATGGCCCAAATCATTGCTGTCTTCATCAAGCTTGGAGACTTAGCATGCAAACTGCACTCAAGGGGGACTGATGGTGGCTTGTTGCGTGATATTTGATTACATTGTGTAAAGATATGTTATTGTGATTGGCTTAATAAAAAGTTCAATGAGATGGGCAGGAGGTATAGGCAGGACTTCTGGACAGAGAGAGCTCTGGGAAGAAGAAAGTGGGAGTCGCTAGCCAGGTGCAGAGAAAACAGGACTTGCAGGAGAAGAGGTAAAAGCCACAAGCCACATAACAGCATGTAGATTTTTAGAAATGGGATAATTTAAGTTATAAGAGCTAGTTAGAGACAAGCCTAAGCTAAGGCTGAGCTTTCATTATTAATAAGTATCCGTGCCGTTATTTGGGAGCTGGTTGGAAGGGCAGAGAAAACTCATTACAGTGGCTAGAGGCCTGTTTTCATGAATTGGGGAAATGGGCTAGAGGGTAGTGTATTCCACTTCTCCGAATGCTGAACAGTCACCATCTGGGAACAAAGGAGATTCAAACAATGGAAGGAAAGCCAGAAGTGGAGGGCTCGCTGCAGCCCTGAGTTAAGGTGAGGGTGGGCGTGAAGGGGGAGGACAGACAACTGCTGTTCAGAGTTGCATTGCTTTGCAGCTGTGCAGTATGTCCTTGCTGCTGTGCATAACTGGTTATTATTTTACCATGCAATTACCAGTTCACGCTGTTGCTACCCTGTGGAGTTTATTCAGTAAAGCTCTTCTGTAAGAAAGCCTTAGAAAAGAGTTCAGAAGCAGCGACGTCAGGAGGTGACATACACAGTAACAGGATTCTCTGCTGAGTTGCTTGACTCTGATAGGAGCAAGTAGACTCTTGGGCTCTGGATTCTTGACTTATCATCACTGTCCTCTGGTAGGATAGTCATTGCCATGTTGCAGATGAAGAGGTGGAAGAGAACTGACCCAAACCAGATCATGTTCAGCTGGTGCCCTGACCTGTCGTCAAGCCCTGGATGACAGCTGGCCCCTAAGCTTCTAGAGCAGCAATTCTCCCTGTGCTGTCTGTCCTTAGGTACATTGTACTCTGAGGGGGTGTGTGCACCAGGGAAGCTGACATCCGTCCTGCAGTTTGTAGGTTTATCTGTGCAAAGGGCTTCCCTATGGGTCAGTGGTTCCCTGGCTGGAGACAGTGCTGCTGCAGGGCAGTGGGGAGAAATGAGGAAGAGGCTTCAGGATGAGGTTGTGCAAGAAGTGATCAGAAGAGGCAGGAATAACCCGAGCGCCCAAAGACATGGAGGTAAGTAGAAACTGCGTTTGTTTCCTAGAACTGCGGGGCTTAGAAATCACAAATAGGTCTGAGTCTTCTTGCTGCTGGAAGTTGGAGATCCAGGTGTTACCATCTGAGATCATCTGCTGGCAACCATAGGCATGTTTTGGCTTGCCCTGATAGCCTTTGTGTTCATGTGGCATTCTCCTTGTGTGCATGTCTGTGTCCGTCTTGGGTGTTCAGAACCCCCACTCTCATCTAGGCTTATTGTAGTAAAGCCTACTCCAATGACCTCATCCTAAGGAACAACTGCAAGGATCCGGCTTCCAAATAAGGTCACATTCACAGGTACCAAAAGTTGGTATTTGGGTATCTTTGAGGTGCATGTAATAGAAGCTAGAGCCATGTCCAGTCTGAGGGTTGAAGTAAACAGACTGAGAGTAGAATTTTCTCTTTAGCTGGAAAGGTTCTGGGTGGGTTTCTTCACTTTTAAGTTAGCAGGTCAATAGCAAATTGTTGGACATGGAGTCTGTGTGGGGTTTGCTGCTAGGAGGGGCTAACCTTTTTTAATTTATTACCATTAGAAGGGAAGTTCTGACCTCAATTCTTCTGGTACATGTCAATGTTTCCCAATTTTGACATTTCTCTCCTTTCTACAAAAACATTAAAATTCGCCAATATGAGTATAATCACCAACATGGATTCCTTTGTGAAATTAGGGACTTCTTTTTATCCATTTGTGTTTAGATTTTTTTTTATTTTTTATTAAAAATTTCTGCCTCCTCCCCGCCTCCGCCGCCTCTTTCCCTTCCCCTCCCCTACTCCCCTCCCCCTCCCTCTCATGTTTAGATATTTTGAGTCAACATTTCAAACCATCTGGGTAAGCTACATCTTGGCAAGTATTTGTGATATGAAGTTCAGGGTGGTTTCCATACCTCAGGCAGAATGTAAGACTACATGGATATTCTGTTTTGTTTTTAAAAATGAAACACAGAAAAGGAGGGCTACTGTCGTGAAAAAGACTCAAGAGTCCGTTGTGAAGTGGTGTGAGCTCCTAAGAAAATGGAATGTCTTCATGTGAATGTGGTGTGTGTGTGTGTGTGTGTGTGTGTGTGTGTGTGTGTGTGTGTGTGCGTGTGTGTGCACGTGTGCATGTGTTGAGGCCCCAGGTCGATGTTGGGTGTCTGTTTTTATCACTCTTCACCTTCCTTTTTGCGAGAGGCGCTCTTCCTGAACTTGGAGCTCACTGATTGGCTAGCTTGGCCAGGGAGGGCCAGAGATCAGCCTGTCTCCTCTTGTCTGCAAACTCAGATTCTTCTGTGTTCAGAGAAGCTCTTTCCTACTTTATACTGTCTCCCTCACAGTGCTAGCTCCTATTTAGGTTTTTTAACGCTTAGTTTATAAAAAGTTTTGAAATGAGTTACACTTTTCTTGGATTAGAACAACATGATAGAATAGAAAGTCTATATTTACCAAGAGGTCTTTCTGCTTAAAATTAAAAATTGGCCTGATTTACTGATAATTACATATACAGAAATGTTAAGTATTATATTTTGAAATGTAGGTTTTGAAAATGAGATCAAGAAATGACTCACATGCCAAAAGTTAGTTTCTAAAAATGCAGTGTACTCTTAGAGGGGAGGGGGACGTCTTCTGCAGGCTTGAGGCCCGTGCTTTGGCAAATAATCTCCCACCTGTTCATTCAGGAAACCCTTATAAAACTCAGTGAAACATATGCACACATTCACACATACACGTGCATGCACACCATACACACATATACACATATCTCACACACAGCATACACATATGCTGATATGCGCGCGCGCGCGCGCGCACACACACACACACACAAGCAGGAAGAGAACTCCTTAGGAAGAAGAAGGAGTCCAGCAGGAGCAAGAGAGGAAAAGTGAGGGTCCTAGAGGATGCCTATGATCAAATATAGTAATACATGTATAAAATTGTCAGATAATAAATTAAAATGTTTAAAAATGAGAAGCAAGTGACTGTCTGACCACACACAGAACATGCAGATCCATTACAGTCCTGGAGGCTTGGGAAGAAACCATGTCCCCACTCACTCTCCCACGTACCCTGTCCCATTTATGTGTTGGGCGTTTGTTTTTAATTTATCAAATTCTAGATTAGCTTCTCTATGCAAAAATCCTTCTTTACCCCCCTTTCTAATAGAAATACATGACAAAAAGCCCATTTATTTGTCTTCCAACTAATTACTCTGTCTTTCAAATCCAGATTTTAAAATGATCTTTAGAACACCTGGAAAAAACAACAGCAAAATGGCTGGTTGGTAACTCTGAGCTGGAAGGGGACCCTCCTGGGCCTTGGCAGTCTTTTGGTGAGACTGATTTCCTGGGATTAGGGTTACTGTAGCTGCAGAGAACACTTGCATTCTGATTTAAGTCACGTTCTGTATTCACTACTTTTCTTGGATTAACTTTATGTTGCTTATCTATTATGCAGAAGAGGACTTTAACTTCCCAAATTAGAAATTTAGTGAAAATCTGCCTCTGTGCCTTGTTGTGGTTTGGAATGGGATTTATCTCCCAAAGATTGCAGGAGGGGATGGGGCTTAGTGGGGAAGGTTTAAATGACCATTTTGGGGGCTGCCTTAGGAAGGGATGAAGGTAGTTGGGACCACAGTTTGTTCATGAGCTGTGACTTCCTGTGTTTGGCCTATGAATCCTCTCTAGTCTGCCATGATGTGTCAGAGTGACATCATTACAGGACACTGAGCTGTTGGACCAGCCTGAAGTTGAACTTTAAGCCTCCAAAGCTAAAAGAAAAAAAAATGGACTAATACATATGTAAAATGGGAAATTAACATTTGCCCTGGTGGAGGGTGTGTGTGTGTTCTTTCTAGTTGTGGTTTAAGAATCAGGAAGCACTCACCTTTAATCCCAGCACTCAAGGGACAGAGGTAGGCAGATCTCTGTGAGTTCGAGACCACATAGCGAGTTCCAGGACAACCAGGGCTGTTAACATGGAGAAACGTTGTCTCAAAAAACAAAAACAACAACAAAAAGGAAAATTTGCCATTGGGCTTTATGGCTAGTGGTTTTTGGACAGTGATCAGAAAGTGCTATGGCCTAAGTTTTAGGGGTGACTGGTGTTTGGAGAGGTGGGGGATGAAGGGAGAAGAGATCGGCAGCCTGAACTAGCTAGCTACTGAGTAATCTGTGTGCCAGCAGCTTCCCTGTCTCCTCCCTTAATAGGCTTATCTGCCTGTTCCCTCTGGCATCTGCTGCTGACTTAGGAACTGGCTGTCATAATTTGAAGAGTTAGGAGTGTTATCTCTTGTATGATAGGTTGCTTTTCTCCCCTCAAACTCTAAAAAAAGAAATCAAACTCAGAAAAGCAATTTCTTAAATGCTTCCTTTCTGGACCCAGGACAGCTGTGCAGTAGGCTGGGAAGCCGCATTTCAGGCCTCTGCCTACAGAGGCACTTTGGGGTCTGTGTCTGTGTGCCACTCCCACCCCACCTGACAGCTTCCTCTGTTCCGTTCCTCTGTTGGCACTGACAGCTTGTTCCTGAGGGAATCCCTCCTTTCAGGACTGGCTCAGTGCCTGGCAGAACTGAAGGAGGAGTTTCCTGGAACTGCCACCTGCCGGTCAGGCTCATGGCGAGGTGTGCCTCAGGGTGTGTCTGCATTGTGTGGACCTTGGTGGCCCCTGCCAGCAACCACTTTGGATCTCCCAGAGCAGCAGTGTTGGCTGTGACTGAGCAGCCTTTTGCAACTGTGTAAGGGTGTGTTTCTTTCTTCCCACTGGGTGGTGGCCCAACGCTCGGAAGGGGCATTTTGCCCTGTTGGATCTGGTGAGATGGGAGTGGAGGGCAGAGAATAAAAGACCCAGTTAAGTTAACCTGCTTGACAGGTCAGATCAGTGGCCTTTGTTAAATGTCCCATGTGAGGCAGCAGCTGTTGCATTCCAGCCCGAAATTAAAAACAAAGCAAAGCAAAGAGCAGCAGTCAGCATAGCTGATGCAGCCCAGCACGGGTGGGATGCGGGCTGCTTAATTCATGGCATTCCCCTGTGGCCTGCAGCTCAGCAGTCCACTCTCTGCTGCTTAGCTTTAATGGCTGTGTTCCTTTGAGTGAGAATTGACTCCCCCATAAGCCTGGAACCTTGATTGACAGGAGTTTGAGTTACACTTGGAGAGAGAGAGCTAGAATATGAGTGTGTGTGTGTGTGTGTGTGTGTGTGTGTGTGTGTGTGTGTTCATGTGGAGGCTGGAGATCGACCTTAGTCATTCCCCATTTTATTTTTTTTCTGTGATAGGATCTTTCACCACTGGGATCTCCCTGAGCAGGCTAGGCAGATTAGCCAGCCCCAGGGAGCCACCTTTCTCTGCCACACTAGGGCCAAGGTTTACAAGTATGCACCCCCACTCGGGCTTTCACATGGGGTCTGTGGGTTGAACCCCAACTCTCAGGTTTGCACAATGGGCACTTGGCCAACTGAGCTCATTTTCAGCCCTACACTCTCCTAAGGCTTAATGTATAAAAAGGAACAAGCATTTGTGCTGAGTATGTGTCGACTTACTTAACACAAATTCATATTCAGTCCCTGCGTTCATGTACTTGCATTTAGCCGTGGGGAATTTGTCATTGGTAGGCTGTAGACAACATGGTTAAAGCAGTGACTTTCAGGATCTTGGGTGCCACCGATGAGGGACAAATGTACCGGTAGTTTGTCAACCTGATACAAATTAGAGTCACTTGGGAAAAGGGAGTCTCAGTTGAGGAATGGCTTCCATAAGATTGGCCTGGGGAGCATTTTCTAAAGAGCTAATTGAAGTGGGGGGTGGGCAGCTCTCTCAGGCAAGGGTCGTGAGCTATGTAAAAGTTGAGCAAGTCCAAGGAAGCAAGCTAGCAAGCAGCGGTCCTCTGGTGTGTGTGTGTGTGTGTGTGTGTGTGTGTGTGTGTGTTTCTGCTTCAATTCCTGTTGGTGAGAGCTTCCTCACACAGTGCCAGGGTGGTGCCCAGTGGTCACTGCTTTTCCTGTTGGTGAGAGCTACCCAACCAGTGCCAGGGGCCAGGGTAGTGCCCAGTGGTCACTATCGTGCCTGTTGGTGAGAGCTACCCCACCAGTGCCAGGGTAGTGCCCAGTGGTCACTGTTGTTCTTGTTGGGTTGCCATCGGAAGCAATGGAGTAGTGTAATAAACAACCATGACCTTGACCCATGTGCGATCCTTCACCATCCCCAAATGGTGTATAGTTCAAGAAGGAAGATGTGGTCAGCATACATGCAAAGGCCGAGGTGCATTGTGAAATAATTTTAGGAGAGTTTACCAGGAATTTGGGTGTTTGGACTTGGATTAATAAGAGCATATGATTTGGATATGCTGTTGTTCCTTAAACAGACTATTTACTGTGTGTTCACGGTGATTTCTTTCACACTGATAGGTGATTCACATGATTGATTGCATCTAGTCACTGTCCAAGCGTGCTCATTGCTATGCTGATGGCCACTCTTCTGTGCTCGGTGTGTAGAGTCCTGGTTTGACTTAAAGTTTTTGAGACTTGTCTGATCTGTCTAAATGATGTCAGAGAGTAAGGACCAGTTTCTTCCTGGAGAGTTGGTTTGGAGTCTTGTCTGTGATGAGCAGAATGGTTGCTGCTGGGATCTGCACAGACATGAGAGAAACAGGATCCAGGCTGGTCCCCGTGTTCTTCTTCTCAGGCCTTAGACTGTATTTTACTGCCTTTGAGAACTGTGTAATTGAGTGCAGAGGATGTCAGATCTAGCAGTAGCAGGGAAGAGAATCACGAGGCACCAGGTAGAACTGATGGGTAAGTTACAATGGTACGTGTCTTCCACATTGGCATGTCCACGGTTCTGACTCTGAAGTTGGAATGCTTTTGTAATTTAGGGTGGATACTTGCAGCCCTATCAGATGGGTAGGTAGGTGATGCTAAAAGAGGTGAAGGGAAGGGGGCTTTATGGAAAATGCCATGGAAACAGGAGAAAGAGATGCCTGAAGTGGTGTCCTACTGTGCTGAGCCCTTGGTGTTAAAAGGGTGGATAAAGATTTCTTTTTTTACCTGTACCCAGCAATGGTGTGTGTGTGTGTGTGTGTGTGTGTGTGTGTGTGTGTGTGTGTGTGTGTGTGTTTAATTCTTGGAAGCATCCTCTAAACTGATTTGTTATGCCCATTTTATAGATAAGAATATCAAGGCACAGAGTGGTCACATATGCTGAGATCATTCACCTCATTGCTGGGACTTAGATTCTAAGCCTTGTCCTTTAGTTTTGAGTCCTGTGCTTTTCCCATGTTGCCCATCACAAGAGCTCCTGACTGGAGACTGAGAAAATATGTGTTGTGCTAAACCATCGAGCTGACTAGAATAACTAGATTGTGCAGACTTGAGCTTTACAATGGGATGGGGCAGCATTCTCAAGGAGCAGTCCCAGAGTCCCCTGCTTTGCTGCTTAGTGGGTATTATAGGCACAGTGTCTTTAGGGCAGGAAAAGGCAATGATTCTGCTTTTGTAAAAACTGTTAAGTGATGAAAGGGGTATGGCTTGAAATAGAAAGGGAAGACATCATAACTGTAATAGTGACATCATTTATACCACGTGTAGGAAGTACCAGGGATACTTTGTTTTTATGACTCGTATTCCTTGAAGTAACGAGATGTAGTTAGTAGTCATATTCCTATTTCCTGTCCCTATCCCAGAGAAAGATGAAATCAGATTAAAGGGAGAATAGCTGAAGGAAATGCTTAATGTTTTGTTGAGTGACCTGAAACTCAACTGTGTGATTTGCCTAAAATGTGATTGTACTGCTGTGTGTGACAAGATCGGGTAGAACTGACATCATGTGTCACATTGAAGGGGTGCGGGAGGATCAGGAGAATAGAGTAAAAAGGGGGAAGAGAGAGGGATGGGATGTCTGGGACCCAGAGATGAGGTCAAGGGCAGAGGATAACTGAGGTTCTGGAGCCTTTGGGCAGTAGCTGATCTGCTGTGCCAGGCGGTGGTATAGACCAACGCCTTCCGCTTTTCTACCTCGGACCTTCTGTTCTTGGGAGAATGAATTCCCATGGCCTGGTCATTAATGACTCCATAAAAAAGTAGCCAAGGGGCAGAGTTTATCAGTTTATGGCGGCGTGCCGTGGGAGTTCAATGCAAGAGCGGATGTGAAAAGTGGAAGTTGGTGATAGAAGGCCTGGCGGAGCACAGACAGCCTTCTGGTGCAAGGAAAGATGTGGTCAGTATTCCTGGGAATGGTGGATTGATCACTGAAGAAGCTGCTGCTGGTGCCTCCTCGGCTCCATTTAACTGTTCAGCATTCTGTACTTTATGGTCATCTCTCTCTGATCAGGTTCTTTACGTGTAGTTTCCTCTGAGAACTCCGTAAGCCTGAGAGAAGAAGAAATTTATATGATGCAAGATGCTGAGGATGCCTGGAAAGAAGGTGGATCTCAGGAGCAGAAGGACCTGAGTTGGGTGTTGGCTCTGCTGCACCAGCTGACAAGGAGGCTGAGCGGGTCTTTAGCTCCCTGTAACTCGTGGTTCCATTTATAAGGCTGTTGAAGCTTGTTGACATCACAGCCACTGTGGTTAATGTGAGTGTCACGTAAGTCTGACGCACTGATCGTCCTCTTGTCTTTGTGACTCTTCAGCTTGAAATGAACTGGTGAGATTCAACTGAGGGAAGAATTTGCTGTGCGAATCGGATAACGGATCCTGGATGAGGTCGATCCCAGCCAGGCTTAGGAAGACTTAGAGCTAACACTGCTTATTAAAACTAATGTGGGTTGGATTGAAAAAAAACCTCCGGTTGACTTAGCAGAGTTTTGAAATATTGAGCAAGTATATTTTAGGTGCTGTAAGGTATCTGTGTCACAGAAACAGAATCAAGATGGGCTCTCTTCCTGAGGGGATGAAAATGCCCTGTGGTCCTGGCACTTCACCTCATCGTAGCGGATGGTTCAAGTCCCCCAGAGCTGTGTGGGTGGTTTTTCAGCGGGTATTATACCCTTGAGATCATCATCATCACAGCTCCCTGGTATTTCCAAGTTTTTCCAACTGTGAATTATTTGCCATTGAGCTTGTAGGTTTTTTTTTTTTCTGAATAGGAGTGAACATGCATCTATCAAAATTGGGAAGCCTCAACTATGTTCATAGCAGCATTGTTTGTCACAGCCAGAACCTGGAAACAACCTAAATGCCCTTCAACCGAAGAATGGATAAGGAAAATGTGGTACTCCATTGTGTACTACACAGCAGAAAAAAATAATGACATCTTAAATTTTGCAAATGGATGGAGCTAGAAAACATCATATTGAGTGAGGTAACCCAGATACAGAAAGACAGTTATCACATGTACTCACTCATAAGTGGTTTTTAAACATAAAGCAAAAAAAAAAAAAAAAACCAGCCCACAAATCACAATCCCAGAGAACCTAGACAACAATGAGGACACTAAGAGAGACTTCTATGGGAAGTAGAAAGTATAAAAAGACAAGATCTCCTGAGTAAATTGGGAGCATGGGGACCTTGGGAGAGGGTTGAAGGGGAGGGGAAAGGTAGGGAGGGGAGCAGAGAAAAATGTAGAGCTCAATAAAAATAAATAAAAAATTGGGAAGCCCAAGACTACATTGATAGTTATGCATGTTTTATGAAGATGGGAGCCAAGGTGGGTCATTTTGCAAAGGAAGGAAATAATAGTCCCAAACGTTTGTTTAGTGTTGATGAACTACATTGCTCTCCTAACTGCCTACCCCCGTGGGCATTTCAACAGAAGCAGTCCAGACAGTCTGTGTGGGTTGTTATGGGAACACGCGTGCTCTGAGCATGGCACTAGATGGGTGCTGGTCTCTCAGTCACATGATCCACAGAACTGCTTGCTCTGAGATTGTTACACTCACGGCCAGATGCTTCTCTGGGCTCTCATCTGGTGCTACTTATGTTTTTGGCTGGGTGACTCTTCCCGTGTGACAACTGTTCTGTACGCTGTAGATGTACAGCAGTCTGCGTGGGCTCTACCTGCTGAGTCACGCTCAGTCCCAGGTCCTGACAGCTAATGTGTCCAGACATACAGAAATGCCCCATGAGGTAGGAGCACCCCTCAGTTGACAAGCACAGAGCAGACAATGGCATCGTGACATAAGAGGACTCAGATTGCCTTAGAGTGAGCAAGGTGGGCTCAGTGATGCTCCCCATCATCGTTATCCAGCACTGTACAGGAAGAGGCAGGAGGATCTTGAGTTTGGAGACAGCCTGGGTTACCAGACTTACTAGGGAGACTGTGTCTCAAGAAGAAAGAAGGGTAGGAAAGAAATCTGAGGCGTGCGTGTGTGACTCTCTAGGTTGGGCTACACTGCTTTCCAGCTCCTGACATTGTCCTGGCTCTTGTGGAGGCTGCTGTAGGCTACAGGGTCAAGGTTGTACTGATTCTTTAGTTAGCTGAGTCTAACAAGATACTTATCTAATATTCCTAATGCTTAGGAATGTTTAGGATGCAGAACGAGTGAGCGACCATGAGCCTTCCCCCTGAACAACTCATGGTCTGATTGTGGAAAACAGAGACCAAGAATCAGGGGCAATATGGGGTCATGTGGAAAGTAAATCCACTAGGTAAGGTCTCAGGCCCAGATGTGTTTCCTTGAGCGCAAGCCGTACAGGAGTTGCATCTCTTGAGGTACGATCCCAGCTGTTTTTAAGATTCTAGAAATGTCTAGATAAAAGATTCCAGTGGAATGCCAAAAGATTTTTTTCTTCCCCCAAATATTTCCCATAAGCTTGTGAACTGGGGCGGGTGCTGTTGGCTCTGTTCTTTCTGCCATAGAGGTGGGTGTGACTTGACTTCCTCACCGCCCTTTGCTTTAGCCCTGAGACACCTTTCTGCCTGTTTGTGTGTCCAGAGCAAGGTGGATGGGCACTGTGTGCTTTGTCTCATGCTGACCTTCTACTAGTGATTGCCTGGTTCTAAGAGATAATTAACAGACCTGAGATGATTAATAATTTACCCTTTGAGTTCTGTTCCCATTAAAAAAAAAGTCATCCTGCTAATGAGGTTAAGTCTCTGTATTAGGTCCAGAAAGCCTGGCAAAGTCTGGTTGAGCCTCAGAGCTTAACAGTCAGCCTGGATGCTTGGTCTGGCACTCTGGGCTGTCTGTCTTCTCTCACAGTAAATACACCAGGCTCCTCCTCCACCCTGGCTCCTCCCTGTGGTCCTCCACCTGTGGTCCTCCCTGCCTTGTCTGTGAACTCCCTATATGATATCCAGTCCCATTCCCTCCTCTCTTTAAAGCATAATGCATTGCTGTTTCACCATAGTTCCTTTGTACAGCCCCTTTCCCCAGTTCTCTAAACTGGGAGGGCTGTTCCTCCTCAGGCTGCCTTGTCACCTGTAGGGCAGCTCTCAGAACCTTCTACCTGTGATTCATTGGAATTTTAAGTTCTTCTTGGTCAGGGACTGTCCTTGCAGATTTTCTGTTAGAGAACTTGGCATTTGAGTGGATACAAGGAAATTGTTTCTGAAACATTGTATTATGAGTAAAAATCTGATCAAGAGTTTATGAACACTACTCCAAAAAAACAACAGGAATGAATTTGCAAATAGTCTGCTTTGAAACAGAAAAGCTTTGGGGACACGATTTGTTCCACCGCTTCTTAAATAAATGGCTTGAGGAATCTCTGTTATGCAATTTATTCCATTATTACTTCCATTTGAGTATCAGCCTTCTCGAACCCCCATGCAGGGTAAAGTGGGAGGGCTGGAAGGGAGGACGTTGACTTCACCACCCTCAGGCCTGCCTGCTCAGCTTCCCGGGAGGATATCCTGGCTTATGCTGTAATGATAGACAATCTTCAGATACTGCTGAGTCAGTGGCTGAGAACTGAAGCTGCCTTCTGAGCTGATCTGTAGAATTCAAGGGCATGGTTTTAGGCTAGTATGGATCGAAAACAACAGATTTTTACATATAAATGGCTGTCAGTAGATTTTTCTGTCCTGCCAGCCAGCTCCCAAATAACTACAGGGGCACTTTTTATTAATTATGAAAGCATGGCCCAATATCTTAGGCTTGTTTCTAACTGGCTGTTATAACTTAACCCCTTTCTGTTCATTTACTTTTTGCTTCATGGCTTTCTTTACCTTTAGTCTGTACTGCCCATGCTTCCTGCTTTCTCAGTGCTTGGCTGGCAACTCAGCCTTTTGTCTTCCCAGCATCCTCTGTGTATGGCTGTCCCACTTATATATACCTTCTGCCTAGCTAATGGCCACTTAGCTTTTTATTAAACCCATAAGAAGGCGCCTTGGCAAAGATACATTTTCACGGTGTACAAAAAGATTATTCCACAACATTTCCTACCTTTTGTCTCAATAAAAAGGAAAAGGTTTAGCTCTAACATTGTAAAACTATATATAATAAGAATAGTTATCAGGTAAGAATTATATTCACAATGTCCAGTCCATTTTTATTTTGCAATTTTGAAAAAAAATTATTTATCCTAACTTGGTGAGTGCAAAGTTCTATACCTAATTTACCTTCTATCATAACTAATGAAAACTATACCTATAACTATCTAGTCTTCAATTCCATCAAAGACCCCAGAAAGATATATTATCTGAATAAACAGGAAGTGCAATTCCAACATGACAGAGACATCTGGCTGCCTGGGCAAGCACCCAAAGTTTCTCTGCAATGTTAGGGCATCCATCTTTGGCCTGCAGGCCTAGAGTATCTGACAGACTGCTGTGAAGCAGGAATTTTGAAGGACTGTCCCACCTTTTCTTGGTAAAGTTTGGCAGTCACTTTCTTTGGGTCCTGTTTGTCTAATTTGGACTGTAAGCAGTCGAGGCAAGGGACTCTGTAGAGCTCTAGATCTCTGAAGTATTTGAAGACCACCTGTCTATTTAAAATATATCCCTGTTTGACCTTGAAGATATGCCTAAGATGACAACTTTGATTGTTATAGGTGATTGCTAACTTGCATTTCTTTATTATCCTAAATAGTTTTAAATAATAATTTCCAAGGACTAGAAATGTACATAATATTGTTAAATGAGGTGCTTAGGTGCAATACCTTAAACAAGTAGAAACATATATACAGTATAACAAAAATAACCTTAATTTCATATAAATATACAAAAATCTAATGCAATGTAAAATATTTAAGACTAGGAGTTGCTTTTTTTAGTTTCAAAGTAGAGTCAATAATATATACCCTTTAATCCTATCATTTCTATATCCCTCCTTTTCTTTTTAGAACAAGATCCCTGAATCTCTAATCTCCTTTGTTTAGCTTTTCTTTCCTGATCATTACCAATAACAGTTTGGGATTTTCAGGGGTATTCCCTGATTAAATTTGATGTCTATTAGCCTTGAACAAATCCATAACCTTTCATTTCCTGTAAAAACAAAAGCATTACCTCTTCCCCAACATAACATATTTTTTGACTTACATTTTGAAGTTAGGATATTTTTAAAATGTGTAGATTGGTTTAATTTAGTAATTTTTTATAATCCAGTGTCAGCAGCTTTTGTTGCTTATCAGCAATCAAAAAACTTAAAGTTAATACAATAGCAAACAGGATTCAGACTCACTGTGTATTTTCCATTTTTACATGGCTTGTCCTTCTTATATTATTTTCTCTTTAAAAACTTTAGTTTATGAACTATTTTTTTCTATGATGGTTTATACCCACTTTCTTTTTTAAGCTGACACACATTTTTAAGCACACTGCAACTTGTTTAGAGTTCTTTTCCACTGAATCTGCTTTACTGTGTATCTGTAACCTTTTCTGTCTGCATGAGCAAAGATCTTAAACCACTGTGCAGCTTACCACATGGCACTGGCACCTCAAACCCACAGGCAGCTGCCAAGAGACCTGTCTGTGTACTGAGGCTGGCATGAGAGACTGCAGAATTAGGAAGCTGTGTTTGACTCCATTTTTGTGTGTTTGGAACCATTTTTTAAAAAAAAAAAAAAAGTTTTCTCAGATCTTATGTGGAAATACGTGCCCAGACATTGGGTGTCATTTTAGACAGATTTTCCTGTCCTACCAAGAAACTCCCAAATAACCACATAGAGACTTTTTATTAATTATAAAAGATCAGCTGATAGCTTAGACTTGTTTCTAACTGGCTGCTATAACTTAAATTAACCCATTTCTATTCATTTACTTTCTACCTTGTGGCTTAATTTCCTTTACTCTGTACTGCCCACGCTGCTTTCCTGCTTCCTCTGTGTCTTGACGGGTGACTCCACTGTTCTTCCCAGCGTCCTCTGTGTCCTGCCTAGCTAATGGGCCACTTAGCTTTTTATTTTTTATTTTTATTTTTTTTGCTGGATAGCTTCTTTATTTTATTTTATTTATTTATTTATTAAAGATTTTTCCCTCCTCCCCGCCACCGCCTCCCATTTCCTTCCCTCTCCCCCAATCAAGTCCCCCTCCCTCGTCAGTCCAAAGAGCAATCTGGGTTCCCTGCCCTGTGGGAAGCCCAAGGACCACCCACCTCCATCCAGGTCTAGTAAGGTGAGCATCCAAACTGCCTAGACTCCCACAAAGCCAGTACGTACAGTAGGATCAAAAACCCATTGCCATTGTTCTTGAGTTCTCAGTAGTCCTCATTGTCCGCTATGTTCAGAGAGTCCAGTTTTATCTCATGCTGTTTCAGACCCAGACCAGCTGGCCTTGGTGAGTTCCCAATAGAACATCCCCATTGTCTCAGTGTGTGGGTGCACCCCTCGCAGTTCTGAGTTCCTTGCTCATGCTCTCTCTCCTTCTGCTCCTGATTTGGACCTTGAGATTTCAGTCTAGTGCTCCAATGTGGGTCTCTGTCTCCTTTCATCCCCTGATGAAGGTTAATATTCGGGAGGATGCCTATATGTTTTTCTTTGGGTTCACCTTCTTATTTAGCTTCTCTAGGATCACGAATTATAGGCTCAATGTCCTTTATTTATGGCTAGAAACCAAATATGAGTGAGTACATCCCATGTTCCTCTTTTTGGGTCTGGCTTACCTCACTCAGGATAGTGTTTTTTATTTCCATCCATTTGCATGCAAACTTCAAGAAGTCCTTGTTTTTTACTGCTGAGTAGTACTCTAATATGTATATATTCCATACTTTCTTCATCCATTCTTCCATTGAAGGGCATCTAGGTTGTTTCGAGGTTCTGGCTATTATAAACAATGCTGCTATGAACATAGTTGAGCATATACTTTTGTTGTATGATAGGGCATCTCTTGGGTATATTCCCAAGAGTGGTATTGCTGGGTCCAGGGGTAGGTTGATCCCAAAAAACCAGTAAGTAGGCACCTTGGCAAAGACACATCTTCACAGTATAAAAAGATTACTCCACAACAAATGGCCTCTGAGAATGTCAGCATGCCCCATCAAAGTATAAAAATAAGTGTCATGATCCTGCCTATTCCAGGGCAGATCAAATCATGTTGGGTATATGTGGATTCAACATACTTGGCTCAACAATAGAGAGTATACATGGTGAGTATTTAAAATAGAATAGGACAATATCTCTGTGGTTAGATGAGTAAGGGTGATGACAGAGAAAGCCTCAGTTTCTAGTTCCTGAGAAAGTAGCTGGTTTCTCCTTGACTCAGCCAAGACTGAGCCTCCTCCTTTTAACCTTCTGCTGTAATGTCTGGAGACACTCTCTGTTTGTCCAGGAGGCTGTTCATTTGAGCTGCTGCTTTTTGTGTTTCTGGTGCTGGGCTTGTGTTCTTTGCTCACTCATCACTGGCTTCAAGCTCTCTCGTCTGCTTTCCCAATAAGTTATTTGCCCTTTGACTGACTTGGCTGTACAGGTCAGTGAGCCTTGTTGGATTTGTACTCTACTTGACTGAGGCCTTGTTTTACCCTTGAGTTTTCTTTATTTCCTAGGGCAACAAAAGCACATCCTAGGAGCTTATCAACAACTGTGGATGTCTGGGCTCTGAAGACACGGAGTTTTTCTTCTCTGCCCGCTCCCCACCACTCTCTCTTTTGTTAATTTTAACTTTTCTACTCTTTTGAGTCAAAATGGAATGGAGAACTCTAAGGCTGAAGATATGGAGGAATTTGAGGTAGAGACCAGAATTCAGAATCACTTGTAAATTAAAGGTAGTTACCATATCCACACCCAGGATGCAGAGGTAAAGAGTTGTCTGTGGGCAGAGGAGGTTCGTATGGAAATTGGAGCTGGGCATCAGAGCTCCTGGAGAAAATTTGCTTAGGAAAGAAACATCCAGTGTCCAGCTGAAGTTGATGACTGTCATTTTCCCTGGAGAAGCAATACTAGCTGGGTATGGTGGTGCTGGCCTCTGATGCCGCCACTTGGAGGACTGAGGCAGGGGATGGTGAGTCCACGCTAGACTGGGTTCCTTTAACACATTCACATGTGAATGCACACGCACGCACACACACCACACACTCCACATACTGCAGAAGCCTGGTCTCTACAGCGCAGGTTAGAGCATCTATACTTCAGTTTGTTAATTTATTCCTGCTGTGAAAATGTGAGCAGATCACGGTCTGTAATTACTGTATATAAAATATAATTTTGAAAATGATCTGCTGTCCCCCACGTTCTCTCTCAGCTCTAAATAGAGGTAGTTGTTAGTCAGTTCCTCTTCACACACTTGCCAGTTGACGGATGGAGAGGTGGAAACAGTGAACTCCAGACTCGGGGCTGCAGAACCACACCTCAAGCCTTTGCAGGTCGGCCTTGGGCAGCTGTCTTGTAGCACGCTGTGGAAAACACCACTGTCAGCAGGATTTCCTCTCGATGGCAGGGTTTTGACGATTCCGGCAGATTTCGCTGGAGCAGCTCTTCCACACAGTACCCTCTAATTAGCAAGAAGCACATGTATGAGCTGTATATAATTTACAGGGAGAATCTCGCCAAATAGTGGCATCGTAAATTCATATTTTATGCTTGGCTGACTTTTTTCTTTAGGAAGTAAACATGTAATCTTGACAGGAAATGTAAAAACAGTAAGAGCCAGCCCACCCACATCTATCCCTGTTTCTGCTCATGTCTCATCACCAAGTGATCCAGGTTTCAGAGAGAGTGGAGACCAAACACTGAGAAACTAGTTAGAGCCAGCTCACTGCAGCCGAGAGGTCAGAGAAGAGACTCCTGGCTGCCAGGTGTGCAGTGAGCAGCAATACTGAAGTCACCATCCAGAGGCCCACAGGATGCACAGGTGATACTGCTGACCCCATGATCCAGAGGAGTTCATGCTTAAATTGGGGAAAGGGCCAGAAGCTTACTGCTGTTAGTCAGCAGTGTGCCCTTAAATGCCGTGTGATATTCCAGGACTGCACACTGGGTACTGTTCCTTAGAAACCTATGTCCTCCAACATCATTTTCTTCTGGTGAACAGCATTGTTCCTTGTCACCACCATGCAATGGAACACTAGACCTTGCTTCTGCTTTCTAACTAGACCCTGGAAGGTACCCCTTGCCCAGCCTTTCCCCATCCCTCCCACAGCAGTTGCCCAGGCTTCTGACAGCTACTTTGCTGCTCGTGACTTGTGTGCAGTCAGCCTTATCAGAGTCCATATTGAGGGAGACTACGTGGTGCTTGTTCTTCTGTGCCTTGCTTATTTCTTGTCACATAGTGGCATGCACGTCACCTGTTGTTGAAGTGACAGGGTTCCATCCCTTTTTGTGGCACAGCGGTGTTCTCTTGTGCCCATAGACCCCGTTTTCATTATCCATTCACCCACTGATGTATTCTTTATTAGGGATCGGAGTGGCAGGTTCGGGAAGGGGCTGGCATGAAATTACAAGGCACAGCAACCTCTATTAGGGGAAAAAGCCCTCCAGACATGGGGCCTGTGATCCAGACTTGAGGTGGAAGCACCATTAGGAGGGGTAGAGGACTGTGTCAGAGACACAGGATGGGATGGAACCTTAGAAGGAAAGAGGCTTTCCCTCAATGCCTGGGAAGGAGCATCATCGAGAGAGAGAGAGCTTAAAGTGAACGTAAGCAAGGCTGACACCACACATATAGACTGGGAAGGGGGTGCGGAAAGGGGAAGAACAGCTCAGAAAGTCCCGGAACGAGTGGTATTCTGGCATTGGTAAGTTTGGCACAGTTCTGGTGGGCAGTTCCACATTACCTCGTTTAGTCTGACATAGCCTACTCAACAAGGGCCAGGCATTATGCGGGACTGTACACTTACCTTCTAGTTTCAGGGATGAGGGCTGTATGGCCCCAGCACAGCACTGGCTTCCAACGAGAGAGGAGAGAGAGAGAGAGAGAGAGAGAGAGAGAGAGAGAGAGAGAGAGAGAGAGAGAGACAGACAGAGAGAGAGAGACAGACAGAGAGAGAGAGAGAGAGCGCTGCAGGGAGTGTGGCCTTATTTCTCCAGACTGCCAGTTCTGGTCTCTTAGAGTGACTGGCATCTTACAGGGCAGGACCCAGGTCTAACACACTTAGCCGTTTGCATCTCTTGGTTGTCATGAGTAGTTGCTGTAGTCAGTGGGCATGGCAGTGCATTCATCTCTCTGGCATATGATTTTACTTCCTTTGGCTCTGTATACCCCAGAGGGGAGCTATACGTGATAATTCGGTGTTTTATTGCCGACACCGACTTCCATAGTGGCTGCACTGACTCACATCCCCGTCGTGGGTGTTGGAGGCTTTCCTTTTCGGCACGGTTCACCAGTGTTTGTCTTGTCTTCTGTGTTTACCATGGGCGGCACTATTCCCTGGGCTGAGATCCTGGACCGTGTAGAATGGAGAAGTGGCATAGAGGCAACCACGTTGGTTCCGTTGGTATATGTTGGTATGGGATGCCACGGCTTCACTGTATCTGCCAGTTCTGATAGTGTTCTGAGCTCTTCAGTCTCTTTCTCCCTCTTCTATTTACCTGGCCATATCGAACACGCTTATGGTTATTCTGTCTGGTGATTTCAGTCTGATATGCCTGTGAGATTGCCCACATCCCCCATTCCTCCATTGTCCTCATAACCCTGGTTAATGATGCCTTGTTTATTTCCCGGACACATTTGCTTAAGTTTTGAATATTTGCTTCTTCCTTGCTATTATCTCAAAAGTAGTTCCTTGGAATGATACATGGTGCTTTGTGTCTTCACACGACATAAACTCTGTGGAATTCAAATAACCCGACAGAATGGGGAAGTGGTTCTTAGTGTTAAGATATGGGTTCTAGTCCTGCCTCCGCTATCACTCACATCCTGAGTTATTTTCTTGTCAGATGAGAGACGTGAAATATGATGCAATGCTATAGGTGTAGGATGAATGGCTGATTTCAGGGCTGTGGTCCAGGCCTTGGCAGTTTCACAGCTGTTATTTCTGCAGAGTCATCATATACAGAGTGTAGTGTGCGAGGCACTTGATAACAAATGGGCATAGCAGCTGTAGCCTGCTCTCCAGGATCTGATGTCATAAGACCTGTGACCTCTAGGCAGTTGCAGGGTGAATGGGGGGGGGGTGCCTTGTTCTTGAGCTGTCCAGAGGGTGTCAGGGTTTCTGTGCTGGGGTTGTGCTGTGTTAAAGAGGAGCCCTTCGTCAGGCCTTGTAGGGAGAGTTGTAGGTAAATAGTGAGAGGGTGGGAGGGCATCGGAGGCAAAGGGGAGTGGGAAGGAAAACAAAGAATTCTGGGCGTGAGATGGGTAAGAGAGGAAGAAGCCTTTGCATTTGATGGGGATCAGTTGTCAACCTTCGAACAGGAACTTCATTCTGTCCTCTAAGGAGGCCCTGAAAGGTTCTGTTCTGTTTAGGTTTGGTTTTATGTCTTTTTCCAGGCCGCCCTTGAACTCAGAGATCTGCTTGCCTCCATGTCTCCCGTGTCGGAAGCTTTAGGCTAACTTGCAGAGTCTCTCAGGAGTGAGAAGCACAGAGTGAGTATGTGCAGGGGCCATTGCGAGAGTTGAAGCAAGAGTGACCAGAGGCCACAGGATTCAGGAAGCACCAGCAAGTGTTTGTGGCTCGTGACCGTTGCCCTAGGAGATGGGACAATGGGATGCTGGAGTTCTGTGTCTTGTGGAGCTGTCTCCAGCCAGCTTCTTGGTGCACGAGGTCTCTCAGTTCTCCCTATAGCATCAAGAACACAGGCCACAAGTGCTTTTGGGAATTGCAGATACCAGGCTTGCCAATGCCTCATTGGCCAAAGAAAGTCACATGACCAAAGGAGATTTAAGGGGAAGAAAGATAGATTCCACCTCAGGTGGGGGGAGCTGTGGTCTTTGCATTATTTGTGTTAGGGGAGGATTTATGAACTTTTTTTTTTAACTTTAGCGTATAACAAGATTTTTCATTACTCTCCCGAATTGATAAAAACACTTTTGATACTTGAAAGAGTTGAAATGAAAAATAGCTTACAGTTCTTTTATTCATTTATTTGTGAACTATAGCTGTGGAGTAAGTTGATTTTATGACTATATAATAATGTTTTGATTAGAAAACAGAAAAGTGAATTTCTAGTTCTCTCTGTGGACTAAAGGGTGAAATTTGTATCAGGTTTTATTTGACCATCTGCCCGCTGTAGCACAGAGTTGAGACTCTTTATTCTTTTGTCAAATTCTGTTTTAGTTTCTGTGCTGTACTTCTTTTTCTCCTGGCTGTGGACCGTTACAAACACACCAGTGGGTGTACTCCCAGCTGTGGCCTGCTGTCCTTATTCCAACACGAGATTCAGGTTGGCCTTCATCAGTTGAGCATCCGTCCAGTGTAGGGAAAAGGAAGCCATGTGTTTGAACTGTGAAATAAAGATCCGGTTCATCTAATACCTGCAGCCTTTGAAGGCCTCCAGAAGTCACTTGATGGTGTTTGTACAAGGTCACATGTAGGGCAAAGAAAGAAAAGCCAGCACGCTTGACTGAAAGAGAAAGCCCAGCAGAGTCTTATCTGTTAGCACCCTCTTCTGTCCCGGTGGAACCCGTAGCAAAGGTCCTGGGCTCAGCTCACCCCTGAGGCAACTGAGGCTGGGAGAGAAGCTAAGTAACTTTCCTAAGACTTCCACCCTGCAGGATTCTGATTCCAGCCAGGCCTGGCTGTGCCTGCCCTGCCACCCCCAGATTTCCTCCCTGTCCTCTTTGTGTGCTCAGTTTGTCTGGAATTAAACTGGCTTGCCCACAGTTGTACATACTAAGTCTTAATTTAAACAACAAAAGCCACATCTACTCAAATTGATATGCCTCCTTGTTTACAAGTGAGTCCAAAGGCCCCACGGTGCCACATCAGCTGTGCACACTTGGAACTTAAGCAAGAGGTGACCTGTCTGGAAGCCTAGGACTGACTGCGACAGGGCTGCTTAGCCACGTAAATTAACTGGCCCCCTCCTGGAAAAGAACTAATTCTCCCGGAGTGTAGAGGCAGGAAAGCTTATTTGGAGGCCACTGCCACAGACTAGGGTCTAAGCCTGAGTCAAGTGCAGTGTGATTTATTTAGCCTGACTTCAGATCCACTCGCTAGAGGTTGCTGGGACCTGTGAAAGCCACAGGCATCTTCACTTAGATTTCTACAGGTCACTGGGTGACCATGCCCCGTCTGCAAAGCCTGAGACACAGGTCCAGATAGTGCACTGCAGAGGTGCCTGGGAGTGTGTCATTAACAGTGAAGTGCAGGTGGTGGGGTCCTCAACAGATCCGGGAGTGAGTAACTGAAAGGGAAAGGTTAGCCACACAGTGGCTAAGGAAGGTCGTCGCTGTCAGTCATCTGAGGAGTCTGCTTCGGAGTCTGCTTCGGAGTCTAGAAGCATTTGGGGAAGTGGTTGAAGATAATCTAGTCAAGGATACCAATAAGCAGATACGGCAAACATTTGCTTGATTTTCAGTTAGTGGCAATGTGCAAATCCAGCGATTAGTAAAACAACAACACACTAAGATATGTGCTTGTGTTTAAAAATACTTATAGAATTTAAATAGGAATAATACGTAGTTAAGACTGACTTCAGTAACTGTCAGTTAGAAGCAGTGTGTTCACTCAGAGGGACCACCTCTGTGAGCAGTCCCCATGCTCAGAGTCTGCCCTGTGAAGAGAGACGAGAACAAACAGCGGATTAAAGGTCAGTACATGAGGGCTGTGAGACGCCCATAATGTGGTTAGAGAGGGCTGCTGCCCGAGGACCCGGCGTTGCTGCTGTGAGGTATTTGCTTCCAGCTGCCTGTGAAAACTGTGTTCAGTAACAAATATGCAGTGTGTGACACGCTGTGGACAGAACAGGCAAAGCCGCCTGTCTTTAGGGAGTATATATTCCATGTGTGTGTGCGGGGGAATAAATGGGCAGACAGAAACAAGTCCCAGATGTAAAAAACAAAAAGAAGGACTTGAAAAGGAGTAGAATGTTCTAGAATGGCTGGTTAAAAACTCCAGTGAGTGAGAAGGGCTCCCTGGGAAAGTGAACCAGAAATTTAAATTTATTTGATGTTTTAATTTTTTTTTTTAAAGACAGAATCTCATTATGTATTCCTGGCCAGCCTAGAATTCTCTGCATAGACAAGAATAGCCTCAAATTTGCTACAGTCTTCTTCCCTCTGTCACTCAAATGCTGAGTGGCTTACCTTATTAGGGCTTATTTGTTGAATAAGGAAAGTTCAGGACAAAGGAAAGGTTGGGAGGCAGCTGTAAGGTGTCATCAGGGACCGAGGCTCCTGCCTCCTTTGTCATCCTTAGCAGATGGTGTTTGTTTTCTCTCTCTCCAGCTAACCATGCCAGCAGTTCTGCAAGGAAAATGCTCACTCCTTCTTTCTCGGCCCCTGCATGCTGGGCTGGTAGCCGGGATTTGTCTCTACTTCATGAGGCCTGCTCCCTGTATCTCACCAGTTCTGTCTCTAGAACTGTGCTGGAGATCACTTCCTGCTCCGGAGACTCTGGGGAAAACTGGTTTCTGTAGCCGAGCAAGGGCACTCTCGGTGGGATTGGTTATGGGTAAACAGCTCTTGTCTGCAATGGCTTCCAAGTGTCTGGGTAAATACAAGTGTGAGCAGCATGCGCCTCCCACCTGTGGATGAACTGACACAGATGGAGTCACCGACTGTGCCCCTACAATTTACCCCTTTCCCATTTGCCCAGCAATGAAATACTGCATATAAGGTTGTTTCATCTCAGAAACTTGGAGAGAACAAAATGCTTCACGCGGAGGAAGTGATCTCGAGTACTGTTTATATTTGGATTCTGGTGTCCTGTCCAGCACATCCTGCTGTCTCCTGGGGCCCACCCATCAGGCTGGGTGTTCACCGTGTCCCTGCCTCCCATACAAGCCTGGGTGCCACAGTTCCAGACCACACTCCTGCAGCTTACAAACAGCCGGTGTGCAGTTCCTCATCTTCCTTCCGGCAGCCGGTGTCATCCTCTGGGATACTCGGTCCTGTGCTTAGGTTTCTCCTATCCTGTATTTGGCTAACTCGCTGGAGTGTTGGCTAAGAGTCTGTGGTCTCCCTCAACCGATTCTTCTTTCACGTTAATGAAGGTGACCTGGAGGTCCATGACAAAATGCTCTGTGCTGTCTTCCTCTTAGTTGGAGAAACTTTCCTGCCCCCTCAGGCAGTTCTCTGTCTGTCCCTCTTACTGTCTCTTGAAACATATTTCTCAACTTAACTTTTTGAATAGTCACGCATTTGTAATGTTCAAAAGATTTTAGAGTAAAGCCCTGGCTCCCACTGTCCCCTCACTTAGTCCTCAGTGTCCCTGCACTTCTTCTTAGTTTCTTCCATGGCCTTCAAGAGTTTTTCTTTTCAGTATAACAAATATGTCCCCAGTTTTCTTCATTGCTTTTGTTTTGTTTTTTTTTTTTTTAAAATGAGCCTGGTCTACACTTTCTGAAACCTCTCATCAATCTTGTGGTTCTTTCCAGAACGGTGCTGACGGTTCATAGCAGGCTGCTTCTGCTTCTGCTCCATCTTAGGTCTTAAGCTGCACACACAGTACAACAGCTATCTCTTGGAAATGCAGACTTGGCTGGGCCTCTTTAAAATACAGATGTCTCTGTGCCAGTTAGTTTTGCCAGCTTGACACTCTTTAGAGTCCCTAAGAAGAGGGAGCCTCGGGTGAGAAATGCCTGCCTAAGATCAGGCTGTAGGCAAGCCTGTAGGGCATTTTCATAATTAGCAATTGATGTGGGAGGGCCCAGTCCAGTGTGGGTGGGACCATCCCTGTATTCTGTAGGAAGTCAGGGTGAACAAGCCAGTGAACAGCACCCCTCCATGGCCTCTGCTTCAGCTCCTGCCTCCAGGTTCCTGCCCTCATGGCTTTTGATGATGCGCTGTTGTTATATGGAACTGTGAATGAAATGAGCCCTTTCCACCCTGCGTTGGTGTTGGTCATGGTGTGTCGTCACTGCAATAGTGACCCTAGCTAAGACACTCTCTTCCCTTTCACTCTGTGCAACACTCTCAGTCATCCGCTGTCGTCTGGGGATTGCCCTGCATCTCCGAGCATTGTCAATGTTAATGTCTCTATTCTGAGTCATTTCCACACAGCTTTGAGGTCTCGGCTGTAAAGAGGAGGGCTTTGAAACCTAGACACTCTGAGACCCTACCTGTGGTTCTGTGAACTGCTGTGGCCTTGTTGGAAGCAGAGGATCACGGGTGATCCCTTATGAGCCTGAAAAATGTCTGTGCAGTTTCTCTCACAGTGCCTCTTGTGACAGCACGTGCCAGTGGGGTGTGCTGAAGAGGCTGAGGCAGGAGGACCAGAGTTTCACTCATAGCGCCTTTACCTGCAGTAGCATGAAAGAGCCATGGGAAGCATATATAAAGGTGCCGTTGTGGTCTAACTGTTTCTGTCCCCCTCAAGTGTGTGAGTTTAAATCTGACGCCTAATGTGATGGAATTAAGAGAAAGCTGTTGGGAGGTCAAGAACGAGATTAGTGCCCTTAAGGAGCTGCCTTGTCTCTTCTACCAAGTGACATTAGAGAAAAGGGTTCCGTCTGTGACCCGGGACATGGACACTGGCCAGATGTCTGTTGTGTGACACTTTAATCCTGGGCTTCCTGGCTTTCCGACTGATGAGAACCAAACTTGCCCCTTTCATAAGTCACCCAGTCTGTGGCGTTTGTTAGAACAACCATAACAAACAGACTGAGACAAGAGTTCATTGTTCATCTTGTTCATCTCGTGGTCCTGCTCCAGTAGCAAAAGTTGCACACATAGCACATAACCAACCAGATAATGTGCGTCGGTTCACTGCATGTACAGAATAAAGATGCTGCAGCTCCTCACACAGCAGTGTGCAGCTGAGGTGCTTTGGGCAGCTCTGTGGGCGTTGAGTGCTGCAATGACCTTCCCAGAGAGCGTTGTGTTCAGACCCCAGGCCACGGTGAAGTCATTGACCTCATGGGTCAGTCCTGCCAGGGACATCTCAGGTTTTGAATTAATATTTGGCCTCTTGTGAATTAAAAAACTGTCTATTGTTTTCTTCCACCCCTGCTCCCTACTGCTGACAATCAGTTATGGGACCCCATATGAGGGCAGGTCAGTTTTAAGATGATGGACTGTATTCACTTGCTCTTGATTTTGGTATATGTTGCCTGGGTTAGAAGGAATAAAGGACACTGTTTCATATCTCAAAACATAGCCTTTTTATAGTCAAGAAGCTGGATCATGAGTGTGCCTGCCTGTAGTAATAAGGGCGCTGCGGGGCTGCGTCCCCAGCACCCCAGCCGCCTGGCTAGCTTATGCTCCAAAATAATTACACGGAAACTATATTCATTTAAACACTGCTTGGCCCTTTAGCTCTAGCCCTTCCTGGCTAATTCTGATATCCCGATCAACCCATCTCTAATAATCTGTGAGCTCCGGTCTTACCGGGAAGATTCTAGCCTACGTCCATCCTGGGTTGGAGCTTCATTTCGTGTGCCTCAGAGAGCAGAGCTCTCGCCTCTGCCCGCAAGAGTGGAGCATCGTGTCTCTCTGAGGTGTCTGCTC
>NC_022012.1:56335575-56348694 GCF_000317375.1 Microtus ochrogaster | reverse complement strand
CCCCACCTTATGTTTTAACCTATCAGGGCAAGCAGCTTCTTTATTTAATTAACCAATGACCTTCCTCCATCACTTCCCCTTTTTCTGTTAAAACAAAAAAGGAAGGCTTTAACTTTAACATAGCAAAATTACATATAACAAAACAGTTATCAAGTAAAAATTACAATAACCCAGGCACCCAGCTGCCTACACAGCTAGCTTAAGCTTATGCCCCGAAATAATTACACGGAAACTGTATTCTTTTAAACACCGCTTGGCCCATTATATCTAGCCTTTTCTCGGCCCATTTCTAATAATCTGTTTTAGCCCACAAGCTGGCTTACCAGGAAAGATCTTAACCTGTGTCTGTCTGGAGTGGGAAAATCATGGCGACTCCCTGACTCAGCTTCTTACTCCAAGCATTCTGTTCTGTTTTCTCCGCCTACCTAAGGGTTGGCCTATCAAATGGGTCTAGGCAGTTTCTTTATTAATAAGAAATCACTCCCACATCACCTGCCCAGAAGTGTGTGTGGTCCCTCAGGGCAGAGAGCGGGTCCCACGAGAAGGGTATGAGGCAGGAGGATGGCTCCGGGTGTTTTAGTAGAATACACATCAGCTGTCAGACCTTGACTGCACAGTGGGGAACTGCTCTTAACTGGAAGACAACGCAATACAATCATCTTGTTTTCAAGCAGAATGAGTAGTCTCCCCTCAAGTTGAAGTAGCAAACCAGTGCAAACACATTTCCAGGATGATGTATCCGATGTGAGGGAAGACAGTTTCCCTTCTCAGAAACACAAGATGGCGCCTGTGAAGAAACTGGGAAGCCATTGTCTTTTGGATTTATAACACCACACAGTAGTTCCCGAATCCGCGCACCCCAGCCTAGTGATGTGCCGTTTGCCAGGATTTTCTGTGTCTGTACCCCCTCGCCATCCTGTTCACACTTGTGGACCAGTAGCGAGCTGTTTGCGTACAGCCTGTTACAGATTTCCAACCTCGGGGTCACGTGCTTTCCAAGGGGTGTTTGGGGGACGGAGGGGGTGGAAATCTGTGTGAGGGTTCATTCTTCACACTTTGGGCTGCTCATTCCTTACATTTTAAGAGATGCACCTTCTCCAGTCACTTAGAAAAGGCAACCACATTTTATGTTTAACATGCTGTGTTGAAGACAGTGAATACTGGCATAGTGGATCCTTACCATTTTGTTGAGAGGGTCCCTAACCTCTGGTGCCCCTGAAGCTGCTGAGGAGCACACCTGACCCCTGGTGACTGGAGAGGGAACCTTGAGGAATCAAAAGGGTTAAGACTGAGAGATGCTTATGGTTTAGTCTCACCTAGAAGTGAGGAGCAGCGTTTCCTCTTGCAAACCAAACCGATGGGAGATTATTTCCCATTCGAGATTATAGCTGTGAAAGATCTGAGAGAAATGAAAATGCTGCTCTCGGTGGACACCAAAGTGTCCATCTCAGATGGGATATACATGGCTTACTAATGGTCCTGAGTAGAGGGAACTTGGCTGGTTGTGAATGTCCGCTTCTAGCATGGTGGGGGATGAGGAGTGGCCATGGCCTGCTGAGAGCTTAAGTGGGTGTCTCATCACACCTGCCACCCCATTCTCTATCCTTCAGTCATAACTATGAGTGTCAGCCGTCTGGGATGTCTGGGTGGAGAAACCCCTGCTGGCTCAGTCCTGGTCTAGAGATGCAGCGAGGGCAGCTGTGCACATGCCCTCTGACTATGGGAAGTCTAGGATAGTTTAGTCTGCAAATGCATGCTTACTGCATCAGGTAAGCATTTCTCTTTATCTCTTCTCTAGATCAAGAAGAAGCAGCAGGATGTGGTTAGATTTCTGGAAGCCAACAAGATAGAGTTCGAGGAGGTGGACATCACCATGTCGGAAGAACAGAGGCAGTGGATGTACAAAAACATTCCCCCTGAGAAGAAGCCTGCGCAGGGCAACCCTCTGCCACCTCAGATATTTAACGGCGACCGATACTGTGGAGTAAGTGGCTGGATTGTTCCCACACTGTGTCTCTTGGTTACCATAGCATGACACCGGGAATGTGTTCGGATCCTTTACAGTAAAGCAGTGACTTCAGGTAGCACCCGCTCAGGGTCCTGGGCCTAGCAGAGGGGGAAGCTCAGCACAGTTTGGAATTCTGCAGCACAGACTGGGGTTGGGGGAGGGATGCTGGAGAGTTGTGTGGCTGGTAACAGAGTTCAAGGGTGGCTGGCAGTCATCCACCCTGTCCCTTTCTTTGCTCTGGGAGGAAAGTGGAGAGTGTGTGTTTACTGTGATCTGGCTTTTCAAGCCTGTCTCTTCATTAAAACATTTTTGGCCCAGATTGAAGAGGTAATTATTCTTGAATCATTATTCCCCATGGGTAGCTGATTAGAAAACAGAGTTCATATTCAAAAAGATTATCAACAGAGGGATTACTGTGAATATTTAAGATCTGTTTTGGTGCCTTCCTGCTGGGTAGTATATGAGAAAGCAAAGTCAGTTTTGTCTAGTTACCCACTTAGCTTATTTCTTAGGCTAAGACAAAAATCGGAGAAACCTCTTCCTGCTGGGTAAACTGGGGTTTGCTTTTTACCATGGTTTTCAACTCCGCCCACATGTGTTTATTTCAGGAGTGCATTTTTTTAAAGGAGCTATGGTGCCGGGGTGTTGCAGGTGCCCTTAAGCGGCTGGGTTGTCATTAGGGTGGAGAAAGGAGTAACGGTATGTTGGTGGCTGTAGAGTCAGGGAAGAGAGTGGGAAATCAGAACATAAGGCTTCAAGACACCCGTGCATAGCCAGCTCAGTAGTGTGGTGAGCTGAGTCTGCACCCATGACGCTCGTCTGCCCGGTGTTGTCCATGGCACCCGCGGAAGGTTTTTTATTGCCTTAAGCCTCAGTGTCCTGGTCCTTAAACTCATTATGTACAGACTCCTGATCGCATCCACCCAGGTGCTGGGATTGCAGGTGTGTTCCCGTTCCCAGCTTTCCAGGCTCAGCCCCAGGAGTCGCCCCCTCATCTGCAGGCTCACTACCACAGAGCTACACACCAGCTGTACTTGTCCGCTCTTTGAGCAGGCTCATGATTGCTTTCAAAGCTCCTCTTAAATAAGTTATCACATAAAGATAAAGTCTGGGAGATTCTACTATAACATCAGGAGTTTGTACTTTAGTGGAGAAACGATAGAAACAAAGGGTGAGTACAGCATGATGGCCGGCGCCTAGGCTCCGTTTGGCTTCCTGACTAAGCTGAGGGACTATTGAAAGCCTTGTCAACTGCAGCCCAGAATAAAGCTGCAAGGATTGAGTTAGCCCAAAAGGGATTTCAGGTTAGGATGTGAATTTTCAGTCAGTGTGAGTAGACTCAAGTACATCTTTATTAATCATAATAAAAGCCATTTAATTGACTCATTTTTTGCCAATAAGAAATGGTTGCCTCCTCTTGTAGTGTAAAAATCTGTGCCTTGGGATTCATCGAGTTTTCAGAAAACTTTCCTTATCCTGCTACCCCCGAAGTGTTTCTCTGTGATAAGTTGTCAGGACCCGTGACGTGATGCTTGGCTGGGGGGAATGAAGTCAATGTGACGGATGAGGCAAATCTTCACAGCCCCTTCAGTTGTGCAGCACTGCCGTGGGACAGGTGGCAGGGATCGCTGTGGGGAGTTGAGTCCTTCCTGGGGGCAGTGCAGGGAGGGCTGCAGCTCGGTGAACATCTCATCTGTTTGCGGAGCTATCTTTCAGGTGGGAAGGTCCCACTCTATTCCACGGTAGTGCATCAGATGGGCAGAGACCACGGAACAGTGGCCGTGGCCCTTCTCTTCTGCTGTCAGCATGGCCACGGGAACATGCTTTAGAGATTTTCGGTGCAGATGCTAAGCTGGCCGTCACAGTTGTCATGAGCAGTCCACTTTTCATCGCACGTCACAATCCGGCTGAGAAATGCTTCGTTCTTATTCCACAGACGAAGAGGGCAATGGATCGAAATGGTTCGTTTTTCTTTTTCTTGTTTTGGTCACTTGGCAAGGCACCCACTTGGCAAGCTTTTCACCTTTCCTGTTTGCTTCAGTGCCAAAGAGGATTGGCTTTAGCAGTCGCTCTCAACTGGTCATTGTCAACCCCCGTGATCACCACTGTGCTCCTCATCTTGGAGCTCTGGCCCCCTTTGCACAACTGATTGAAACATCACCCAACTGCCTGTTCGTTAGCAGTTCCTGGACAAATGTGTTTGTTGTGTTGGGGTTGTCTCCACTCCTTAACCAGCCATTCTGAACTCAAGAAATCGCCTGAATTTGCTTTTCATCTATATAATACATATAAAATAGGTGTCTGGTAATAAATCATTAGCAAAAAGGAGGAAGAGATACATGGGCATTAAGGTTACGTATAACATAACCATATTTATTTAAGAATGTATTTCAAAAAAAATGTATTTCAGTATCAAATGACAAATTGCAGCAATGCAAAAACTGCAGGGATTTTTGCACCAGCCCAGTAAAATAGTGTGTCAGAATGCCCAGCACAATAGCCAGTGGCTGTCTTTCCCTGGGACGTTGCTGCTATAAAAAGGCCTTTGTTTTGTTTGTTTGTTTTTTTTTTTTGTGGAGTCATTTCTAGGCATAGAATTCTAGGACTGTTGCATCATTATCATCTGATTTCTGGGGACGTAACTCAGGTGTCAAGTGTCATTACTGGGGTTCCGTGGGTGTTTGTCAGTTGCTGCTGTTGCCGAATTTGAAGGTTTGGTGCACACATGTACATTCTAAGTTGCTTGGTGAATCACCAGTGAGTGAAGTATTTTCTGGAGTTCACTGCTGAGTGCTCAAGAAATTGTTAAGCGTGCCTCATATACTCTTCTAGTATTTCCTTGAAAACTTTCTCCTTGCTCTTGTTTTCCTGAGTGCCCATTCACTTGGGCACTGGGCTTTTAAGATTGGTTTTGTAATATTTTTTTATCTTTTCCTTCTATTGTCTTTGACTTTTTGTTTTCTGGAGGAGATTTCTTTAATTTATATCTTAATCTCCTTAGGGTATATTTTTTTCACATACACCCCTTTTCTTATTGTTTCCCCCCTTTAAGTGTTAAATTTTATGATATGAATGCAAGGCCATAACTCAGTGAGTGTCCTCAGTGTAATTCATTGACATTGGTTGTCTTCTGTAGCAGGCTCTGGTCCTCGTCTACACTGCTCTCCTCTCCCCCTCCCCCTCCTCTCCCCTCCCCCTTGCTGCTCCCCACTCCCTCCTTCCTCTTTTTCTTCCCACTTCCCCTTTCTCCTCCTTTCCAATCTCCCTCTTTTTCTTCTTTCTCTTTCTCCTCCTTTTCCTTTTCCCCTCTCTCTCTCTCTGTCTTGGTACTTGGATTGGGCTGAGGGCCTTGCATTTCGGGGGTCTGTGATTGACAGTTGTAAAGCTTTTGCTTCTAGAAGACATGACTGTTCATTATACCGTCTGACGCCTTAGAGGAGGAGGCACCGTGGGAACCGAACTGCTGTTTATGTAGTCCTCCATCTCCACTGCCCAGGCCCCTCACTGTAGCCAGAGTATCCACTGAGTGTGGCCTGAATGTTTTGGCTTCTGCTGGTGCTGCTGTTGCACTGTGACCGTCACTGTTCTCTGCCATCTCCATCTCCCCATTCGTCGCCTGCCTGTGTGTAGGCTTTTGCTATTGATGCTTAGAGTCGTGTCAGAAATGAACCACTGTTTCTGGTTTTCAGCTCCTTGTTTTGTTGACCTTTGGAGCGAAAAGAGGCAGATGACAGTTACTACTGCTGTGGCACAACAGTCTGCATAGGGTTTAGAACGGGGGTTTGTGCCGGGTGGATAAAGACTCTGATGCTGTAAAATAAGGCTAACTTTGTCCTTCTTCTTACCTCTTTCCGACATCTAAGCCTTTGCTCCACAGAGTGTATGGGACTTCTTTGGGTAGACCCTGCGGGAGCTGGCTTTCATATTGATTGAACTGTGCCAGATCAATGGCTGCTCCTCTGCTTCAGCAGCCAAGGTCCCAGGAAGAAGTGGCAGCAACTGCTGCCTGGTGTCCTGTCATATGATTGCTAGGGGTCAGGACCAGTAAAGACGATGGCTTCTCTTATCAAGGTCAAATAATATGACCTTCACAGAGCATCAGCGATGCAGCTGGCAGTGGGCTTCATCCCTCTACCTTCTTTCGTGCACCTTAAATCCCAGTGGTGGTTTATGAGGGTCTGATCTGGTTGGCTAACTTGTGGGCAATGTTGTATGGAAAGTGACAGGATCTCAACAGTCTGCAGAGTCTGCTATACCCAAGATTGCCTGGAAATGTCCTACTTAGTTTTAAGCTGGATAAAGCCTAGGGTAAGTACCTGCTAAGCTCCTTGGTAACCAGTGTGGGCACGGGTCTCCTCTCTGTTAGGATGTGGATGGCCTGTCTCCTGGGAATTCCCAACTGCTTGAATAGCTCCCAAGACACTCACTTCCTCCCTTGAATTGGGGGAATGATGGAGAAACATGGGAACTGTTGAAGGCTCATTACAGTAGTGCCTGTCCAGGAGGGATTTGGACCTGGCTTAGCTGGGGCTTTTATAACTGACCTTGTGGTGTGGCCCAAGATGTTCTTGCCTTCTGAGGCAACAAGAATTCCTTCTAGTTTAAAACTGTTTCTCCAGCTATGATGATTTTTTTTTTCTCAGCTTGTGTTACACCTCCATACATTCCTCCCAACAGCCAGCATCCTTGTCAAGTATTGGCAACCAAGACTCCAAACTGGTGCAGCTGTTAACTAGCCTGCTGGTTCACTGAGCTGCATCTCACTGCAAGGAGAAGTCTGGTCATGGGACCTGGCCCTCCTAGAGCTCTCGACCTCTTCTGATATGTTTTAATGTCTGATTTGAATTCTGGAAGGTGTAGAGGTTTTAAGCCTTTTCCTCTTTTGAACTGACTTGTGTGGAATGCAGTAAAAATGAGCATGCCTCTCCACAGAAGAAAACCCTCCCCCCTCCGGTTATCTCCTTCCTCCCGTTAGCACACAGATGATTCAGGACATCACGTGTTTATTTCTTGTTAAAACGTGTGTGTGTGTGTGTGTGTGTGTGTGTGTGTGTGTGTGAACTCGGCCACCTTAATGTGTGCAGTTCACTATTGAATTTACTCACATTGCTGCGAGCTGGATGCTGGGATATAGTGTCTGGCAGAATTGGAATTTTAAATCTGCTGGGCAGCAACTCCTCTTCGTCTGCCATTCTTCTGTATCTGTGAGTCTGACTGTTAGAAAGCTTCCTTCCCTTGGTGTCAGACCCTCAGGGTTCATCTGCGTCGTGCTGTTCTGTCTAAAGGCTGCACAGCATTGTGTGTCTGTCCCACATCTTGTTTACTCGTTCATCCATCAGTAGTCTTTGGGTTGCTTCTACTCGTGTGCCATTTAAAAAATGTTATTTATTTTTACTTTATGTGCATTGGTATTTTGCCTGCATGCATGTGTGTGTGTGAGGGTGTCAGATCTTGGAGTTACAAGCAGTTATTAGCTGTTATGTGGGTGCGGAGACTTGAACCCCAGTCCTCTGGAGGAACAGTCGGTGCTTCCAACCTCTAAGCCATTACCCTTCCCCCTCCCCCCAGCCATCTCCTGTGCCGTTTTGATAGTGCTACTGTGAAAATATCCTTTTCAGATTCTGCGTTCAGCTGCTTTGGTCTGTAACTGGAAGTGGGGTTGCTAGATTATGTGGTAGCTTTGGATGGATTTGCTTGCTTGTTTGCTTGTTTGTTTGTTTATTTTGGGGAAAAGCCAGAGAACCCCTTTCCATACCTGTTACACCAGCAGTGCCAGGAATTTCCAGCTTTTTTTATATTCTTACCAATGTGTCTCATTGTTAGTGTGTGTGTTTAAATTGTGAATATTCACTGTGGATTTAATTTGCATAACTGATGAAGAATTTGTCCATGTTCTCTATTCGCAGATTCTCTTTTGAGGGATGTCTGTTCAGTCAGTGCCTTTATCTTTCAGTCATCACCAGATTTTGCTGCTGACTTGGTGGAGGTCTTTGTGTATTCTGGATCATGATCCTTCAGGAGTTCCTGATCTGCTGGTGTTTCTTTTTTTTTTTTTTTTTTTTTTTGTTTTGTTTTGTTTGTTTTTGTTTTTGTTTTGCCTTTTCTCGTTGTTGATTGTGCTCTTCGATGAGTGAAAGTTTTCCTGTTTAATGTACCAATCGGCTGTTTTTTTTTAATCTGTCACCTGTACATGTGTATCCCTGGGCTTTTTTTTTACAGTGGCCATAAAGTTTTGGGTCATAGGTTAACTTAGGCCTTTAATGTTCTAGGCTATTATTTGTTTGTACTGGAAGGTTGGGGTTTAATGTTGTGTAAGGTTTTATTCTTTTGGCTTTTTGAGCGGCCTGCCACCCAGCTCCCAAGTAAATCATACACAAAGGTTTATTCTTACTTATGAATGCCTGGCCTTAGCTTGGCTTGTTTCTTGCCAGCTTTTCTTAGTTTAAATTATCCCAACCACCTTTTGCCTGAGGGCTTCTGTCTTTGTAGATTAGATTTCTGTCTACCTTTACTTCTTCCTTCTCTGTGACTTGCTGCGTAGCTGGGTGGCTGGCCCCTGATGTCCTCCTCTCCTTGTTCTCTTGCTCCTCTTCTTCCTCCTTTCTCCTTCTATTTATCCTCTCTGCCTGCCAGCCCCTCCTATTCTTGTTCCTGCCTCACTATTAGCCGTTCAGCTCTTTATTAGACCAATCAGGTATTTTAGACAGGCACAGTAACACAGCTTCACAGTTAATCAAATGCAACATAAACAAAAGTCGCACACCTAAAAATAATATTTTCTAACAGTCTAATTGTATTTTTGTTGCACAAGGACACCTACTCTTTCCCTACTGAGTGGCAGGCATGTGTCTATCATTAGAGCATATATTTATGGTTGCTTTTTGTTTCCACCAATATCGTACTATCTTGATTACCATAGCTTTGCAAATAGTTTGTTCAGGAAGTATCTTTTTCTAATGTGTTGGCTGTTTGAGCTTTATTTTACATTCCTTGTGATTTTAGGGGCTCCCCCCATTTCTAGGGAGGGAAAAAAACTACTCTTGGGATTTGGGTAGGGAAAAAAACTACTCTTGGGATTTGGGTAGGGATTTTACTCCATTGGCAGCTTGTAATGGGTAGTAGTCACACCTTAACAAAATTAAGTATTCCAGTCTGTGAACACAGGATTTACGTTATTCTGTTACTTTCATCACATGTTATATGTCCAAGTCTTCATCTTTCATGCTAGGTGTGTTAGAAACACTGTATTCTTCTGAGGCTGTTCCCAGCCTTCCATTTTTGCTGTGTAGAAATGAAGCTGACTCCTGCGTACAAATGCAGCTGGCTACCAGTGTGTGCAAATGCAGGTGACTGCCAGTTTGTACAGATGCAGCTGACTCCTGTGTACAAATGCAGCTGACTACCAGTGTGTGCAAATGCAGATGACTGCCATTGTGTGCAGGTGCAGCTGACTGCCAGTGTGTGCAAATGCAGCTGACTCCTGCATACAAATGCTGCTGACAGCCAGTGTGTGCAGATGCAGCTGACTGCCAGTGTGTGCAGATGCAGCTGACTGCCAGTGTGTGCAAATGCATGCCAGTGTGTGCAAATGCAGCTAAATGCCAGTGTGCACAAATGCAGCTGACCTTTTTGTGATGATTTTGTGTCATGTGACTTTTCTGAATTCATTTTTAGTTTTCTCTTTTTAAAAAACTAGCACTTATAAATTTGTATAGGATTTAAATCACAGTAATCAGTTTGTGGACTAACCATGAAGGAATAAAACACATATCATTAAATAGTCAAGACGTGTTTGTGAAAGTCTGGCTGTAGATGCGGCTGCTCAGTCAGGCATTGGTTGACAGTGGGGCTATGGAGTGAGTGCAAAATACTGCTAATTAGAGCGAGGCCCCCCAAGTCGGGACCCACGGGCCACCACTGGGGTAGCTCGCGGCCTGGACGCTAGGGAGCCCTTGCACAAGCAGTTTCTTTCTGAGGAGAACATGGCCACCCACTTCTCTCGACTCAGCCTACATAATGACCACCCCTACTGCAGTCCCCCTGTGACTTTCCCCCAGGTCCTGCCACCACTCAGGAGCTCTTGCCCAGAGCTGCTTCTGTGGCGCTATCCTGGGAGCCTGATCCCTGAGGCCCTCAGGCTACTGAGGCTGGGGGATACCCCCAGTCCCTTCTACCCTGCATCCCCAGCTGGGGACATCATGGAGCTCTAAGTGCTGACAGCCAGTGTCCCTCCCCACCTTGTTCCCTGACAACAAAGACCAACAACCCCCCCCCCAAAACCCCCAGAAAGAAGAGGTCCTTCCCCCTGTAACAGGATAGATGATACTGAACTCAGAGAAACCCTGAATGGGAAGGGCAGCAGCTTGGGAAGGGGAAAGTGTCACCCTATTAGAGAATAAACATTTCTGAGCAGTTAAAAAAAATACTGCTAATTACTCAAGAATAAAATCCTTTATTCATGTCAGGTCTTAACAACACAGGGCAGCCTACCTGAGATGCATTTGGAGGTTTTCTTAAATGAAAGACAAACTGGCCTTTCCCATTAGACAGTTTAAAGGTTATTATTATTATTATTTTTTGTTTGTTTGAGGCAGGTTTTCTCTGTAGCTTTGGAGCCTCTCCTGGAACTAGCTAGATCAGGCTGGCCTTGAACTCACAGAGATCTGCCTGCCTCTACCTCCCCAGTGGTGGGATTAAAGGTGTGCACCACCACCGCCCAACCAATTTAAAGGTTATTAATGTTTAAAAATTGTTGAGTTTTTAAACACTCTTTTAGATGATATTTATAATATCAAATGTGTGCCTAAGTATTGGGTCCGTTACTAACCAATCAGAGACTATAAGGTATTTCCCAGTTTGTTCAGGAGTGACTTGGGACCCGCTGTGGCTTCCTTCCCACATAGTGCCCTGGGGATTGAGGCCAGGTGACTATTCCTGAGATTGCTTGAGCCTGGCTTGGCTGTTTTTCTGGAGGAACAGAAAGTGTAACTGTCCAGCAGGGGGTGTGGTGCTATCCCTCCCCTCCCTTTTCTCTCCTGTAGAAGGAGGTGAGCCTGCACTGACTGCAGCAGAGCTCACCTGTGTCTGCAACTGTACAATATTCAAGAACAGTATTGCTGCAAGACTGGGCTGCATTTCCGTTTTATAAAGCGCAAAGCCAAATGCACGACAAGCAAGTTTACCTAGCCTGCCTGTAAACCTTTATGGTGAAATCTGCTAAAATTGCCACCATTAGACGCTCATCTATCCCACACATATTTTCCTGGGAAATTTCATATTAATTTAAAATTCTGTCGTGTGTCAGCACCATCTGTGCGAAAGACCAGTTATCTAATCAAGGAGAGTTTTCTTCGTCAGCTGCTGGGCCGCACACGGTATTATGTGGCAGGCACCCTTCCAGGTTTAGTGGGGAGCAGTGAGGGAGGGGCGTGTGATTTGGTTCTCGCCGCCCACTGCTCAGCAGCCAGCGTTGGTATTCTTTGCAGCTTTCACTCTCCTAACCATGGTTTTTATTTTGCTGTCTATAAATGTTTAATCTCCCATTTTCACCTCACTGAGATGTTTGCCTCCGAACTGTACAGGGATGCGTCCCTGGGATGTGACCGTCATGAAGATGAAGAATCGCGCTGTGAATGCTGAGAGCCTTCAGCCTGGGGGTTTGAGGCCACCCTTGTTGCAGTTGTCGGAAGTCATGTCCAGACGGGTGGTTTCCTTTCTGTTTACATTACTCTTCTGAGCCATTTGCAACTAAAGGCAATGAAGAAAGTAAAACCGTGTGGACAAGAAGGGCACATTAATATCAGCATTGAGAGATCAAAGCTGGTTTCTGGAGGATGGGGCGTGGAAGTTCCTGCCCTGCCCCACCGTCCTTCATATGCTCCCTCCAGGCCTGCGCCCAGATGCCACCTTCGCACGGAGCTTTGCCTCCTTGCTTTCTGCTTTACTCATCTTGGACAGTGTTTACTTTTTCTCTGAAAGATAAAGGGAAACTGGCTTCCTTACAGTTTCTCATTGCTTCTCGGTTTTGATACATGAATACACGTTTACACTCGACGCTGCTGAAGCTCGTTACCTGCTCTTCTGCAGCTGTAACTCCTGCATAAACGTGTAATTTCTGCTTATATTCGTGTAATTCTGTAAATACTGTTTGCAGAGCTCTTTAGCAGTGTGGCCAGCCAGTAAGATAATCTTATCTTACTAAGTCCCATCAGTTTAAAGAGAATGGTGCAAATGCCAGCATCAAGGGATTCTCATAAGAATGTTGAACACTCACTCTCTCCCACTCCCACTTCTTTGGCGAAGATGCAAAGAATGTACTAATTCTTTTTATCCCTTTACACTTCTGTCTACAAAAGTATTCCACTGTTGTTGAGTTTTTCGTGTTATTGTTTGTATTAATTTTCATTCTTACTGGATAATGTCTGGATAATTTCATTGGCCACAGATTTAAAGTTATATCCTACCAAGACAGGTGACTTCATTTCCTGTGTTCTTGCTCTGGTTGGAAGAACTTGTGTGTGCTGCCGTCAATTCTTAGGTTGGCCTACCTCTCTGGAAGACTTTGAGGTGTTTGTTTGTTTGTTTGGTCCTAAGTTTTGGACTCTGCTGCCTGAGAACCTTGTGCTCAGCAATTGGAAGGACTTTTCAATGTGAAAATCAGTTCCCCTCCTTTGGAAAAGTTTTCTTATTTCTTAGACTTTTCATTCTTTGCCTGTCCACCTGCAGGATTTGTTTTATTTGTTCAGTGGTTTGCGTTTTTTTTTTCACTACTAATTACTCTCAATCTTGATGCTGTACTGTGCATGCAAGTGACATTCTTGAGTGTTGTCTAGGTCACTAGCTGAATGGATTATTTTTTCAGCTCTACATCATTCTGTTTATTTAGCGATCAGATTTAATTTCTAGGAATCCCTTTGCTGTTGTTTTCATTTCTCCTCTAAAAATAATGTTTTGTTCTTGTTTTATGGATACAGCATCTTAAATCTTTCCAGGGATATTGATTTGAAGTACATGGAATGAAGGTTTTCTTCTGTGGCCTGCACCTTCCCAGCTCTGATTCTGGCTGTTGGTCTTTGACTTTTCCTTTTAGGAACCCAGTGACACCCCCCCCC
>NC_022012.1:56331343-56335475 GCF_000317375.1 Microtus ochrogaster | reverse complement strand
CCCCGCACAGGCCTGCTTGGATAGGAGAGCAAAGGGAATTGTGTAGGGGGCTAGACCCTCTGGACTGCTAACAAAAGAGAGAATTACAAAGGAAGGAAGGCCAGTGTCTTCCTTCCAGGATAAGCTTTTCTGTCTCCCTGTGTCCTGAGGTGTCCAGAGTGACCACCAGGCCTTTGAGCTTCTGTAGTCTTGGTTGGAGCTGCCTCTACAGGTGGGAGCTGGTGTTTCTCAGAGAATCCCAGCTTTCCCAGCACCAGGATGGACAGACTGCCTCTGCCTCCGCCTCTGCAAACACACTCTTGCCATCACCTCTTTTCCCCGGCTCTGTGCTCAACTGTTTTTTGGGATTTAGCTCCCCCTTCCCCCCAGGGTTTTCTCTACCAGTCCAGTTGTAGTTGCTATACGTTCTAGGTGTTGATTGAATTTTATTGCTGGTTTATGCCTTCCTAGGCATAACGCTGTCATGTTGTTCCTGCCCTGCTTCATTTCAGATGGCATCCAGACATGACAAGAGGTGACACACATGCCGACACTGTATCCTGAACTAGTTTGGCCAGAAATATTAAACATGATTTCAGAACTGGAGATCCTTTAGTGTCTGGTGTAAGAATTGCTGAGTGGAGTTGTTTTGAGATAGCCGCCCCTTACCTCTCTGTCCTGCCAGGCTTGGGTCTGCCAGCTACCTTTTCCCCCCTGTATCAAGGTATCACAAAATAGAATATAGCATTAACAGCTCTTAGTCCAAAAACTGGAGGCTACCCTCAGGCTCCAGAGAAAATGGAGCAGGGCTCTTTGTCTATCTTAGGCGGTGGTGGCAGCAGCAGCAACTCCAATAGCCTTCAAAAGTTGGATTTTTTAAAAATTCCTTCCATTTGAATAAACCAGCTTTTCCTTTGATCCATGTAGACTGCTCGCTGGCTCCGTTTCCTTGTCCGTATATTGTGTTCCCAGCAACATTCCGTTTGACTGTGCCCTTGGCATGTGAAAAGAATATGGGTCTGTCACTTACTTGCCATTAGCTGAGCCAGGGAGGCCACACAGCCTCTTAGAGTGGCCCTGTGGGCTTTCCTAACCGCTCTCATAGGAACACTGAAAAGGCAGAGAACTTGAAAATCTTTGTCTCCACCGGCTGTTTAGACCTTAATAGTCAATCAGCTCCGGCGGGCAATGTCCATTCTGGGCTTTGTGGAGAATGAGGGTATTGTTAACTCTACCTGCTACAGATTTTATCACGGGCCTTTAAATGTCTCAATGTTGTGTTCATTTGAACGCAATACAAACAGAAGTATAGGTGATGGCAACCCCCCCCCCCCGCATTTCTTAAAATTCCTCCACGGCTCTTTAGCTTTATTCTTCTTAATGGCATTTAGAAGAGCTCCCACCCCACCCCCCATTATGCTTGATCTGTGAAGCCCAGACTTTCTTCCGTGGTTATTGCCATGAGAAGTGATGACTTTTCTTTGTCATCCTCTGTCTTAACCGTAATGAAAACATACCAGCTGTTGAAACCCAGCACTTTAACCTTGAATATGATTTCTGTGTTTGTGTCCTCTGCAGAGTCAGTGTGAATTGATCTTTATAGCCTGGAGTCATGGAGCGGAGTTCTCTGCAGTGTACAGTGCAGCCTGCACACGTGTATTTACAGACGGCAGCTTCAAAGAGTGCCTTCAGCTGTAGGGAATTCAGCCGGTCTGTGTTAGAAGCCTTGTGTGAATTTATAAACCGTAATACTCTTCCCCTTTGGGAGGAATTCTGACACACACCCACACCCACACACAAATACATTTAAAAATTTGTTAAATGAAACACATTTGATAAGAAAGCATTAATTATTTTACTCTTATTGGAACACATTATGGCCTAAGATCATAAATAAGAAATATATTTTAAGTTTTAAAATTCTGTGATTGTGTTACTCTTAAATGACTTCATATCACATAGCTTAACTCTGAAAGAAATATTAAAAGGTTCTAAACTAAATTTTCAGCAATTCATTTTGTCCAAATAGGACCAAAACCATTTATTTTTGTGTTCTTTAAGATTCAACAGGACTGTAAAAAGCCTTTGAATGCTAACACATGACACGC
Organism: Microtus ochrogaster; assembly: GCF_000317375.1. Lineage (NCBI taxonomy): Eukaryota > Metazoa > Chordata > Mammalia > Rodentia > Cricetidae > Microtus > Microtus ochrogaster. The sequence continues at coordinate 56,333,388 of NC_022012.1, read as the reverse complement.
CAGTCAATAATTAACAAACACAATTGATCTGCTCACTTGACATAGGTTTCATTGGTAATCTGATGTGTCTGGTGGAAGCCAGATACTGAGTTTAAGAATTGCTTTCTGGGCTGGCTTGCTGTCTGTCTGTCTGTCTGGCTGGCTGGCTGGCTGTCTAGGAAGCCTGATGACTGTGCAGGTCTGACCCCTAGAGTGTGATCCCTGGAAGTTGACTTCACAAAGATGTCCTCTCTCTTTCTCCAAGTGTCATGGCATGACCACGTCTCCTCCACATCCACACATATCATACACAGAATAATACTATAGAGTTTTCAATGGCTATAAATTATTCTGCTTTTATAGCTCATTACTAACTTTGATATTTGTCGCTTTCTCTTGGGGTTATCTTAATGAAGATTCCTAATCTCTTAGAGAATCTGAGTCTGTAATACAAATAATAAAAAGCTAGGGATAGATATAGGGGTTCAGCCTGAAGATCAGAAAAGCAAAGCAGCCAAGCCACTAGAGAGCTCTTACCTCTATGAAATCTTCAGACTGAAGAGAGCAAGTTCCTGTCTCGTCCCGTCTTATATTCCTCTCTAGTGCTGGGATTAAAGGTGTGCACCACCACTTGGTTTCTGTGGCTAACTAGTGTAACTAGTGTGGCTGCTGGGATTAAAGGTGTGTGCCACCGCTGCCTGACCTCTATGAATGGCTAGTGTGGCTGTTTTGCATTCTGATCTTTAGGCAGGCTTTATTTATTAAAATACAAGTGAAATATCACTACATAGGTTGGCACTTTTCAGGCCAGAAGGCCCCTAGCCTTAGCTACATGGCATTGAGCTGAACATTGATTGAATAAAAAAATACTTATCATTTTTTTATACTTATCATATATAAGTATAAAAATATACTTATCATATATATATTTTTGTGAAGAAATATAGTTTAGGAGAATGTTCTTTTTATAAATTAGAAATTTATAAAATTTATAAAATGAGATTTTTAAATAACTGATATTTGCAAATACCTTTGTTATTGACCAAAACTTGTAAGACTGGCTTCATTTCAATGTGGATAAGTGGGTTATTGATATTGTTGCTTATTTTTTTTTCTGCCTGTCTATATTTTTAGGTGTTACTTGAAAAGTGTATGAGAGTTTATTTGATTTAAATTTGTGATTTGGGGAATTATGATCATTTTGGGGGTTTACAGGTAATTCCTGATGTGTAAACATCAAATCTCATTGTAAGTCCTTTACTGTTTTATGTAATATTTTAGTATTACTGCTAAATTCTTCTGAAAGTGGAAAGAAGGAAAATCCAGGTTTTCTAGTAGTCATCTATAACCATCGCAGTGCCCAGGTGAGCCTGGCCCCGGGCACAGCGTCAATCTGCTTCTGGCAGCTCCTCCGAGTCTGTAGTTCCAGTGACTTAAGCTGCATGTGACGCAGGGGAGACAGCTGGGGAGGTGTCGCGGCCAGTCAAGTTTGTGAACCTGACATGCATTGTGCCCACCACTGGCCACGACTGAGCATGTCCCTTTACCATCCTTTAGAAATGAATCTGTGAATACTGGTTAGTGCAGGCTCGATTAAAGGGCCCTTTGTCTCCCCCCAACTGAAGGGGTGGGCAGGGCCTTCAAGACCTGGTTGAGGATCCTAAACTGTATTTCATGAATACTCAAAGTCTGCAAGAAAAGGTGTAAAAGGTCAAATGTGCATTGTTCAAAAATCAGTGTTTCCTCCTTGGCAGAATATGACATTGGATACAAATAGGTGGGATTAGGCAAGGGCTGATAATGAGGTCCCATGGTAAAAGTTCAGCTTGGGTTGGTCTGCTGAAGACAAATACAGAAAACTGGGGAGGCTTAAGGGATGATGGTGGGAAGAAAAGACCCGTGATGCCTCACACAAGATGTACAGTGCTGATTTGTATACGTGTACTGTTCACTTGTGTAAGAAAGATGTGCAGTGCTCATGTGTGTAAGATGTGCGGTGCTCATGTGTATAAGGCGTGCGGTGCTCATGTGTGTAAGATGTGCAGTGCTCATGTGTGTAAGTGCTC
>NC_022012.1:56306097-56331153 GCF_000317375.1 Microtus ochrogaster | reverse complement strand
GGTGTTCATGTGTGTAAGATGTGCGGTGCTCATGTGTGTAAGATGTGCGGTGCTCATGTGTGTAAGATGTGCGGTGTTCATGTGTGTAAGATGTGTGGTGCTCATGTTTGTAAGACGGACGTGCAGTGCTCATTGTTAGTGTGTGCAGTGCTCATGTAAGACATGGGATGCTCATTAGAGTGGGACCACTTTCTTAGAGATGCAGAGTGCAGAGTGAAGACCTGGAACTGGGGTTTGCTTGAGCTGATCAGCTTGTTGCATGGATCTAGAATGTCGCCGAGATCAGAGCTAGAAGTGAATTCCGTTAGAGATGCCCTCGGAAAAGACAGTAGATAGGGCAGAGGCAGAACATGGTGGAAAAAGGGTCAGATCCATTGAATTTCCTATAGTGGGCGACTGACAGGAGGATGGGTGAAGTCCAGCTGTAACGTATCCCTCACCTGTGCCTGCAGACGGTCGCCAGTGGGTTATGGGAAGGAAAGCACACTAGACAGGGTGTTGAGCCTGGATCAGAGAAGCAGTGTTTACCTTCTAATAAAAAGCTTTGCAGCAAAGAATGTGGTCTTGTTCTACTTCTGGGTACTTTTCCTTGTTATACCTCCGGCTTAGTCCTGTGTATAATGTTGTTTGTCTCATATGTTCTAGATGAGCAACTTTTTAATAAAACACGCAATGTCCTAGTAACACTAGCAACTGTTGATTCCTCATCAAGATCTGTTCAAGCTGGGTGGTGATGGGCACATCTGTAATCGAGCACTCAGGAGGCAGAGGCAGGCGAATCTCTGTGAGTTTGAGGGCAGCCTGCCAGCCTGGTTTACAAGTTCCACGAGAACCAGAGGTGCTATACAGAGAAACCCTGTCTCAAAAACAAACAAACGAAAGATCTGCTTCAGTCAGGTGTCTTATGAGTCTTAAACAACATCTTCAGTTCAACTCCAGTTCCCCCACAATCTACTTTTCCGCCAAAATTCCCATCATCAAGTTAAAGCCAAGAGTCACATTAGTTCTCAGTTCTCCCTCATCTACATGTCCAATCCAAAACCGACTATCAGTTTCTGCTTTGGGGATGTGCTACTGCCTCTACTCTGGTCCTGGCTGGGACCATTGCTGGCCTGAATCATCAGTACCCCCTAGCTTTCTCTCTAGTTCTCTTAATGCTCCCCTTCTTACCTATGAGTGTTATCATAGAAGTGAGATCATTTTATTCCCTGTTTCAAAACCCTTACGCTGTTTCCTTTGTATTTAAGGTAAAATTATACAAAATCCAGCACACATGGTGCAAGGCACCCTGCCAATTCCCTGCTTTCCCATGCTATCCTTGCCCTTAATGTCCTTGTTCCCAGCTATGTACGGGGCAAACTCTGTTAATCCGTGAGACTTGTACTTAACGTGCTCCTTTCAGACACGCTCCTCCTTGGTTTGGTCCGTAAGTGACAGAGGAGCAGCTACATAAACCCGAGGCCAGAATGCCTGCTGGTTAGAATCTGGGTTACTTTGAAGGCCGTGGACTCACCTTGCTGATCGGAGCTGTCCACAGAACCAAATATGATTGTTCACACAATTTTAATCAAACGGGGCTCAGTGAGAGCTAAACTTCTTAGTTGTGGGCTCATTTAGATTTCAGATGTATTTATAATATGTAATGTCATTGGCTCTGCTCAGCCAGGAGTTCATTGTGCTCGGCGACCAGGATGCATGCGCCCATGCCCATTTCCTCCTGGGCTGACACTGTGCCCAGTACAAAGAGCCGCTGAAGTTCAAGGGCGCAGCGCCAGCAGGAGCCAGCTTTCCCGCCTCCTAGCTGTCACTCTTGGGCCTTGACAGCACTGCGCTTTTTTCCTCTGAGCCTGTCCCCAGGAAACTTCAAAAGCAGAATAGAAGCCTTCACATTCTAACTGACTTGACACCTGCAGACCCCTGTGACTTTTCTACAGTTTACCAGTGTTTTTTGTTTGTCTGTTTTTTGCTTTGTTTTTAACTCTTGGGTAGCAAAGTATCAAGCATTTTTATAAAGTGGCCGCTTGTTGGTTCCCAGCTGCTCAGCCCCGAAATAGTCACACAGAAACTATATTATTTAAATCACTGCTTGGCCCATTAGCTCTAGCTTCTTACTGGCTAACTCTTACATCTTAATTTAACCCATCTCCATTAATCTGTTTATCACCACTAGGTTGTGGTCTACCAGCAAAGTTTCAGTGTAGCTCTGTCTCTGGCGGTGGATCCATGGCTTCCCTTTGACTCTGCCTCCTTTCTCTCAGTTTAGTCTTGCCCCCACCTACCTAAGTTCTGCCCTGCTGTAGATCCAGAGCAGTTTCTTTATTCACCAATGGTATTCACAGCATACAGAGGGGAATCCCACATCAAAGCATCGCATTGGGAGGCCATGTCCACAGTGGCGTCTAGAGTGTAATCTGTAAGGTCAAAGTGAGTCCATGCAGATAAGTTCTAATTTGACACCTGAAGAAAGGGGAATGTGATTTCTCTTTTATTTCTGCTGCCAAATTTTAATGCTGTCCTCGTTTTGAATTAGAGAAAAATCTTGTTATATCTGTGTTCTCACTAAAGGGTTTGCCCTTTCCACTCTAGTATGTTGAACCCACAAGGTGCATGTGGGTCTTCCTTGTCTTACTTCTATGTAGGAATTTTGAAAGCATCATCTATAAAGATGATTGTTGTTTGTTGCTCATTGGTTTTATTTCGTCTTCTTTTTCTAGGACTATGACAGTTTTTTTGAATCAAAGGAGAGCAACACAGTCTTTTCATTTTTAGGCCTGAAGCCGCGGCCAGCATCCACGGTAGGTTAACCTTCTGTATTCAGGGTAGGCCAACCCTCCTGCTCCTGCTTTGGCGGTCAGGGTAGTGAACCCTCTGTACTCTGGTCCAGAGCTTATCTCGCTGGACCTTAGAGGTGGGTGAGAGGGCACATCTCTACTCCCCCTAAACTTTGAGTCCCTGATAAATATAGACTGCATTGTTAAACACACTTTTTAACTCCTCTAAATGCCTCCTTCTAATTTTTAACTTCTTTAAATCAGAGTATTAGTTTACTTTTAAGTTATACTCCTGTTCTTGGAAGAGTAATTTAAGGTAGCAAAATAGGTAGCTAGTTTCTGTTTGAATCATAAATTAACATTGCATTTTACTGTGTGTCTGGATTTCACACTTGTAATTTTGTTTGGTCGGATTGGAAATATTGAAACAATGTTATGTCTGTACTGAACTACTCAGCCTTCGTTTCTCCTGACCTTGTTGCTGGGCCTTGTTGCTGGGCCTTGTTGCTGTCTGTTTGTTTGTTTTGGGACAGGGTCTTTCTGTCTCTGACTATCTCGGAGCTCATTATGGTGATCAAGCTAACCTTGAACTCAGGGAGCTCCTTCTGCCTCTGCCTCCCAAGCACTGAGCCTTCCTGTCTTTATCTCTTAAATAACACAGCATAAGACCTGTTTGGGTAGATATCTGTTTGTTCATAACATCTCCTTGTGGGCAGACATACATGGCTGAATTACAGGTACTGTGAACTAGAGAAAGAGAATCCTGGAGTCCCAGCCAGGCCCTGAGATGGATCACCACAGATATCAAGGGGCAGCAGCTTTATGCACAAGCAAAAGCAAAGCCACATTTGAGAGGCATCTCCAGAATGAAACAAAAAGAGATACCGTGTGCAGTTCCTAAACCAATCCGAATATTTTTAAAGTCTCTTTATTGAGACATATGATTTTTGAAAAACACAAAGAACCTGAGTTTGTCTTGTGCTAAGACTTAGAAATCATGGATATTCCCACAACTGCATAAAACACAAGATTTACTTTTTAAAACAATAATACTTACCAAATAAGTTATAGTTTGGTTACTTCATTTAAAAACACTGGTTTGGGGATTAGAAAAGTAATTTAGGCTTATTTTTTAAAATTGGAAAGGTGTAAATACATATAAAATAGAATATTAAAATCACCACCCAGAACTGACCACACTGACACTTTTCCATTTTTCTTTCTATACATAGTAATCAAGGCTTGGCTCTATAGCTCAGGTTGAGGGGAATTCTAAAGCTTGTATTTTTAACACAGCTGAACCTGCAGTGCATTCTGGGAACTTTGTAAGGAACAGGTCCTCTGAGGCTGCCTGGGACAGGTACAATCTCAGGAGCACCTGTGGGAGGAAGGCAGAGGCCATCAATAATAGAACTCCTCCGGCAGCACCTGGGGAGCAGAGCGCCTGGGAAAATGGGCTTTGTTTTAGCATCAGCAAGCATGCAGATGGGTTGTGGGTGGTTCCTGTGCACAGGCTTCACAGAGACACGCCCACGCAGAGAGTATTTACAGGTTCCTAAAGCTATTTTTGTACAAGTTAGACATTTGAATATTTCTTAGGAAAATGGGTTACGTGTATGAAATATTTCACCTAAAGATGTTAAATAATCCAGATTTATTTTTAAAGAACTGGAGGTGGGCAGTGGCTGGGGCAAGGATTACCTGATGGCAGTAGGCACCATTGTCTGTGTCAAAACCTCCTAGAAAATGCAGTGTGCATGCCATCTTTGTTCTCATGTTCTCCAAAGGTACAGTTCCTTAGAGATTTAGCAAGCTGTTGTTTTTTTTGTTTGTTTGTTGTTTGTTCTGTTTTCTTTAGACAATTAGCCTGGGCTGTAGTTCAGTCATTACATGCTTGCTTAGAATGTATGACACCCAGGGTTTGATTCCCAGCATGCAACATCCCTTTAACCCTAACCCTGCAGAGCTGTAAAGGGCGGGGATCAGAAGTTTAAGGTCATCCTCTGTTCTATAGTGAGGTCCTGGCCAGACTGGGCCACTTGAGATCCTAGCTCAAAACAGTAATGGAACCTCACAGTGTCTTCTCCTTAGCATTTGTAAGGGAAGTTGGGGGTCTGTACAGAGTCCATCCTCACATGGTGCCTGAGCAGTGATATTTGGTCTTAGACACACTGAAGCTTATCCCTCAAAGGACATAAAGGGCCTGGAAATGGAGTTCCTAGGTAGGACCCTTTGGGGCAGAGTACACAACTCTGGCATAGTATCCGTGCCACTTGGGCACTTGAGCCCTCAGAGCCTTGGGCACAGCAATACATATCCTTCATCTTCCTCTGCAAGAGGTGGAATTGTAAACACTAGTAAGCAGTTCCCCTTTCTAGTTGCTTACTGTTAGCATTCATATAAAGTCTGCATTTGACGGCTTGGACAAAGCAGTCATAGCTGTGATACAGTGGAAGTGACCCTGCCCTCTCTCCCACCACTGCAGCAGGCACACATAGAAGACAAAGCCGGGAGGCACAGAAGCCCATGTAGCATCTGTAGTTGCCCCCATAGTAGGTAGGAGAGTGTGCTGATGGCCCACAGGCAGGGTGGCTCTGACTGGACTACTCTCCAAAGTGGACAGAGCGGGAAAGGGCAGTGATCACTGAGTCGTGGCCTAATGGCCACCCTGGCTCAGCACACGCTGTTTGTCTTGCACAGGGACTTCTTAAAGGAAAAGGTAAGCGGATTTCTAGCTGCAATGTTAGGGTTTCCACTTCCATCAGAGCTGGGAGAGGTGGAAGCATGAGGGAGGGAAAACCGAGCGACAGGAGTCAGCATTGACTGGCCACAAAGTTCATTATTCTAATAGACTCCAAGCAGATCCTGTTACGGAAATTTCTGCACCCAGGTCCTTAGCAATGGGGTGATTTTCAGAATACATAACAACTGATTGTACTGCATACTCTTTGGCCATATCTGGATCAAATTGCAGTGACTTCATGGGGACCCTTGTTTAACTGGGTCATGGGAACAGACGAGAGTGCTGCCTGGACAGTTGGGACAGTGATGCTTTATGAATGACATTGCCATTCTGATGATGCCATTCACCCAGCATCATCCTAACCAGCACCTCTTTGTGCCCCAGAAAGCTCACAGCCACCTGCTGTGAGCTAGTAGCACAGCAGTGTTCAGAGGAAGGAGACTTGGTGGCTGCTGAAAAATGAGGTTGGATGTGTGTGATTGAAATCGAAGTTCTGGCTTAAAAGTCAGGACTAACTCCTGTCAGCCATAGAGGGTGACTCATGACCTCCCCCCATCTCTGTTCCTGACAGGAAAGAGAGAGAGAGAAAAAGAGAGAGAGAGAGAGAGAGAGAGAGAGAGAGAGAGAGAGAGAGAGAGAGAACTGCCAAGGGCAGATTTTCTTGTCACTGTAGCCTAAGAACTGTGCCTTTCTCCCTCTTCTGTGTAACAGGCCGAGCCTTAGACATAAAGGGTGAAGGTGATGGAGTTGCATTTGGAGCACCGTGGTACTCAACACATACCTGCTTACCTGATGCATCACTGTGACAAAGCCACACGCACAATCGGCAACCTTGCTTGACCTGGAAAAGGTGTTTTTGGAGGACGTGGGGATGATGGGGACTGCTTGATTGCTCTAAGCTAATCGGGGCTCTGGTGGTGGAGTTTCTTCTTTTCTCTTTTGCTTACGGTTGCCTCACCTGAAAATACCGCCGCCTGTTATCGTCTGCTTCCTTAATGACTGAAGGCCAATAGGGCAGCACCATCGGGGAGAAGATGTTGGACCTGCCCCAAATCTTACTAGACACAAGTACTGCATAAAACCATTCCTCTCTAAGCCACCTGCATTGTATCCTTGAAGCCAGTTTGCCAAGATGGTAACGTCTTTGAATCAGAAAGGAAAAAAAAAAAAGAACAATGCTGGTTGGCTGGTTGGCAAAGGGCGGACATTGAGGGTTCTTCTTGCAGAATCACAAATGTCACCATTCTGGTACTTCGTAATAATCTGCTGAAGAAGTTAGATGCTCTCAACTCCTCTCTGTAATGGGAACCCTCACCCCATCAATTCTGCAGGCTCCTACAGGTGCTTCCAGAACCGCCGCTGCAACATTGCACTACTACAGCCAAGTTACAGGACAGAAAAGAATTGCCTTCGGGAAATATCTCCTTCCTTATCCCTCGCAAGGGGGACATCTCACTGTATGCATAAGACTGCTTGGGAGATGTATTTTAAGAAGTAAATTAATAAGAAAGTTTGCTCTGTCCGTATGCAAAGGCATTTTCAGCTCTTGTAGTTTACTTACGCAAACACACGCACGCATGCACGCACGCACGTGTGCACATATATTTTTAAATGCAGCTTCCCTGAGTAACAGCTGCTTGTTCTATTTTGTGAAGGGATTATATTTTTGGAGAAAGGAAATACTCGGTTAGATATATTTTGTGAGCTGTTGATGAAGTGCATTGGAAGGCGCCAGTACTGCTGGGGCTGGGCTTAGCGGAAGAAGACTTGCATAGCACACACAAGCTGCTGCGCTCAGCTCCAGCGCCACGGGAAACAGACACCAGCACTGCTTACCATTTATTCTCTGTTCATATTCAGACCAGTTCGCAGTCTCAAACTTTTCAGAATAATACAAACACACATTCTTGCTTCATGTATGAGAACAGGTGATATTTCAGAGAGCTTAGAGAGAAAGGGGGCTGTCTAGGGAGTCGTCCATCGATCTTGAGGAGCAAAATCCCTGCTCCCTTTGGGTGGACATTGGTACACACCGAACAGCTCTAGTTCATCAGGGCAGAGATTATCTTTCTACATCCTGGCATATTTTAGAGTTAATACCCAAACATAGGGCCAGCCTTGAATAGGATAAACTCAGGGGTGACTGAAATCACCACCTACCCCTAGCAGCGTGATGTGGGACCTTTCACTCTGACTGTGAAAAGGAAATGTTTGAGAAATTGAAAGAGCAGGCTAGCGGCTCTCTCTGCCCCCTGCACCGTGAGCTCTGACACATGTTCTGAGGTGTTTTGTTGAATGCTAAAATTGAGATCCCCCCTAAGAGTTGCAGACCTATTACAGCCAGAAGACAGGACAGCTTTCTTCATGAATGGACCAAATGCCTGACATAAAATTTTCTCTCCAGAGAAAGCTTGTCAAGTCATGGATATTACTGTCTAGTTGGTATTAAACAATATCCAGGTCAAACTCCATTTGATAAATCCCAGGGACTTTTGTGTTTTGTTTTGTTTTGTTTCCTTTCTCTTCTACCTGGATGTTGTACTTGAGTTTGTGAATCTTCTGACGAGACACATGTCCATTTAAAATAGAGCGATTTTAAAGTTATCTCATGAAATCAGCCCAGCTTACCTTGACTGAGTCTATTCTTGCCAATGAGTGCCAAGAACCAGTTTAGAAAAGTGAAGTCTTACCATGTTTTGGATTATAGGAGCATCACCATACTTGGGAGACAGAAAGCTACCCAGATGTGTCAGTATACCTTTCTGATTGGCCATACCATACCTACTGTGACCTTGTTAAAACACTGAGCAGACAGTGTGCTTAGAATTGCTATCACAGTTGCATACCGTTTTCTTGCCATGATTCTTTTTGAACAAACACTGGAGAGTCAGCAACCAAAACATGAGGTTAGTGGTTGTTCCTTCTTCCCGTGGCTAAAAATCCAGGGTATGGAGTTGACCGTAGTTCCCAGGCAATGGTGTGTGTAGAGCACACTGGGTCTTTACTGAGTGACAGACTGACTTTCCTCCTCCTGTCTTCCTTTACCTCTTTCTATTGCTTCTTGCTTGGGACAGAGTCTTGCTATGTAGACCTCTGCCTCCCAAGTGCTAGGATTGCATACTTGGCTGAACTAGTGTTCTTATTACCTTTGGCTGCCTCTAGATTTGGTCACCACCATCTTCAAAGCCTAGGAGAGAAGTAAAGAAGTACAGGCAAGGCTGTAAGGCCAGCTTTAAGGCAGAGTGTGGACTTCCTTGTGGGACCAAGGAAATGTGCTGTTGACACCAAATGGTGCCATTTAAACCATAGGTGAGCATGGAATGCCACACTGCCAAGTGTCTGCAGACCAGAAGAAGATTTAGTTAAGAAAATACTTTGCCAAATCCTGGGGGTTTACTAAAATCGAAGAGGAGAAAAAGAAGACATTTTGCCTGGAGATGCTAATACATTTGGGTTTGTTTTCTATTTTGTAAAGTTAACCCAACATTTTGCTTTTATATTGTGTGAATTTAACCATATAAAGATTTTTTTCTTTTGTTACTGAAAGGTACCAAAGACTTTTTATGTTTCATTTGGTTTGTTTAATTTTATTGTGGGATTTGTTTTTTTTTTTTTCTAGAAATACTTTGATATAGGTTTGTCCCTAAGTGTCTGGGTCTACTTCACTCTGTGTAATTGTTTTGATTTCAGTCTGTTTGTATCTGTCTCTCAAGGCATTGGTGAAATCTCAGATTTTATAGTCTTCATTAAAGGAGAATAAATTCCAGAAAACATGGCATTCTGAAACTGGAGTTGTTTCTTCCTATTCTCACTCCCTTTCCAGCTTTTATTCTGGTGTTGGCTGGGTCCTGTTTCTTTAGGAAGCTGTTTCTGCTGCCATCCACGAAAGGTTTGAACTGTTAAAGTACAGAGCTCATACAGACACTCCCTTCAGAAGGAATCCTGGGCACACTGGGAGGCCAGCTAGGAGGCAAACAGACCCCCACCCCTCCCAGGCAGCTCAGGGCTGAGGCGGGTCTTAGCCACTGGTCTCCCAGGCACCTTCAGTCTACTCTAGTGGTTTATCTGATATTATGCCGAAAATACCATAGGTGGCCATGATCCTCTCACTTGGGCTTCCTTTGAGCCACATTTGGAAGCAAAAGAAAACGTTTCTGAAGGAAAGCAGGGGCTGAGGCTGAACTCACCAAGAAACAATTGCAGAACTTATACACCAGGACAGATGGAGGGTGGAGGAGGGGTCGAAGGCAACAAGCTCTAAAACGGCAGAAATGTGTCAGCTCATGAAACCAAGTCAGCAAATGGCTCTGCCTGCCTGTGACCCAGATTCCAGTGGGAGGGCTTCCCAGTTCTAGACACACAGGCGAGATTAGCATGGCTGTCTTTTCTGCCAGCATGTATTAAGCCCTCACAAGGTGATGGGTCCCATCTGAGCAGGAGGATGAGGGGAGCAAAAGAAAGCAGCGTACACAGCAGCAATCAGTGGCAGGCCAGGTAAGTTGTCAGTACTCAAGGCTACAGCTCGTCATCAGGGATGTTAATGGTTGTTCCTTATTAAAACCATCCTGACTGTTTAGATTTTATACATGCAGTGGACTACATGCATATGTACACACATATCTACTGAAGTATAAAGAGTAATAATAACAACCCCTGTATGCCTGCTGCCTGCCTATTGCCTTTTCCCCTAGGCATCCCTTGGACCCCTCCCTGACCTTCTCTTTCTCCCTATTGAATAAAGGGAACCTCACCTGTATTTGTGTGAATCGAAGCCTTTCTACCCTTTAGTGTTTTGTCTCCATGTATGTATCCATAAAGAATAATAAACAGAACTAAACCAGATATAGTGGGTTGTTGTTGTTGTTGTTTGTTTCTTCCTTTTAACATCCATTGCGAAGGGAAATTTCACTGTTAAAAGTTACTAGATGAATTTATAGTTTTTTTTTCTCCAGTTGCTGGCCATTGAGCCTTGCTGTGAGCATTCCTTCATTTGCCTTCTGGTGCAGTTACACAAGAGTGGATCCACACCTTAAGTGGAATTGCTGACTGTACAGAAAGACCACACAAGCCTCCTTAAGGACAGAGTCAGATGGCTTTCTCGAGCTTTCGTACCAGTGTATATTCCTACAAGATTGCCAACGTTTTTAGGATTACAGGTCCCAATCAATCTGTGTGACTGCTAGTCAAATTTGTGCCAAGTATGCAAAATGGATTTGACTTTTAAAAAATTCATTAATAAATTGAGCGTGTTTATTATGGGATTCCTGTGTCAAACTTCTCAGCTGTTTAGATATCTGGATATGTTTTAAGTTATTAAATGTTCTGCTTATATCACTGGGTATTGAGCCCAGGATCTTGCACGTGCTAAGCAAGCATTCTACCACTGAGACATACCTCTAGCCCATGGGTTAGTTCTTAAAGTGAAGAGAAATCAGGAATACACAGTCTTCAGAAGCTTTTTCCAGAAATGTGTGGAATGCACATGGACGCTTATTCTGGTTTCAGAAAATAAAGGTAAGTGTGCTGCTGTAGCCTGTCAGCCATGAGATGTACTGGGGGCGTCTGTGCTCTTGGAGGCTGTCATCTCCGGAAGTGTCTTAGGGCTCATCAGTTGGTTATTTGGCAGGAAATCAATGTCAGTAAAGTTGTGATTCCGTTTGCTTTCCTGGGTTTCAGCAGAAGGAAGTCTATGCAGACTTCATGTGTGCTTATATGCTCAGGATGTCAACATACAGTGGGCCTGGAGCAATGGGCCAAACATTATTTGACACTTAAAAGAACAGCAGGAAAATCTTTGTTAAGTCCCAGGGGATCCATGTGATGCCAAGCATAGCCCAGAGAGTGGCAGGGGCAGCACTTCACACGTGTGGAGAAGTAAACGAAACTAGAATACAGGATTCTCTTCCTACTAAGGGACATTTTCAGTAGACTCTGGACATTGGTATTTGAAAGTGTATTAACAAAGCTCGTTATAGTGTATAAAAGAAATTGAGAAAAACTTCTTACGAAACAAACCCCTACATTATTATACATAATATGGGGCCCTGTAATGATAAAAATCATAACCTACCCTTCCTCTGAAGGTTAAGAGCAAGTGTCTCTAAAGTTTTGAGTGGTGCCATCCACTGTACCAGTAAGCCACACGAGGCAGAGCCCTTGAAATGAGCCCACCTGGGTTTGTGACATGGTTTGAATGTAAAGATATTTCAGGATTTAAACTGAGTGTGAGCATTTAAATGAACTCATGAATAAGTTTTCTATTGGTTACACATTAAAAATGGCACTCTGAAGTTATTAAGTTGAATATTAAGGTGATCACTTGCACCCTTAAGTGGGGCCGCTGGCATAGTTTAGATTACATATGTGGCTTTTATTATTTCCCTGCCGGACAGCACTGCCTTATAGCATTCTTTTTGCTTCCGAATTTGCACTATAGTAATAAATACATTTGAAATATTTTTAGGTCTTGGTAAAATCCTTCATTTCTCATACTGAAAAATGTGATTACCTTTGGGGGCATAATCTTCTGGTATAGCTGCCGAAATGACTTTCTCATTCTGCTTTATGCCCCCATAGCTCAAAGCATTTTTGTAGTGAAGGAAGAGTCTATTCTGGACACCAGCAGTGTCATGGATTGTCAGGATGCTCAACATCTTGTCCAGACTTCTGCACAAGCACCCCTCATCCCCACCTCCCCATCAGTTTACAGAGCTCCACCTGGAGCCAAGCTTTGGACTGTCTTAGACCCCAAATTATTTCTATGTACCTAGTGATTTTATTAGTACAAGCCATGAAACACTGGCAAGGAGAAGTATCAGAGAAGTTAAACAGATAAAAGAAGTGGGATAATAATATTAGTAACACAAATCAGATTAGCAAGAATGTTGTTCTTGAATGTGGTGTTCTCCCCACTCGAGAAAGTGAAATCCTACACACGCATGCAATTCATTAACGTGCCCCAAAGCAACAGGACTTGTAGCCAAACAGAATGCAGATGACTGGCATCTCTCATGCTTGCAAGAGCTGTTCAACTAATTCCCTCTGACTACCATTTTATTCCCAAAGTAATAAAAAGAAAATCTTTTACTCAATTATTTTTAATGGCAAGAGTACTAGAGGTTTACCTTGAAATTGGTATTCTAAGAGAATAGGAGAAGGTACTTTAAAACCCTGGGCAGCTTATTTTAATCTTTGGCACTATGACCAGAAAGAAATGTCCAAAAGGCAGATTAATTATCCATACATTTTTGTGAGCTTTGCAGATAACTGAGGAACTGGGGGCTAAGTCCCAGGAATGTTTACCACAGCTTTGCAGATAATAGCTGGTATCTGTGTGAGCCATTACATTCTCCTTTGAAAAACAGAAGATACAAAGTGCCACCGTGGTGGATGCCAAGGACAACAGCCTCGTCTGGAGGTCAGCAGTTTGTCAGCAAGACTTCTTCCGTTCCTTCTCTCCTGTCTTTGTGGTAAACCACTCTTGATGTGCTGCCCGGAACGTGGGCACCAGCTAGCTGGGTGACAAGATGTGACAGGAGCCACACTCCAGTCTCCAGCCTGGGAGTCCAAGTGACTCCAGCTGCAGCTCCCCGCATCTGGTGTCCTAGCGAGTGTTCACTAACATGGCGCAGCATCCTAATCATGCATGAGGAACTGAGTATCAGCAGGTTAGTCAGCCTGCCTAAAAGGCGGTTTGGCAAGCAGGATTTTAGCTGCTAAGATGGCTAACATTCATAGCTGTGGACAACTACTGAAGAACAGTAAGAAACTTCTTCCCCCGCCAGAGCTCACCCAGTGCACCATGGCGCCTCTCAGTGAAGGAGAGACTAGTGTGGCCAGTTGTGGCCAGCTTTGCTTGAACCTCAGTGTGCAACTAGTTACATCTGCACTAAGTGCAAGCAAAGACTACTGGAACCCAGACAGCTGCTACCTGGAGGAGGTGTCTACCCCAGGAGTCATCTCTTTAGCTAAGTGCAGAGGGTAGATATTGGTCAGTCAGTTCTCTCCAAGGTTTTCCCTATTAGTAACAACTGCTTATTAGTGACTCTTACCAAGTGGCTCTTTATTGGTACTGTTTTCAGTATGTTGTTATGATTTTCATTCTGGTGATTTGCTCATGGAATTGGTATCATATGGTAATTTGCATGACATGTCAGAAAAAAGCTTCTAAATTAACTGTCCAGTAAAGCCTGAGAATCTGCTCTCTCTCTCTCTCTCTCTCTCTCTCTCTCTCTCTCTCTCTCTCTCTCTCTCCTTCCTCCCTCTCTCTCTCACACACTGTATGTGTGTGTGTCTTGTTGTGCTGGGGTTGAGCCAGGGCTCGCTACAGGCTAAGCCAATATTCCTATCACTGCCACTATGTCTCTAGCCTTTAAAATCTTTTTTTGAAAATTATTTCTCTTATGTTTGCCTACGGTTGAAGAACGCCTAGTGCCTTTGCCAACCTACCTGTGAGTTCAAATGTTGTGTGTCTCAGACATTGCTTCTCTAGTGTGTTTAATTTTCTTTAGTTTGTCCTGCTTTTGGACCAAGAGAGCCATTACTTTTGTGTCTTCTTTTTACTTGTGGGCCATAAGTTTGTCACAGGTATGTACAATATTAGCAATCTATTTGATAAGTCACTTTATGGCCATGTGCTAAGAAGTCCCGATTTTTTCTTACTGTATCACTGGAACTTGGATTCTTTATCTTTTTTTCTCCTGCTGACAGCTGTAAGTTTGAAATATGTTATGTTAGTGTAAGACCATTTAGGAGATAAGAACCACACACAGTGATTTAAACAAGGGAGGTGAATATAAGGAACTGCTGAACTCTGATTTTTTTTTTTTAAGAAAAAAAATCCTGTCAGATATAAGAAATCCCTGGGTGGGGTGGGGTGGAGAATATCCAAGAAGGGAAAACATAAAGGGAGGCTGCCCTTCAGAAGTCTTTGGAGGATCCAGTTGTAGTTCCTGGATGGCAGGAGTTTTCTGGGCGAGCAGGAAGCAACCCATGAAGTACAGGCTAGGACCTGCTGAGTAAGAGGGTAGCCATGCTTACAGAAGGAGCAGGTGGCAATGTCAAAAGGAGGCCTAGTCCATGCCAAAGGGGTTATCACAGGTCAGGCCAAAGGTGCAAGGTCCCTATGGGACCACGTGTCTCACAAGCTACCCTCACTCCTGACCTACTGTGCAGCAGTCAGGCACAATAGGAGAGCCCTATCCAGGTGTCCCTCCAGTCTCCTACTGGGAAGGCTAGCACTGTGACCTTTCAAGGGAACAATGCTTAATGGAGCTCTCCCCATCACCACAGAGCAGCCATGGAAGAGTGAATTTGGAGTTAGGATAAATCCAAACTAAGACACCATGAAGGGGTTCTGTAACAGGAAATCTCGTGGTGTCATCTGGAGTCGGTCATGTTAAAGAGCTAAAGGATGAGAGTGCCAGTGTTTTGTAAACCCTGGGTAATTAGTAAAAATGTCTTACTGCAAATCCATATGCCTTGCTGGCTGACCTTGGAGAGCTCGGGATAATTAACTAAGCTGAGGGATGACTTGTCACAGACACAGTGTGTCCGGAAAGGATGCAGAGCTCGGGCTTGGTCCTTGTTCTGATGGTTTAG
Organism: Microtus ochrogaster; assembly: GCF_000317375.1. Classification (NCBI taxonomy): domain Eukaryota; kingdom Metazoa; phylum Chordata; class Mammalia; order Rodentia; family Cricetidae; genus Microtus; species Microtus ochrogaster. The sequence goes on along the minus strand of NC_022012.1, from coordinate 56,316,039 downwards.
CTGGTTTCTTCAAGCTGTTGAAATTCACTTTATTTTTGAGGGCTTACACATATATGATCCCACAACTTGGGAGGCTGAGGCAGGAGGATTGGACGTTCAAGGTCAGGGTGGGCTCCATAACAAAATCCAACCTATATATGGTTTAAGTAGGAAAGGGAAACTACTGTAGTGCTGACATATGTGTGTAAAGCTTGTCATGTAATTTCTCATGTAATCAGGTATTCGTGATAAGCGCTAGCTTGTCTTAACCTTGGTCTTAGCCTAGTCCCTGAATTGCAAACAGTAAATAAGAAGAGCACATTAATTCTGTAGTCTCGAAAGGACCTGACTATTAGCACATGCTTGGGCATATGTATGTGTTCTCATCACCCTCTTCCTCGTTTACTCATGCAGCACATAAAAAAAAAAAATCATACCTGAAGTGAAAGACCAAGCAAGTCTCATTAGGGAATGGCACGGGCCAGCCTCTGACTCAATTCAAGGCATCCAGGGAGCCAGTGGGTGAATAGATGGTTAAATCAGTGACCCTGCCACAGACCCTCTTATTAACTCCAAGGACGTACGAAGTCAAAACTTATTTTACTGACAACGTAATTGGCTATGAATGATGCCAGGCCCAGGATGTATTTTTTCCTGACTGGTTCTGCTCACCTCCTTCCTTGAGCGTCAGCGTGTGCCTGCTTTATGTTTTGATTTTCTCACGAGTACTTCGAGGGTTTGTGTGCCAGCAAGACACATTAGCCAAGTCAAGAGCAATATCAACGTGCTGATTGCAGTTCGGAGTACACAAGGTACCATTGTGTACCTTGATGGGCACGTGAAGGTCCCTCCCAGCGTGGCTTGTCACAGTACTCCGACCATGACAGTCTTCCCTGGAAACGTGCTGTGCGGGAGGATGTTGTGAGGAGACCACTTGTTTGTTCCCGGCTGCCCAGAACCGAAATAATCACACAGAAACTCTATGAACTACAATACTGCTTGGACCATTAGCTTATGTATATTTCTATCTTACTCATTTTTTAAAATTAGTCCACTTTTGTTATTTTATATTTTACCATGAGGTTCATTGTCTATTGGCAAGGTTCTGGCTACCATACCAATTTGTGTCTTTCTCTTCTGGTGGATGATCCATGGCATCTCCTGACTCCGCCTTCTTTTGTGTGTGTTTGTGTGTGCGTGCGTGTGTGTGTGTGTGTGTGTGTGTGTGTTAGCTTGGCTTTACTCTGTTAAGCCATTGGCCAAAAGAAGCTTTTTAAATAGCCAATGGCAATAAAGCATATTCACAGCATATATCACCTCTCACATCGGAGGAGGTGCCCTCAGTCCTGAGCAGCAGGAGGCTCTTGGCGTGTGGACTATGTGGATGTCCACACAGCAGTGCTTAGCACTAACGTTGGTTCTGGAAACTGACTACCTTCAGCCGAAAGCCCAGAAATTGTCAGACATAAACTGCAGTGTCAGCCATGTAGGGAGTTTGGGAACTTTAGGAGAGTGTTATTTAACTGAACAGCCTGATTTTTTTTTTCAATAACTGAGAAGGGCTCACTGTTTCTGCTGTACTATACAAATAGATTCAAACCTGGTATTTTTCTATACTATCTACTTTATCAATATCATCAATTCATTTAGTTTCATGCATATTTTGTAACCCTTAACTAGCCGGTCTGTGTAGACACTACCAACTTTTGGGTTGTTGCTCTGATTCAGAAAAACAAAAACAAAAAAGCTCTGGCCTTTCTGGCTTTTTTTTTTCTAGCCTCAGTTCTAAAGTCAGAAATAAATATAATTTCCTAGTAGAAGCCTGACAGAAATCTGGCAGTTCAGCAGTTACTAGATGGAGCCCTTAATATCTGAGCTAACTGCTGTTCAGTACTTTTCTTGGGTGGTACAAGTGGGTGGGTGGTAAAAACAGCACGTTCTCTTGTCTTCCAGTAGCTGAGATTACAGTCAGAGTGAAGTTCTTTGACTAATAATAACTTTGCATACACTAAAAGCTGTTGGGAAATGACTGCATATATGTTAAAAGCAAGGTCGAGGAAGCTCTCCTATTTTGATCTATGTAAGTAGATACTACATACTATATAACAAGTATGCGTGTATAGTTGTATACATCTTAGTAGATATTTGCCTCAAGTTTTAGTTCTACTAAATTGCAAAGAGAAGGCCAAGGAGTATCTTCCAATAGGATCTTCTTATGATTTAGTCAGTGTTAGTCTTGGCCTAGGCTGTGAAGTGTGACCTTCAGCAACAGTAAGCTAGAAAGCCAGGCCTAAGGGAAAAGTGTGACCCCGAGAAAATACTGTGGAGCCAGAGAGATGGCTCACCCGTTAGTGCACACTGTTCTTACAAAAGACCCGAATGCAGTTCTCTCCATCTGCAGCTCACACTGCCTGTAACTCCAGCTCCAGGGGGATCCAGTGCCCCAATGCCATAGACACCTGCACTTTTTTGTGTGGGTATGATAGGGTTTCTCTGTGTAGTCCTAGCTGTCCTGGAACTCACTTGCACAGTAAACCAGGCTGCCTCCCAAGTGAAGGGATTAAAGGTGTGCACAGCCCACGGCCCAACTGAAATGCGTTTTTTAAAGTAAGCAATATTAATGTCAAAAGGAAAGGCTCGGTCAACAGTTTTGGAAAAAATCGTGCCACATTTTAACAGAGTCTCTGTGTCTGGTCGTCTGGAAGAAAGGCAGTTTTAAGGGACAGGCTGGTTCCTCCAGCAGGCTTCATCCTTCCTCTAAGGCTGTGCTCTTTGGTTTTTGTCTGCTTGACACAAACCAGTCCCATGGGTAGAGGGAACCTCAGCTGAGACCTTGCCTCCATCAGAGTGGCTGGGGGCCATGCCTGCGGGGTGTCTTCTTGATTGATGGTTGATGTGGGAGGTCCCAGCCCACTGGGATCAGGTGGTCCTGTGTGGTAGAAAGAAAGCTGGCAGACTGAGCTATCGGAAGCAAGCCAGTGTCCAGCACTCCTCCACAGCCTCTACTTCAGTTCCTGCCTCGAGTTCCTGCCCTGACTTCCCTTTATGAGAGACGCTGTAAGCTGCCATATGAAATAAAACCTTTTCTTGCCAAGTTGCTTTTGGTCCTGGTATTTGTCACAGAGATAGAGAAAAAAGTTCTATGTAGTATTCTTACTCCAAAATAATTTGTAATGAGCAAAAAAAAATCCTAGATTAAAAAGGCCTTAGGTTTTCATGAATCCCAGTTGATCATGGTGTTTCCAGCTCTTGAATGCATTCTCCAATGCCTGCTGCTTTCTACAACCTCGAAAAATAAAGTTATTCACAGTTGCTTCTGAAAGTGCAGGTAAATCTGGCGGAGGGGGAAATGCTGAAGAATGCTGTACAAGGGAAGCCAGTCCTTATGAATATGGATGCTATACTCCTAATGAAGAGTCGTTAATAAATCCAGTCTGGTGAGGTGGCACATACCTTAAACTCAGCTATTTGGGAGATTGAGGCAGGAGCATTAAGAATCTGAGGCTGCTTGAACAGGCCAGCAGGACCTGTCTAACAAGAAGAGCCTGAATATTCTAGTTGCTCAGGAGAAAACTAGAACAAAGGATTGACATTTACAAGTACATTATATAGTCTCTTCAGTTTTATGCAGATATAGAGTGATAATATCCTGTAATTCAAACGCGCATGTACACGCACGCGCGCGCACACACACACACACACACACACACACACACACACACACACACACTGGATAATCTTGAGAAAGCCGGAAGTGTTCAGCCAGTGTACCAAGCAGTTCATCCTTTAATAACGGCTTGGGCAGTGGCGACACCTAGAGGCCGATGGCTGGATACAAGTAGAGGGCTTCCTGTTCATTTTAACACCATCACCAGAACAAATAAAAGGAACCTTAAAATGGCAGCTACAGTGAAATCTGCCTTTCAAAAAACCGTTTGCAGTGTGCAAATCTTTACAATACTCCAGATCACCTAAGGAGGTTGGGAAACTTCGTTCTAAAAGGAGGAGGAAGGGTGTGCTCCTGTGGAGGAGGGGGACGAGCCTGGAGGAAGCAGGTCTAAGTTATCTCCTGAAAATTCACTGTCAAAGGATCTAGAGGTTTCTTAAAATCACTGAACAAAGCAGATTTCCCATGCCATCAACCACAGGCTCTTGTACCACTTGACATAGAAAATCTTTAATGTAGGCTCTGGGGGAAGCCACACAGCGCCGAGTGCTGGACCAGTAGAACAGCTGAGGGCAGAGCCTCTATGGGCTGGGATGTACCTTGGTCAGACTTTCCCTTACTGCTCAAGAAAAAGGTCTTACAACCTGGGGGAAGAGAGACGATAGCTGCAGGGTCTGTTGCAATCCGCATGCAGCGTTAATTGAACACCGCAGTCGATCCCTGCTGCTGATAAACCGTCTGGATGCTGTGGTTGAAAACACACAGACACATGTAGAATTCAGGTTGGCGGTCTTGCAGGCTGGTGGCAAATGTTAAAAGAGGTGACTTCTGTTGGTTCCAGAAGAAAAATCAGCTGCCCTGCCTCCTCAGACCCTCCAGGCTGCCTGGTTGACAGTCACATCACGCACTAACGTGCTACTCCCCATCTCGTCCCCTAGCTCAGACACTCCTCCTCATTCTGGAAAGGACCCTGCGATTACCTTGGGTCACCACGCGTAATAATCCAGCATAACCTCTTTGTCTCCAGAACCTTTCATTAGTAAACCTGCTGCTGCCAGTGTAAAGCAAGGCGTCCACACACCATCTTAGCAGACGACATGTTCCTGCTTACCACGAGCACTGTGTGGGCTAACCCTGTGATCCAGGCCAAGGATATTTAAAGTTCCAGTCTGTAAGGGGGTAGGGTGTGGATCATGCAGATAAATCAGATTTCCAACAGTAAAAGGTTGTACGCATTGATAACTAGGTCAGCTCAGCTGAGGAAATCAGCTCAGCGTCTGAGTGATTAGGAAGACTTAGCCAAGTACATGGCTTTTAACAGAGCAAATACCAACATGCAAAGGTTCAGAAATGTATAAAATAGTTCATCGGTTGCTATGATTAATAAGATATTGGGTGATATTGTTGGAAGTGTCTCCCTGGGTGAGGGGGAGAGGAGAGAGAAGGGGAGGAAAAAAGGAGGGAGGGAGAGAGGGAGGGAGGGACGGAGGGAAGGAGGGAGGGAAGGAGGGAGGGACGGAGGGAAGGAGGGAGGGAGGGAGGAAGGAAGAGAGGGAAGGAGGGAGGGAGGGAAAGAGAGAGGAAGGAAGGAAGGAAAAGAGGAGGAAGGAGGGAGGGAGGGAGGGACAGAGGGGCAGAGGGACAGGGGGACAGAGAGTGGAAGGTGATTGCTCACAAAAACATTACATCCCAGTGGTATAAAAGATTGTACAACCTGCCCAAACAGTCGAATATTTCAAATGTATTTTAATCTACTTCTTTATTAGCTCCTTTTAATGTTAAAAAGAAACTATAAAGCTTGAATGAAGATAAGCAACTGATGACCCAATGAAAATATTAAAAGACCATTTTCCAAATAAGATATGTAATATATTTTTCGTGAGGCTCTTACATCGTTCTGTTCTCACCACTCACCTCATGAAAAATTTAGTGATATTTTTTCATTTAAAAAAAGATCTCTGTGCTAAAGACCCAAAGGTGAGTTGTTAAGAAATATGGAACAAATGTGATATTATTGAACTATTTCACACTGAAGAGCTTGTGAAACATCTATTCCTTACTAGTGTGGAAATCGCATTTGATTTTCATCTTTTGTGTGGCCTAATCCACAGCTGGTGTGCATGGCACAGGCTATCAAAAGGGATGAGAAATGTGGTCAGGAAACAGGAAGGGCCACAGGCATGAACTGTTGATCTAGCAGGTTTTTTGCTGCAAGGCCTGTGGAGAAGGTTTCCTTAAAGAAAGAGGAGTGAGCAGTGACCAAGACTCACTTTGTGCCAGCCCTCGTGCAAAGCCTGCAAGAAAAAATGTTGACCTTGGTCGTCAACCCGACTTCTTATGCACTCAAGGAAAACCCAAGCAGCTGGGCATGCCTATGAAGGATTTTCTTGATTGAATCATTTGAGGTGGGAAGATGTGCCCTAAATCTGGGCCATACTTTCTGGTCTCAGCCCATATAAAGGACATGAAAGAAGGAAGTTTTTACTTTTTTTTCCCTCTGTATAGCCTGACTGTCCTAGAACTCACTCTGTAGCCCAGGCTGTCCTCAAAGTCACAGAGATCCACCCATCTCTGCCTCCTAAATGCTGGGATTAAAGGAGTGCACCCTCACTTGGTGCACCTCATAGGCAAGTTCACCCATCCTGATGCTGCAGCATCCCTTTGCTGCCATTACACCCTGCTTCTTCGGGATTCCAACAGAGAATGAGGACCACTGCTCTCTACGAATCCAGCACCAAATCAGGACTGCTGAGACATCCTGTCTCATGGATGAACAACTACCAAATTCTTGGGTTTTGTCTTATATTAATTTACAGTTCTCCTGAGGTAACTATGGAAGAACTACGTGATAAAGAGACAAGTGTGTGCCAATCGTTCTGTTATTTTATATATGAAGTGATTTGTAAATGTAGCTTCCTCGCCACCCAGACCCAAATAATCACATAGAAACTGTATTAATTACAACACTGTTTGGCCTATTAGCTGGGGCTTTTTATTAACTAACTCTTACACCTTAAATTAACCAGTGTCTATTAATCTGTGTATCACCACGAGGTTGTGGTAAAGTTCCGGTTTCTGTCTCCTTCAGTAGCTAGCTACATGGCGTCTCTCTGGCTCCACCTACTATCTCTCTCTCTCTCTCTCTCTCTCTCTCTCTCTCTCTCTCTCTCTCTCTCTCTCTTTTCCAGTCTGGCATATTCTGCCCTGTCATAGGCAAAAGCAGCTTCTTTATTAACCAGTGGTCATAAAACATATTCAGAGCATACAGAGGGGAATCCCATATCAGTGATTACATCAAAAGGGGCCCACTAGCATGCACAAAGTTTTGATCACTAGCACTGGAAAAAAAATGTCCAGAATGAAAGTGTTGTAAAACACACATGGAAGGCTTTTAAGCCCAATTTTGTCAAGAACATGGACAGATTGTGGGAAATATCTTATTAGAGAAGGTTATTTGAAAAGTAAAATCTTGATCCACAGAAAAAAGTTTCCCATGAGAAGGGCATCCGCCATCAGTGGTAGCATGTGCTCAGGCCTGGGATGGAGTAAAGGTCTGGAACATCTGCCATCAGTGGTAGCATGTGCTCAGGCCTGGGATGGAATAAAGGTCTGGAACATCTGCCATCAGTGGTAGCATGTGCTCAGGCCTGGGATGGAATAAAGGTCTGGAACAAGTGCAGGCAGCAGTGTGTCCTGAACAATGACTTTGTCACAAGGAGCCTGGGATCTCATGCTATGAGCATGCTATGAGATTTGAATCCTTAAGCACTGGCTATTGCAAGTGTGGTCCAAGGACCAGAACATCCTGGGGACACCACTCCTGTCACAAGATTCATGGGTGATTCTGGCCCATGTTAATATATGAGAATTGCCGTTATTGGCTTAGGGAAACACTGAAGTATTCGAATTGAGAGTGTCAAATAATCATGTTTACATTCTAAGGAAATAAGTGGTGGTGGTGATGGGTTGGGGGTGGTATGAAGATGAAGAGGTCAATAGACTAATCAGAACATAGGAATAAAGGCTTGAACTGTGCTAGTGGCCATGGAAATGCATCACTTACTCTTGAAGAAGAGAAAGGAACGCACTCAAACGTTCTAGCTCAGTGAGTGGATGGAATTATCCAAGGCAAGGAAATAGGCTGGTTTAAAATGCCTCAGTTTGAGATGCAGGTAAAATGACCAGCAAACCAGGTAAGCTCACCCCTTGACATCCCAGTGGTGGTAACAAATTAGCCCAGGCAGTCCCAGAGGGCAGAAATGCAGATACCAGCCAACTTGAGAAACTAGTAGACACTAGTGTAGGAAAAGCCAAGGGAGAGAGAAACGTCAGTCAAAAATCAGGCCAAGCAAACACAAGGACACAACCTTTGGATTGCACTTCCTAGGAGTTTTGGGTGAAATCCTTCAGTTTTCCAGCAGTAGTAAAAAGAAATGAAATCGATTCAGCAATGTACTCTGCAGAAACCAGGAGAACTCAGAAAGAAGACAGCGAGAAACCAGAACATGGAAGACAGAGGCATTAAGCAGACCTGGGAAGGTGCTTCCAGAAGGAAGGCAAAGAAGCATAGTAGAACAGCCTGTGGGGAATGACTGCATCCTTAAGAGCCCTCTTGCCTTTGCACAGGCTCGTTGAGGCAAGTGTGCACTGTTAAGCCTTCTTGCTGGCTTAGATAACCAATAGCTTTTCAGCCAGCTGGTCATGCCATGGGCTGGAGACACTCTGTGCAGGCCTGTTGCTCTATGCATTTCACTCCTAAGAATAAATCCTTAGTGCACTAGAGACCAGAACGGCTTCAAAGACTTAATTAAATACAGTCTTAAAGTTACCATATTCTCTGGGCTGCAGAATGCTGTTTTTAAAGAAGTTATTTTGGGGGGGAGAAAACCCACCCATGTGCTTCTTGGGATCGTTTCTACACAGCAAGCAAAACTTGGGGAAATTTTGACACAGGCAAGTGGCAAACCCACACAGACACTTAAGTGGCCAGCTGTGTCTAGTGCTACTGTCTGCTAGAATAATGCAATGAACCTGGATTTGAAAATACCCTTTAATTCCATATTTTTTGCCCTCCTAGTTTTTCTGAATTAAAATTAAGCTAAGAGAATAATTGTTATGTTTGTAGGAATCCTTATTTCTACTCACTCATCATATACAATGACTCCTCTAAACTAACGATATATTTGAAATATTTTCCTTTAGTTGCCTACTAATTGAAATAGTTCATTTATAGGTCCTACAGGGAGGTTTCTTGTATGTGGCACGCATTCCTTTAGCACTGTTTAAGGTTACTAATTCTAGTTTAGATCCTTCTTTCTTTTCATTCACCTGGTGCTGAGTCCAGTTCTAGCTTCTTGAGCCCACCCGCTGAGGCTTAGCCTGAAGACCCCATCAACAGTTCATGGAACCATAACTTGCCAGACAAAGCCCAAAGATAACTGAGCTTTGCCCCCACAGAGAGGACCTTCTATATGGAAGGAAAATTGGCTCCAAGTTCTCGTGGTAATTAAAGCAAAGGACTACATGTCAAGTATCAGGGAAGACCTTCACCAGCCTGGGTCACATGCCTGTCATGGGACAGGTGGCCAGAACTGGCTCCCTATATTCTTTTGAAAGTGGAGGGTTATTTCTTGGTGATGGAAGCCACATTGCTTGGATGAAAATAGCAGACATTTACTGCATCCATCTATAACCAAATTAGTCATTTGTTGATGTTCTAAGCATGGTTACAAATCAAAGCAAATTGAAATCCGACCATAGGAAAAACAGCTTCCCGTATGGCAAAGTAGAGGACATGATGGCACAAGAGAAGATCACAGCATCAGATCAGAAGCAGTGACAATAGATGGACAGTAGTCATTATAGACCAAGAACAATAAAGAGTAAAAATTTGTCAGTGACCCCAACATGTACCCTGGTAGGATAATGTAGCTACTCTTAGCTAATACAGCAAGCACCTCTGTTTTAAGCGAGTGCTTGTCCAGTTTTTTGTTTTGTTTTGTTTTAGTTTTTACCATGAGCCATATGGAAAATGTATATCATACATTAAAACTCAGTACACACATATATACTGTATAATTAAATTTTATTAACATTCATTCATTGTACTGAGCTCATAGACATTTCCTATACAGTCTTTCTCATAATTCTAAAATATGTTCATAGTGAAAGCCCTAAGGTGTCAGCAGGGTTGCTTTCTTCCAAGGCTTCTTCCCTTGGCTTGCACATGGCACCTTCTCTCTGGGTCTTCACACAGACTTCCCTCTGGGATGACTCTCTCTGGGTCTTCACATGGT
>NC_022012.1:56297478-56305766 GCF_000317375.1 Microtus ochrogaster | reverse complement strand
ACATGGTCTTCCCTCTGGGATGACTCTCTCTGGGTCTTCACATGGTCTTGCCTCTGGGATGACTCTCTCTGGGTCTTCACATGGTCTTCCCTCTGATGTGACTCTCCCTAGGTCTTCACACAATCATCCCTCTAGGATGACTACATCCATTTTCCCCGCTCTGGTAAGGACTTTAATTATAGGGGATTAAGGCCCATCCCAATGACCTCATTTAATCATAATCCAAAGCCCCATCAATCCTAACCCGACCCAATCAGATTTTGCAGGAAGTGGAGCTTCAGTCAGGAGGGTCAGGGTCAGGACATTGCATAATAAGGCTGTACCTATCTCCAACTACAGAGACAGTACAAGGTACTGAAGGTCGTGGCTTCAGTGTATAAGTTTTGGTTGAGATAGTGGTGTCATGCCACCTTGATTTCCACCAGAAAGTTAACATCACAGCCCACTCTCAGTGGTGACATACAGTTTGTAAACATTATTCAAGAAAAAAAAAAAGAAATGAGTGTCCTCCCTCGTGTAATTCATTGTTGATTCAAGGCTTATTGTGCTTTCTCTGCAATGGGCCAGATAATAAATATCAAGGCTTACAGTGCTTCCTCTGCAATGGGCCAAATAATAAATATTTTAAGCTTTGTGCATCCTGTGTGGCCTCTGTCATAATTACCTCTTTGTTTTCTTAACCCCTAGAGAATAGACAGTCTTAGCTTGACATTCGTGTGCAGCAGAGTTGATTTAGTGTGCGAACTTGTAGCCTGGCTGCTTACCTATTCAGCAGACACTTCTTCAAGCATTGCTGAGGAGGACACCCCACTGAGATCATCTAATACCTCCAAACCGATTTGAGGTCTGAGCAACCCTACAAATAATCCGCCTGCCTGAGCGGACTGACTAATTTCTAACAAAGGATATGCTAAGGAGAAAGCACAAATATTCGCATTAGTCTCTGTTTTGGAATTTTGAGTCAGTAAGTCTGTCACAGCAAGGAAAGGGGGTGGGGTGTTTTAGTCAAAGGCTAGACCCTGCTACATGGCTACCAGAGTTTGTTGCACCCTTCATGGCCCTGTCTAGGAGGACAAGCAGCTGCTTGTCCTCAACATCTTCAGTGCTCTCTGGGACTGAGCAAAACAAAGGGAAGGAGAGATTGTTGTCTGGAAGGTAGGGTCAGTGAGCTCTCGCTACCTCAAAAGCAAAACACCAGCTTCTACTCTCACTCCTTGTCTTTCTTAAAGTCCTTTTATTTCTCTTTCAGTCTCTATTAAGAATGTTAACAGAACTGCCAGCAACATGTTTCTACCCTATACCTGCATTACTTCCTCATCACTAGGGAGTCTGTGTCCCCTCCCTTTAAATCTAGGCTGGCCGTGAGACCGATCTGAGCCAGCTCACCTAGAGAGGTAACTTCGGTCCTAATTTGAGGACTCATCTTTGGGAGCCCCTGCTTTCACTGTTGGGCTCTAGCTACCACACAAAGAACCTAGTGCCCAACTGTTGAATAATGACAGACCGCAAGGTAAAGCTCAGCCAGGCGCTAGATGAGCTTGGCGGAACATAGCTAAGTGTGAGATCCAGGCTGACCCTATGTGAGACAGAACTGTCCTGCTGAGCCCTCTCATCCTACAGAATCATGAAAAGTAATGAATTGTTATTGTTTAAATCTCCTAAGTTTTAAGGTAGTATGTGTCCCTGCAATAGATAGCTTATACCACATCAGTGTTCTCTCTTCCGACTCCCCCTTCCCCCTAGCAGGCCCACAGCATAGGGCCTTTTGCACAGAAGGGCATGGGGATGGAGATGCAGGAGGAGGTAACTTAGCAAAGCTCACCCAGATGATCCGCACACCACCTTCTCTTGGGTAGGGCTAGTGTGGGCTGCAAATAGTTAGACAGCCTAGTTCACTGGTTTCCACAAAATAGCAGTCCTGTAACTACCTAGGGATATTTTGTGAAATAACTGGTAAGGGATTGCATAGAGTTTCTCATGTTGGCCAAGAACATGCCTTTTCCATCATAGTAATTGCGATGAGCCCTAGCAATGTGCTCGTGTGTCTCAATCTTCTTTTTGTCACTGTGACAAAGGCCTGAGATAGTATCAGCTGGAAAGACGGCTCTCAGGGACTTTGACTTATGGTCTCAGAGGTTTCAGTCCATGGTAGTGTGGTCCCATTGCTTTGAGTCTGTGGCAGAGGAGTCTATGGAAAAGGAAAGTGTTCACTGCATGGTGTCTAGGAAGGAGAGAGGGAAGGGAGGAAGAGGGGAAAGGGTCCCGATATTCCTTTCAGGGACATGCCCCCAATGAACTAACTTCCACTAGGTCCCACGTCTCAAAGGTTCTACTGCCTCTCAGCAACATCACAGGCCGAAGCCCAAGCATTTAACACATGGGCCTTTAGGGTACTCTTAAGATTCAGACTACAACAACATGTTTGCATAAAATTAATTACAGGATCAACTAAGATTACTGCCTCTTTCCAGATTCCTCTGTCACGATATTGCATCACGTGTTGGGTTGTCTGTGGGCCAAGTTTAGCTGAGGGGAAGTTGAATTGAGGACACATTAAGAACTGTTTGGCTCACCATCACTCTCTGCATTGGGATTGTAACTGCCAGAGTAGGATGAGCTTCAGGAACAGCCTCTCTGCCAATGGAGCCAACTCACATCAGTGATACTGTGAAACGGGGCCTGAGGGACTCATGCCATAACCATGCTCAACATCAGCTACCACTGAGGCAATTGGGGTGAAAACCAGAAAAGGCTTATAATCCAGAACAGCAGAGCTATAACTAGTCTGTGGGAAATCCTTCTCGTAATCAGTACATAGCCCAGAATCTTCGGTTCTTTCCGTTTCCTCATCAAGCGCAAAGTTCTCTCAAGTTGGAATACAAGCAACAAGGGTCATGTATGATTACAAAGCAAATATATGCATACTTCCTTGTTTTGTCTTTCCTTTGACTTTGTTTTACATTGTGTGTATATGTATGTGCATGTATATGTGCCTGCCACAACACATGTGTAGAGGCCAGAAGACAACTTGCAAGATTCAGTTTTCTCCTTCTACTGTGTGGATTCTGGATATAGAAGTCAGGTCTTCAAGCCTAGGAACAAGTGCCCATACCTGCTTATCTGCCTCATCAGCTCAGCCCCTTCCTCCGCCTCCTTCTCTTTCTCCTCCTCCTCCTCCTCCTCCTCCTCCTTCTTTTTCAGTCATTAATGACAAGGTGTACTTTGTGCAAAGGGCTTCAAAAGAACTGTTTTGACATGAGGCGGCATTCCTCTCTGATTCATGGTCTGCCTCCTTTGTCTTCAAAGTTTGCTAAAATTTCCATTTTGGAATAAAGAAACCCCAAAGTCCTTTCACACCATTCTTCCTAGAGTCTACTTTGTCCTTCAAAAGTGTAAATATTGGACTCCATATCTGGTGGAATGGACACCATATCTGGTGGGGTGGACACCAATCTGCTGGGTTGGTGATGTGGGATTCCCCTCTGTATGCTGTGAATATGTTTTATTACCATTGGTTAATAAATAAGCTGCTTTGGCCTATAGTAGGGCAGAATATAGCCAGGCTGGAAGAGATATATAGAGAGAGTGGGTGGAGTCAGAGAGACGCCATGTAGCTATTGAAGGAAACACATGCCAGACCCTTGCCAATAAGCCATAGCCTCATGACAATACACAGATGGATAGAAATGTGTTAATTTAAGATATAAGAGTTAGTTAATAAGAAACCTGAGCTAATAGGCCAACCAAGTAGTATTGTAATTAATATAGTTTCTATGTGGTATTTGAGTCTAGGTGGCTGGGAAATGAATGAGCAGTTTCTAATTACAGGATGGACACCATATCTGGTAGAATGGATTCAATATCTGGTAGGGTGGTCTCCGTATCCAGTGGAGTGAACAGTTGAGTCCAATGTAGCCAAGTACTGAAAAAGATGGGGGAAAGACTTGGGAGGGATTCAACTTAGCATATCTAATTTTGTTTTCTTAATTTTGAATAAGCTCCAGGTCTTATAAAATTAGAGCTCACTCCTGAACACTAGAAAAGTATCTTGATCAGTTCAACTAAATAAAACAGCCTATTTTCTCAAAAGAAGAAAGCCTCATTGGTGATGTGGCCTGGGGATGCTGGTATTCAGGGATGGCACATTTTACCTGCGGGTACTTCTCTCAGTGACCTAGAACTCAGGCTCCCAGGCTTGGAGGTAAATGTGTGTCTTATGGTTTCTGCTGCTGGAAACCACCATTTTGTTCAAGGGAAGAGTTCTAATCTCTGCCGGAAGCTTTCTTTTGTCACAGTGAGCAAAGGCCCCTGAACCAGCTACCTCTGAGTTACCATCAATTGCTTCTGTGTCAGCACTTGTTGCCCAGAGAGCCACATGGCCCATGCTAATATAAGTCCTGATGGATTCTATTGCAGTTTCTCTGATATCTATCTTTGGATGAACCTCGTATTTGTTTCCAGACACTTGTTACTCGAGCTGGTCCTTCGTACTGGTCCTCTTTTGAAGCAAAGGATGAACGTTAAATACATTAGATTTACGTTCCAATTCCAACTACTGGACTATTATCACCCAAAACTGAGTTTCGTTACCTGCATCTTTATTCCTCCTTTCTTTAAAATAAGCGTTCCCACGGGGGTACCTTAATTTAGGAAAGAAGAAAGACATTGAGTCATCAAAGCAGTTATCCCCAGTAAATGCTTCTCTTCTTCTGAAGGTGTATTTTTTTGGACCATATAACTTCTCACATCCACTAGGATGGCTAGCAGACAAAGATCTATGTTTTGCTCTCTGATTTAGATTCAGAAAGTGGGCTTCCAGCCCATGAGCTTTTATTCTTTTTTTTCTTTCACATGATACTGGTGTTGAATTTATACTGTGAGAGAAAGCACCAGAATAACTATTCACAGCTTATTGGTATTCACTGCAATAACTGACCTGAACATCATAGTCTTAAAAATAACCTCGTTAAGCGCTTCGACATTTGAATGTGTTTAATTTTCATGCAAAAGGTGCAGTTTTTCAAGGTAGCGATTTGTCTTTTCTCATAAATTTTTATTGTTTTCCTTACTTTTGGAAGTGTGTTCTAGATTTTTCTGTAATTTTAATTACCTAAAGTATCACATTCAAATTTAATAAAAAGAGTTGACCCCAGAAGTTTTGCTTGTTTCTTTTAATAAGAAAGCTTTAACATTTTCTTTCCCCAACAAACCAATTGCATTTTATTTCTGGTTGCAACCATTTTTCTTCTCTCTCTGTTGGCAAAATAAATCTTGTGCTGTTGGGTTATCAACATCTTTATTCTTCATAGGATTTACTTCATTTATTAGTATATACATCCTAGTCTGTCAGAATTGATCTAGGACCATCTCTCAATGTCAGTGCTGTCAGTCTGACCATGCTGGTTACTGATGTGTTTGTGGGCTAAACAGCAAAAGACAGAGAGGTCTTGAGCATCTTCTGAAATATGAAGCTGCAACATTCCTGCTTCTCACCACCTGCAACAAATCTCTTCACACGGAGACACATTGAGTTCTATTCTCTAACAAGTCATGGTTTTAAGGTTTTCCCTGGTGCTATTTTGGTGCTGCAGCCCAATCTGAAATGAGTCTGAGCTGCTCCATGCCACAGATCTACACCTTCAACTTGGTTTGACAATTTTATTAGATTTTTATTCATTTATTTATTACAAGAGTGTTTCTTCAGTCATCCAAGATCTATCCGATAACTGACACTTTCTGTTTTGTGCCTCCAGGAGTCATTCTTAATCAAGGGCTACTTTTCATTTGTAATTCCTTTTCTTTCGAAGAAGCATTATTCTTTTTAAAGATTTGTGTTCGTGTGTGTGTGCATGCACACACTTGCCCAAGTTACATGTGTGTGCCTTCAGAGACCACAGGAAGACAATGGATTCCCTAGAGCTGGAGTTGTAGATGTTGTGAGCTCCCAACTAACTAGAGTCTTCCAGAAGAATAGCAAGTATTCTTAACTGCTGAGCTGTCTTCCCAACCCCCAGAGGTATTATTCTATTTTTGTTGTTGTTTTGTTTTTCAAGGTGTTATTCTTAAATGAGCTATCAGCATATTTTGGTCCGTGCTTACAGGCAGCCTGTGTAAGACAACACTGAGCTTTGGGTTATGCATTCCAGACTCCTCCTAGTTCATTTAAATCATGGGTTACTTCTGTAGCAACTGAAATGTTAAAATTAAAGTTTAATACATCACCACTGGGATTTGGTGACTCGGAACAGAAGCCATACCTAGTGCTCAATCCATTGGCAAAGCTAAAAGATTGTTTTTTACTAAAAACGATTTGCTCTATTGTATGAGTCAAAAATAATAGATGTAGTCACTAACTGAATGAAAAGTCTTAGCTCTCAAGGGTAGCATTAGGAAGGTTATTTTTAGAAATGTTTCTAAGTGGCAGTTACACGTCTCTGGGTAGCATGTGTATGGGTAGATGCCCACGGACCTTTATATGGACAGCAAATGGCCTTGATGATGACCCTCTCTGGGCTCAGGGATCTGGAGTTGTTCATCAATATCTTCCATGAGGAAAAGAAGAAAGAAATGAAAGGATTGGGGAAAGTGAAGGAAGGGGATAGAAGGGAAGGGGGGAAGACTGAGATTTATCAGGGCAGCATTACCAAGAGATCTACCCCAAAGCTCAGTCTCTCCTCTGTCTAGGGGTAATGCCTGCTGGGTTCATTCACACTGCTCTAGCAAAATACCTTAGGCTGGGTAACCTACAAACAACAGACATTTATTTCTCATGGTTGTGGATGCTGGAGTTTTCAAAATTACTACATGCCTGCTTTTTTGGTTTCAGTGAGAGCCCTTCCTGGTTTATGGATGACACCTTGCTTTGTCCTCAAATAATGGAAGGGGTAGGGCAGTTCTTTGGGGTCTCTCTCTCTCTCTCTCTCTCTCTTATTATTTTTTTTTTTTTATTTTTGAGACAGGGTTTCTTTGTAGCTTTTGGTTCCTGTCCTGGAACTAGCTCTTGTAGACCAGGCTGGCCTCGAACTCACAGAGATCCACCTGCCTCTGCCTCCCGAGTGCTGGGATTAAATGCGTGCGCCACTTCGGGTCTCTCTTATAAAGGCCCATGCCCCGTCTATGAGGGCTTCATCTTTATGATCTAATTACCACCCACAAAACTGTTACTTTGGACATTAGGATTTCAGCAGTGTGCTTTGAGGGTCACAAACATTCACTTCTTAGCAACAGCCTTGGCGAGTGCCCTCTGGGTCCCCCCTCCCCCGTGGAGCCACTTTCACTAGTGTGGGTGATTCTCAAGATAGTTAGGACAACAACTTTTCAGAAGGGTCCAGTGCCTGTCTCACCTTTCCGAAGAGATTCATCAAGTCCTCATAGAAATAAAGCCATTAGCTCTGTGGCCAGTGTGTGGTCATGGTGTGATGTGCCCCCAGCACAGGCTGAGTTTCCGTCTTTGCTCTGAGGCTCTTACTATGCTTATCGCTGGAACTCTTTACGATGGTATGTCAATTAGAAATATTCTTTTTTTTTTTTAATCTTGTAGGGTAAAGATGCACACTGTTTAAAACTGCTCACTTCTTTGCTGCTAGATACCATCCGCCTTTTCTTTTTCTTTTGTGATTATCCAGCTCTGCCTTCTTCTGTTGGTTGTTTTGACATAAATATCAATTTATTATCCTTCATCTTTTTGTGAACACGTTGAATATACTCATTGTAAAATGGACAAAACTTGCATCCTATAGAAACCTCCTTAATCCCAAGGTCTTCCTTCCCTGTCTGTCTTCATCTCCAACTTCATCCCCACCCCTGGCAACATTCTCACGTATTTCAGTCTAAGTTCTTCTTTAGAGTGTGCCTGTCTCCCAGCCTATGCTGAACTTGTTAGAGTCCCCACTCATGATGCCCTTTCTCCTGCCTCCTCTGGTGGTGGAAGTGGCAGCAGGGGGTGGGTGGTGGGCTCCTGACTCCTTGGGCTGAATTTCAGCTTTCTTTTCTGAATGGTTCTATAAGTTGTTTCCAGAATTTCTCAGTTTCTGTTTCTTATCATTGATAATTTACCTCCCCATGATGTTTACACATTTGGAAAATAGAGACCACAATTCTGTCTTTCTGTCTTCTTTCCCAGTGACTGTAATACAGAGTCTTCTTCCCATGAAAGGTGCTAAATAAGCATTTCCTGAGCAAATGACCTGCAGCATCTGGTGGTAAATGATTCCATGTCAGAGATGGACAAGTGCCTGCTGACCAGCAGATGGCTGGTCCTTTTCCCAGGCTGGAGGCAGGGAACATCC
>NC_022012.1:56294400-56297378 GCF_000317375.1 Microtus ochrogaster | reverse complement strand
GTGGGGGGGGTAGGGTTGGTTTCTGGCCTTGGCTGCTGCTCTATCTAACTTCCTTGGCTATCTTGGAACACTTTGTCTCCACATGGAGGTACCACTCTTCATCTTATGAGTCTGTGATGTGCACCCAACTTCCTGAGCATACTTGTGATCAGTAGAAATAATACCACACACTCATATGGATCTGCACTTGAACTTTGAAATATGAAGAATACATGATTTGAGCTGGCCCTCAGAACAGCTGGATGATTATCTTAATTCACAAAGTTTTCTATTTATTTGTTCAATTTCATCAATAGAAAACTTGATGTTTTACATTTGATGCAGAGGCTATTTTCCTGATGTTATCTCTTCCTCTGTTATCCTCCATCTTCTAAGCCTTCTGTGTTCTGGCTTCCGATAGCAGTCATCACTCAGTGCCCATTAGAAGCCTCTAGGATTTGTGACATCTAGTATGCAAATACTCTTGCTCTGTATTAATGATGCAATATGAGGGCTGACAAGCATTTTCTCTAAAGGGTTAGAATGCAAGCACTTTCGTCATTTCAGGTAATGTATCTGTGTCTGAGCAGGTGAGCATTGCTGTTGCAGTGCAGAATCAGCAAGAGCTGGGACTTAATGAGGTGGCTCTGGGCCGACAGAAACTTTATGAACATTGACATTTGAATTGCATATACATTTTGTGTTGGTTAAATGCATTAGTAATAACCTCAGAGCACCCAAAATGTGTCAGTGTCGTGTTTAGGAAAAGAAATCAAAGCACTACCAAGAGCAAGCCCAGATTTGAAGTCTCTGCTTCTCTCTCCCCGTGTCTTCTGCCATCTCCTATGGGTAATCTCTCTGTTCTAGGAATCTGACTCTGTGCCTGCCTGTGACGTCTTGGGAACCTATTTGTCTCTGTTTTGGTATGCGTGTCTCTAACATCCAGGTATATCTGCTCTGCATTTATTGAACAGCACTGAAAGCATCACATAGAGGAAGGAATGAAGAATTTTTTACAGAAATCTTGCAGTTCTAGAAGGGACGGAAATTTATTGAGTCCAACTGAATCAGATAACGAATCCACCTCACACAGACTTATCAACCCATACCCTCACTGATTCCAACATTTATGGTAGCGATTTGTTTTCTAAGGTTGCTGTCAATGTATTTGTCTCTTTTAATAAATGACTACCATATCACACATACAGGCACACATGCACGGAGCTCTGAATCAGGGACATGGAAGACAAATTTAAATACATCAGATACTTGTCCCAGCACAGAAATACATATTCTCTTTTCACCCCTAGTGCTGGGATTGGACTTGCCTTATGCATCCTAGGCAAGTGCTCTACTGCTGAGCTATACTTCCAACATAAAGTCTGCTTTCTTCGATGGCCATTGTCTCTTGATCTGAGACCTCGTCACACCTAAAGAATAAGCATCTGCCCTGGCTTTGAGCAACAAGATGTCAGAGATGGAGAATGGTTCGTTTTCTGGACTAGACCTCTTCAAAGACCTCCATGGCCTGTGCTGCCCCTGGAGGCCATGTTGGTATCTGTGGTCAGTGGGGGACATGCTGGTGTCTGTGTTCCACTCTGCTGCTCCAGACTGCACTGATGCCTAATATCCATGGTTTGTATTGCTGCTGCAGGCCATGTTTATGGCTCATGGTATCACAAGAGGACAGGTGGACATCCATGGGCTGTGCTGCCTTTGGTGGCCATGTTGATGTACAAGCCCTGTACTGCCTCCGAGGTCTATAATGGTGTTGGTGGTTTATGCTGCTATCAAGGGCCGGGTTGCGGCTGAGGGCCATATTAATATCTGTTATCTATACTGCCATTGAAGACCAGGCTGAGGTCCTTGGTTCATGCTGATGCTGTAGGCAAAGTGGATGTCCATGATCCGTACTGCTGCCGACTGTAAAGGGCTTAAGCATCTTTTGCATTGTATCATTGACTGTAGATTCACAATTGAGAATGAGAGATGTTGAAGGCTTCTGTGACAATCTCTCCTCCTCACCCCTACCCCCAAAAAGAAACAGTCTAGACAGGAAGCCATTGAAGGGAGCCCTTACTCATTGTGATAAAGATGCTGATGTGTAGCTCTCCATCGCTGATGACTTTTGGCAGGGGCATAGGGAAGGACTTAGTTTTCTTCAAGGGTCTGGCCACTGGAAGTTTGACCATGCTCCAGGGAGTATATGGGCAATATGAATTGGACTTCGTGTTTTCTTCTTCTTCTCTCTTATTTTATTTTATTGTATGGGGCAGAAGTCACAAGGGTGGGGGGATGGACCTGGGAGGATTGGAAAATGAGTGTGATCATGAAATTTCCAAATGATCAGCAAAACATCGTATTTGAAAATAGATAAAATAAAAATGGCAACCATCTTCCAGATTCTGGTAAGCTTGGTGGGAAGACCAGGTTAGACACCTTCTTCACTCTGTTCGTCATGTAGGAGTACCTTGGCAGAATAGAAACTGTTGCTCAATCAACAACTTCTTGACTTTCCAGTGTGGAAAAATGATAAACCCTTGGAAACTGGACTTGGAATTTTGAGTCTGATGTAATCCCAGGCTAGTGATGTTCTCTCTCCCCAGCAGCCATGGTCAGAGGGAAGCAGCCAGAACTCTACAATATACTGCATTGCTATCTATGCTGTTTGCTTGACTAAAGTGTATCCAAACTATCTTTGACTTAAGAGAACTTGTATTCATGATGAATTCATGAGGCTGTAACCCTATTATAAACTGCATTATAGGCTAGGTTGCTTAAATGAAGAAAAGTATTTCTCTTGTTTCTGGAGGCTTGAAACCTAAGATCAGGGTGCGTGCCAGGTGATTAACTCATGGTAGGGTCTGTCATCTTCTAGATGGCCACATTCTGGCATCATTTGAAAGCCAGAGAGGAGAGGAGGAAAGTTACAGGAAATGGTGGTTAGAGAGAGAGAGAGAGAGAGAGAGAGAGAGAGAGAGAGAGAGAGAGAGAGAGAG
>NC_022012.1:56288834-56294210 GCF_000317375.1 Microtus ochrogaster | reverse complement strand
TGTGTGTGTGTGTGTGTGTGTGTGTGTGTGTGTGTGTGTGAGAGAGAGAGAGAGAGAGACAGACAGACAGACAGACAGACAGACAGACAGACAGACAGACTGTTGTTTCCATGCCATTCATAGAAGGAAAACACATGATGGGGCAAATATTGATATTTGGGTCACGAGGTAACACATTTCTGTGGCTTAGTGATATAGGTAAACTAGAATTGTACCCAGACCGTGGGGGAGAGCAAGGGAAAAAGGAGTCACACTCACCAGCAAGGGAAACAAGAAGGAGGGTATTGAGTGCACTAAACAGATTGAAGTCAGCATTAATAGATGAT
Source organism: Microtus ochrogaster (assembly GCF_000317375.1). Taxonomy (NCBI): domain Eukaryota; kingdom Metazoa; phylum Chordata; class Mammalia; order Rodentia; family Cricetidae; genus Microtus; species Microtus ochrogaster. Next base: position 56,293,884 of record NC_022012.1, on the reverse strand, counting down.
ACAAAATAAGGGCAAAACACCCTAGGGGTCAGATGAAGATTTGGAGAGATGAAATAAAAATTACATCATAGTGTGTAACGTGAGCTTGATTTTCAGACATTGTAGGCAATGAGAAGCTCAGGTTCACTGTTCAGTATCAGTAAACCAAAGTTTAGTTGTCTGGGCTCCTGCCCCACTTCTGGCAAGAAGAATTGAGCATCCTGAGAGAAGTTAGTCTCCTTTGCGGGTCCAGAGAAATCCGGATGAAAAAGCACAACCTGCCATCACTACACGGGGCATTTACGCTTACATGGCTTTGTGGTGCAGCGGGATTTTATATATCCTGGAACAAGGGGTGCTTCAGTGTCCTCATCTGAGAAATTTGGGTACTAACAACCCTCGCCTGGGAAGACTGTTTTCCACTAAGAAATGTATCTAAAGCCCCTGTTCATCACGGCTGCCCATGGAGGGTTAACAGTTGCTACTGTCCACAGCATTTTAAAAACAGGAACCCAAGGCTTTAAGAGAGACTGTGATGAATCACTGCTTCCTCCAGATTGAACCATTTCTCCCCTGGGTGGAGAGGGAGGTCTTTAAGACTCCGGGAGTAAACAGTCATCCAGAGCCAGCAAATAAGTAAACATAACAAGTCTCAGGAAACTCCTGAAACGGACAGGATTCACAAAACCCATCTTCAAGGCTATGCAAACAGCTGTGTGCTGGGAGAAGAGACTTCAGCTGACTGAGCTGCCGGCAAGTCATGCTGGGAACTCCAGGGAAACAGCTTCCATGTGGGAAGCCTTTTTGTGCTGTGGCTGCCTTTGATTTGTTCAGACTCCTAGAAGTAACCTGTGCCCTCTGTTCCTCTTTGAAATCACGCCAAACTCACTGGTTAGTAAGCTAGACCTGGGTGGAACTGTTTTTTTTGGCTTTCACTGATGTGCTTTCTGGGGTAAATAGACATTTGCTCCTGAGGTCCTGGGAAAAGTCATATAATAGACTACCTAACTACCCAGGTGTTACATCGTTGGTATATGGCTAAGTTGGCTCTAGCCTACATTGGACCCCAAAATCTATGTATATTGTAGAGCTCCAGTTTCAAGTTTTCCAGGATCTTTTGATGCTTTTCCAGGATCCTGTGTTAAAAGGGGTTCTCTATCTGGCAGTATATGCCCAGTCATTAGAAATGAATATTCTTAACCATTAATCCTGGTTACAAATTTACCATTATGGTTAGTATATTAGCAATGCTTCTTTGCTTTTACCTTTTTATATCAGTAAAGCTAGATTTCCCCCAAACCCCAGCAGATTAATTAATAAAGATCTTTGGAAGTAAGTAAATTACTTAATTTGAACATTAAACACCTTTTTGTTGCCCTTTGCTAAAAATACATACATATGCATATGAAAGGACTTGAAGGAACCGTTTTCTTAAACTGCATTCCTATGGCCCAAGATGCTAAGCACCTTCCAGAATAAGCATCTGTGATAACAACACTACTGGAGTCCTGTGTGGCAGAGAACCGTCTGGACTCTGCAAAGTGGTGGGTTCGAGCCACACAGCAAATGCCCTTCACCATAGCTCTCAACTGCAGTCTGATTGATAATGATAGCATGCATTTTAGCCAAACAAGGTTGCGCAAGCCCAGATCTGACTTCTGTCCTTTATATCCTTTCTCTATCCCAGCAGGAGCTCTGAATATTTGCCGGATGGAGAGAGGAAGTAGGACACACAAACAACCACATGCTGACATTTTCTAGCCTGCAGGAATACCTCCCCAACGCTCTGAAATTCCTCTCTAATACAAGATGTGCTCAGGCCAGCTGTGAAAACAGCACACTTACAATTTTTCTCTCCTTGAATTCCTGCTTATGTTTCTTCTCCCTTGCCTGATTGCAAAACCAACAAAGAGACAGAGTTCTCTCCACTCTAGCCTTGACAACCTAATGGAATGCCTGGTGACTGGGGCCACCTTTCTCTGTGCTCGTCAAACCCCGCTGTTCCTTGAGTGAGGCTTCTCTGAAATGGCCATTTTGTCTTTTATGGCCTGGCTGCCTCTGTAGTGCTGCCTGGGTCCAAGTGTTTTCAGTTACAGTTGTCTGAATATATAAATATATGCAGTGAAATCCCCAGGCTTAGAGAAGCTGCTGCCTGCTGCTCCTGCCAGGCAGGTATCCTCCCGGTAGCTCAACCTGCCTGGGACAATGTTTCAGTCATATGCACTCAGGTTTACTCATCTTCAGCAGAGATGGAACTCACAGCCGATCCCTCTGTTTCACTCATCAGCTGTGAATACACACGCAGCAATCTCGTTTAGCCCCCATCACTCCTCATCAGCTAACATTGTCAACATTGATTCTATGTCCCTGGGTCAGAAATGACGAAATCAATATGTAACGCGGTGAATTACAGTTCCTCACACCTTTTCACTCTGATTCCTTGACAGATCTTAAGCTTATTACATTGCATTAATTTTCAGGATTAAGTGTGAGAGCTTATAGATTTAAATGCCAATAAAGGCAGGGGTTGCACATGGAACTAACTGCGTTAAATTTTAAAGTGACGGCAGTTATTATTAGGCCCCACAGACGAACGTAGTGCAATATTTCCTTGCTATGACCTACTAGCTCACACACAAGCCAATCTGTTGATTATTCATTTGACATATATTAATGTAGAGTCCAGGATTTTAGAAGACACTGAAAGCAAAAAGTTAGGTACTATCATAAAAGTGCTTTGAAAATTTTAACTTCATTAAATGTATCTGAAAGTACTTATTTTAATTAATTAATTTGCAAAAAAATTAATATCCCAAGAATGGGCCCAGCCCTATTTTAAGCACTGTAGCTACACAGACAAAACTGGTCTCACGGGCAAAGAAGCAGACAAGGAGAAGGCAAAAATTAGTGAAGAAGCATGTTCTGGTTCAAATGTGAAGTCCCTGTTCTAGTTCACTTTCTATTGCTGTGATAAACATCTTGGCCAAAAGCAGCTTACAAGTAATAGTCCATAATCCAGGGAAGGCGAGCCAGAGACTGGAGACCGGCCACCATGGAGTACTTACTGATGCTTACCGGCTTGTTTCTTTAGACTCATGCTTAGCCTGACTTATCATCCAACGCAGGTCTGACTGCCCAAGGGTTGCAGCGCCCAGAGTGGCCTGGAACTTCTCACATTAGTTAGCAATCACAAAAACGAATTTTGCCACCACACACAAAGACATAATCAAGGGGATAATCACATTAAATAATTTGCAGCAGTCGGTATCAGACAGTGGAGCAGGACACGGGGGAAGCGGGTGTTATTATTATCTTTATTGTTCTGAAGCTGGGATCAACCTGAACTGTTTCACAGAGTGATACACAGCAGACAACCTTCATCCCGGAGGCGGTCGTCCGTAACAGCTACTTAGCAAACATGCAGTGGAGAGTCCCCTTTGAAGATGGATGAAGCTGTCCCTAGGTGAATTGGCAGAAATTAAGTTGAAAATGAAGGGTCCGTGAATAGTCCCCGGAGAAAATTGTCATCCGCCGTCTTGACTATACACGTGGCCCTTGCCACTGAGGAGTCTTATGAAAGCAATCAGAATAATGGAAAACAGAGAATTTCTAAACTAACTGAAGAACATAATTCACTGCCCCCCAAACACCCGGAGAGTACCAAGCATCAGAAAGATAAATACACATTTATTCTGGTTCTACCGTGAGATGGCTGTGGACACCGATCTTAGAGCGAGGGCTCAGTGGTTAAGACCACTTGCAGAGGACCTGAGTGTGGTACCCAGCACTCAAACAGGCAACTCACAACTGCCTGTATTGCAGCTCATGGGGATCTGACGCCTCCAGCCTCCACTGGGCACCAACACTCACTTGCACATGTAGACACATGACGCATATATGATGGAAACAATGCAAATCTTTTAAAAAATACCGTTCAATGGTGGGTGCTCTGATTTCGTCATCCACCAGTAGGAAACACTACCACCAACCTCAGAGGAGTTGTGAGGTCTCAAAGGAGTCAACGTTTGTGCTTAGCACACTAAGAATCACTGGGCACTCAGAAATAGCCACAATTGTAGCAAAAGAACGACAACTGAGCTGCCACCATCACGGTGAGTGCCAGAGTGAAGCACTAATATCCTTGACAAACAGAAGGGACAATAGCTATCCAGTTTTGCTGTCTAGGTAAATTGTTGCCTAAGACTGGGATTAAAAGATACTTTCAGAGTGAAACTAAAAATACTTCCAAGCAATAAACCAGCCCCTCAGAATTATTAAAGGGTTGCCATGCCAAAGTGAGTGCATGTCTTTGCATGCTGACCAGCGCAGGGTCTCCATATCAATCATTCTCTACTGAAAGAAGTTTCTTTGAAGAGCATCCAGAGACATAGCATTACCCCGCTAAGAGTCATTTTAGCTATGTCTGTTCATTAGAACAATAATATTATGCTCTCCCTTAGGGCATATGACCTATCAGGTTCTTATCTCTGTTAATGGAACCAGGTACAGATTTTTGTCTCATGGAGCAGGCCTTAGATTAAATCAGAATATTTCACAACTGGGTAAGATGGATGATGTTTTTCCTCCTCTGGTAGTATGGAGAGCCTCTCCCAGCACTATGAAAGGGAGCCAGGCAAGATGAAGTTTCTGGAGTGCCCCTTGATTTCTCCATGTGCTATGATTCACGTATGTGATGTGTTCAGCAATAATGTCTCGCTGTCAAGTTCTGGAGGGTAACCAAGAGCTTTGATAATGTCCTATAATTTTTTTTTTTTCTGAAGCTGAGGACCGAACCCAGGGCCTTGCGCTTGCTAGGCAAGTGCTCTACCACTGAGCTAAATCCCCAACCCCTGTCCTATAAAATTTTAGACCCACTGGCCAACAACCTAAAAAGAGGTAACTCCTTCCTGATACTGGTTTTTTTTGTTTGTTTGTTTACTAGCATATGGTGTCTAGTTGGGTTATCCACCCATTATCACACACACACACACACACACACACACACACACACACACAGAGAGAGACAGAGAGAGACAGAGAGAGACAGAGAGAGACAGAGAGAGAGAGAGAG
>NC_022012.1:56276303-56288734 GCF_000317375.1 Microtus ochrogaster | reverse complement strand
GAGAGAGAGAGAGAGAGAGAGAGAGAGAGAGAGAGAGAGAGAGAGAGAGAGAGAGAGAGAGGGAGAGAGAAGGAGAGAGAGATCATACCCCTCTCCCTAAAGCTCCGTGATCTCCTTGGAACATGGGGCTGCTAGAAAGAGTGTAAGATCCAGAGATAGTGGATAATTCCAAGGAAACAGTATTTTCTGGACACGCAAGGCAGATGCACATATGAACCCATGGTGGTTATTACTGCATACACAGCACCTTCAAATGCTCAAGCTGGACAAAGTGCCAGTATGGCATGGGAGGGAGGGATGTGGGCACAGAAATCCTCCACGGGCTGAGGAGCTACGGGTATTACATAGGTTCTGGGGCAAGACAGTCGGTTTTATTTTATGGTGCTATCCATAACTAGTCAGCCACACTCCAGGGAAAGCCCCACTGCCAATCATATAAGTGCAGCACAAAGAGGACTAGATGTGTTTAAAGAAGGACGGGGAGGGGGAGTGGCAGTGGCGCTCACAGTTCCGAGGGTAGGATGGTGAGAATGGGGAGAGTAGATCGGAGAGAAGTGGGGGGATGGGGATGCATATGAAAAAATACATGAAATTCTGAAAGAATTAATATTATATTTCTTAGAAATTTTGTAGAATAAATAAACCCTAAAAATAAAACAAATACGTTAATGTATAAGGCTGAATTATAGAAAACAAATGTCATAAAAGATATCTAAAAATCACTGAGTATGTATCGACTATATAATTACCACTTTTCCATGTCCATGTTCGAACCTACCTGCACGTGCATGTGGAACTCAGAGGTGGATGGCAGCTGTCTTCAACAGTTTTCCACCTTATTTTTAGAGATAGCTTCTCTCACTGAACTTGGAGCTTGCCAGTTCTGCTAGGATGACTGGCTAGAAAGTCCCGGGACTATTTCTGTCTCTACCTCTCCAGCATTGGACTTACCATTGTCACAAGGGTGCCAGGGGGCTGAACTCAGGTCCTCATGATTACACGACAAGTTCTTTACCAACTGAACTGTGTCTCCAACCCCTCACACACAATACACATATGCACATGCATGTGCATGTCTGTGAGTGTGAACATCTGCATGTGTGCGTACCTGTGTGTGTTGAAATAACATTTCAATTTCAAATCAAATTTTTAGAAATAACAGAAATTGTTAACTAACAGCTAGATCATCATAAGGTTTGTGTCCTATAAGGTATGAAGATGAAAATACTGAAAAACGTTAAGCACTTATAGAAAAACATATCATTCAATATCTAGAAAGTTAACTTAAGGGTAAGGTTCAATGTAAATACAACACAGAGCATCTAAACTGTCAGGGGATTGGAAAGGAAAATGAAAGAAATAGCAGGGTCACGATAAAGGCAAATAGAAAATACAAGCAAGACATCAGTGTTGGTAATGTCCTGTCAGTAAGCAATATAAATTCACCGTGAGGAAGGTATGTAAAAAGGCGTTTGAACAATTTTTCAATAGCAAACAATGGACTATGTCATCTGAGTTAACCATTTACTGCAAAAGTACAAGGGTGTGCACCTTTATAATGAAATTTTTCTGGTTCCTCATGTGTACAGGTGTGGGGAGAGGGGCCGGGAGAGAGGAAGCTGAAATGGACAAGGCCAATACCTTTCCGTTAAGTTCATATTGCTGTGTATGGGTGGTTCTCCATCTGTTCAATTTCTCGAATGTTTCTGATTATTCTTATAGAAGTTCAGTGGCTTTCCCAATCCTCAGTGTACTGATGTATTTGTGCTGATTTCCCACATTCTTCTGATTTTTAATTTCAAATTCTCTAGCAAGTGGGGAAGTGGTCGCTTTGAAGTTTTAACAATCCCTTCCATATTCCGGCAGCTGTTGTCTGTTCTCAACCCCTAACCAGCAGCTCCTCACGGTCTCCCTCTTAGCAGGGCACAGAGGTGCCGACTCAGTCGTAAACTCAGAATGATTCAAGCATGGGCTTTCACATAATTGCAAATCATAATTGAGTTTGGACAGCCACTAACTTTCCAAACTCCTGATGGATTACTCCATGACTCTTACTTTTTTAAGAAAATGGAAGTCAGTTATCTACCTGTTTAATATGCTCGATGTTATAACTGATTAACGACCCCCTAGTCCCCAGTCAGGTTTCACATTTCCTACCATCTATTTTCAACTTCTTCTCTACATGTTCACAGAATATCAAAACTGGCAGGAGAGAGAACTATTCCAAGACTCAACTTAGCAAGTATGACTCATTAAAAGTCACACAATCAGTAAGGAGTAGGGACAGGGCTAAAGTTTTCCCATCTCCCTCTCTGTCTGTCTCTGTCTTTGTTTCTGTCTCTCTGTCTCTCTTTCTCCTTTCCTCCCTACCTCCCTCTCATTTGGTTTTGATTAGATAAAGGTCTCACTATACAGCTCAGAGCTCAGATCTCTCTGTCTCTGCCACCTACTATGCTGGGATTGCAGGGGAGGTACCCACCATCCCTCTCGATTTGTGCTTGGAAGACTGGGACTTTGGAGTAGATGCATTGTGGAATACAATGGGAGTAGATTAAGCCAAAAGAGTTTGGTGTTCTCTCCCTTACCTGTCTATTTGATGTTTCTTATGACAGAGAAACTGAGACAGTCGGAAACTCGGGTGAATATGGAATGTTTGGAGTTTTGTTATCAGATTTCCTGAAGAAAACCATTATCAGTCCAATATGGTATCTCTATTGTCAATAGCCTAGTGTGTTCTCATTGGAACTTAGAATACCCTGCTACCCACATGAAGTGCAAACAGGACATGGGCGTGCCTTGTGGTCTAAGCATACAGGCTGACGAGGCCCAGTCAAGGGCCCAGAAACATATCCAATGGGACTTCATACACAAGCAATGGAATATGAAAATAAGGAACATCTTCAAGGAGAGAAATATTACCTACAACTTGTGTGTAGCGCAATAACTTAATGACTTGCCTTAAATATAAGCAATATGGGGAATAGTCTGCTGTGTTAACCCATCCCTGTAACTAAGTATCATCTACTTACAGGCTTCAAATCTGCCACCATGTTGAGCTGGGCTCAACCTGATCCAGTCAGTTTAGACACACAGCCTCATTCAGCTCTACGATGGCACCCAGGCCACTTTTCCCATGAGCATGGAACTTTAGTAAAAACAAACAAACAAAAAACAAATGCACAAATGTTAATAGCCGCTCAGCTGAACTTTGCTTATGCTGTCCTAACAAAATATTTGAAACAGCGTGATACAAAAGAAACAACAAAAATTATTTTCACAGTTTTGGGAGCTGGGAGGTTTTGACAGCTCCTGTCTGACATCTCTCTGTTCCAAGCTGGTGCTTCACTGTAGCAGCCTTTCAGAATGGGAGAATGTGGTGTCCCCCTGAAGAAAAAGTCCCTGGCAAAGTCTCTTTTTTAAGGGCCTTCATCTCATTCCAGAAGAAGGAGCCATTGTGACGTAAAGAGTTCCTAAGGCCCACCTCCGCAGACCGTCACACTGGCGATTACGTTTCAGCTGGAATTTGGGGAACGCATTCAGTTTGCAGTTCAGTTTTGTTCATAATCACCAAGACTCGAACACAGTTCAGTCTGCTACACGTCTGGAATGGACACAGGCACTGGAATGTAGCTATACTGTGGAAATTCAAAGCTGACGATGTCTCCTGCTTGCCCCGTCACAGAAGTTCACTAATCCCCGTGCTTAATGAAGGGGGTCGGGTGCCAAAAGCCACATGCTGTATGGTTCCCTTTATAGAACATTCTAGAAAAGGCAAAACTATTGAGATGAGAAATTCATTGTTCCTGGGGGTGCGGGATGAATACAGAGGATGGCTGAAAAGAGACACAGACCCTGTCTATGTCTTCCCCCTGGGGTTCCTGTGCATTCCTGCGAACTTGCCAAAGCTAACACAACTGATGTGACCGAGGGAAAAAATACAAAACCCCGCGAGCTTAAAAATGATGTTTTAAGCTTCAAATTATAAAAACTGTAATGGAAGATTTTTAGCTGGAAGAAAAGGCAAGTCGTGACACAAATCGACAGCAATCTCCCCCCAGGTGACAATTCCCATGGGACCAGGTGATCCAGAGATCACTGTACCTCAGTTCTTTTTCTGTCACTCTTTTGGTCATCTCCCCCTACTGATGGCCAGACAGTGTGAGCCTGTCCTCTGCAGTCCCAATTTAGAGACCTGGCTGGGAAGAGAGAGCCTTTTCAACTGAGTGCTGGCTCGTCAGCTCCAGGGAAAGCCGTAATTGCCTTGCCCAGCGGCGCAGGCTCTCTAATCCAGCAGGTCTCAACCTGTGAGTCCGGACCCCTTTGGGGTCAAGCGACCCTTTCACAGGGATCACTGAAAACAATCAGAAGACACCGCTATTTTCAGTACAATTCAGAGCAGTTGCAAAATTACAGTTTTGAAGTAGCAACCAAAATAATTGTATGGTTGTATGGTCACCACAACACAGGGTATTAAAGGGCTGCAGCATAGGAGGGCTGAGAAGCACGGCCTTAATCCGTGACTAATTCATCAGAGAATGAAGCACTGTGATCCTCCTGTCCCACCACTGTGACCTAAGACCAGCAACCATCTTGAAACAACTGGAAAGCTTATTATGTGGACAAAATCCAGTCATGGCTCGGTTAACTATCCTGGCCACACATTAATAAAAACTAACACAACAGACACTTTTAATAACATACACGGTTAGGTGATCTCTTTGTTCTGGGCCAAGCATTAATTTGAAAGGCAGAGTGAAGGGATTAAAAACAGATTTTGAAGCATCCCATCCAAGTTGGGGTCTGTGATGTAGAGATCAGGAAGCCACTCTTAATGGCGAGAGTTTTTATTTCAGCTCCCGGTGCACTTTGAAGGATTCCAGAAGGAGCAAAGGGAGCAGGCTAATGCAATGCGGTAGGTAGAGCTCAAGTTAAGGGACCTTGTTATGTAGATCAGGACAGTGCTGTTTCCCCTTTCCAGTTAACCCCCTTTTTTATTTGAAGTATCGCCCTTTACATGTTTTGAGGTCGTCTGCTCCACCCAATCTAGACAGCCTCTTGTTAAAGGGAAAGATGCAGAATTTTTTAAAGATTCCATCATCATGATTGAATTCTGCTCACTAATTTTCCTGTCTCTGTGTCAGCAAACTAGACCCATCATTCTCTTTAAATGGAAAGAAGCCATACCCAACCTTTATGTTTCCTTTCTCATGCAGTGTATGTTATAAAGAAATCGGCAAACAAAGCCTAAGCCTCCTTCCAAATCAAAAGCCACGGCAGTGTCTACGTGTCTCACTGTCCCTTTCTTCATTTATTGCAGGGGCTCCGCCTGATGGGTCAGCTTAGGCAGTGCAGACCAGCTACTCACTGATCTCATGTGCCCAGATTACCAGCCAGAAACAGAAAGAAAAGGGAAAAATAAGATCAGGCTTTCATTTGCTCAGGCTTCCGGGTCATCGACCCGGGAACACAAACAGCACAGCTCATTGGCAGGACTGTCTCAGTGACTTCGCCCTGGGGGGGACCTGGGCAAAGTCGCCTTCAAACTCCCTAGCCTAGGGAAGCAAAGGAAGATGAGGAAATTGGAGTATTACTTGCCTAATTGCAATTTGGAACCATTTCAGAAGGGATTTATGATGTGGAGTCTTAGGTCTGTAAATCTGATTTAATGAGTATGCGTCTTCAAAGCAATACTGCACAGTTAAGCACCGGTCCACCCTTCAGCTGAAAACAAAAACACACCTAATGGATTCCTGACAAATTGCTCTGATATTGCAGCAGCTGGAAAAATAGCAAATTCATCTTATCTTGTCCTTTGTTCATTAAGGTATATCATCTATTGTACATCTATTATAAGGCTCTAGATGTGTAACTCACTAAGGTTATCATCTATTGTAAGACTCTCAATCAAATCAAATGTTGCATGACACTTAAAGGCAGCCCTTTTTCAAAACTTGCTACTAGAGGCTTGGAGGGATTGTTCTGCCAAACAAGTGCTTCCGTGGCAAACAGGAAGACTTGAGTTTGGATTCTCAGCACCCATTTAAAGAGCTCGGCATGCAATACACACTGGAATCCCAATCCTGGGAAAGCAGAACCAGCAGGATCCCTGGGGCATGCTGTTCAGTCTAGCTGAATCAGGGAGCCCAGGTACAGTGAGAGACTTTGTACCTTGTGGAGTGTAATCGGGGAAGACAGCTGACATCAACCCTTGGCTCCCACACACATGCACACACGTGCATGCGCACATACACAAAGCAAAAGGAAAACATGTCATTAGAGAAAAGTTCAAAGTTATCTACAGAACTGAAATCACTGCCACCCAGTAAGCCATGTCAGCCAGGGACCATTAGACTCAGCAGAAGACGGTACCAGGACAATATGTTGGCTGTTCTAATCTGTGGGATGTGGGGGTGATCAAAACTCTGTCCTGTTCACTGGCATCTGAGACATAAGGTACTAAGTACCCCACATTTTAGTACAAAGAATGATTAGAGGTGTGTCTAAGACAGTGGTTCTCCACCTTCCTAATGCTGCGACCCTTTAATACAGTTTCTCATGGGGTTTAATACAGTTCCTCATTTTATGCTTGGCGACCCCCAAGCGTAAAATTATTTTCTTGTTATTTCATAACTGTAATTCTGTTACTGTTATGAATCCTAGTGTAAATATCTGTGTTTTCTGCCAAACTTAGGTGACCCCTGTGAAAGGGTCGTTCAACCCCTCAGGGGTTGCAAACCACAGGTTGAAAACCATTGGTGTAAGAGTTTGCCAACTTGTCCTGCAGGCCTCCTGGCTAACATAGGATGTTCAGGAAGGAGGGTGGATGAGGAGGAAGATCACATTTGGGGGGAGAGGCTATGAAGAAAATATCCGTACTCTTTTCTATAGGCTGACCTAAGGAATGTAAATGACAAATTCATTATTGTTTCGTACCCTTCTGTATACAACATAGCTATTTCAGCCCGTTAGGAAATGAGTAAATTTTAAATCTTGGTAAAATATGTCTCTGCTCCTTTTAAATCAGATTTTTCTATTGTAGTATGCAGATTTTAAAGTTACTTGTGTTTAAAAAAATTAAATGGTGTACTCTGGGTGGTGGTGGCGCACACCTTTAATCCCAGCACTCGGGAGGCAGGGGCAGGTGGATCTCTGTGAATTTGACACCAGCCTAGTCTAATAGTTCTAGGACAGCCAGGGCTGTCTCGAAAAACGACAACAACAAAAATTAGATGTTCTAGCTTTCTCAATTAGGACCATTTATAAATTACTATACAATGAATATAATTACATGCATTATATTGCATGGCTTTGTTACAGGGTAAAAGGCCAAAAGGTGGGGAGGTGGGGGCAGGGAAAGGACCAACATAGTCCCTGCGGTCTAGGAATGCAGAGATCCCTGCCCACAGAAGCAAACTCTGTGAGCTGTGTGCAAATGACTTTGTGTCCAGGAGGACATGTCATGGACAGAAATGACATGAAAGCAGTGGAAAATGTATGCACCTATGATCATGCCAGCAACAAAGTTAAAAATTAACTGTTTCAGAAAAGGAAAACTGTATTATGAAATTTTAATGAGCACTTTGCATTTTGAGAACAGGGGAAATTCTGCATTTCCATGAGTCTGTTACACCTATGAGTCACAGCAGAGTAATGTGTATGTCATAGTGTCCTGCTTCAAGCCCTGGTTTTGTCACAGTGGATTTTGAGACATTTATTTTTAATAGTTGAATGAGCAGGTTTGTCAACCCATGTTCACTCATGGTTGATGTCGTAGCCCTTTTTATTAAGTTTGATTTCAAAAGCCTTGTTTGGAGCTGGGAGCCTCGATAAAATGTTTGCATCTAAAATGCTTGCACTCAGACGCCGTTTGGTGTGTTTCTCATCTCCTTCCTGGTATGTGACACACTTAATGGTCAGAATTGTGTGTCTTGATCTTTATGAACTAATTTTAAGGCTTACCTCTCTATTCATTGTTCAAGCCTGATTTTGACTGCTTACAAATATTTCGGGGACCATATTGGCCTCAGTCAAAACTTCCTATCAGAAAAAAAAAGATAAATTAGAAAAGGAAAATGCCACCAAAAGAAAGAGAGGAACTTTACCGTAATTCTCTTGGGTCTACATTTTTGTTTTGATTGCATAGCGCCTGGAAGATTGCAAAGAACTTTCTAAACCTCCCTGGATTGTGCTGCTCCGGAATGACCAGACCATCTAGTCTGAGACAAGCCTTTCACTGCTTACAAACATGTTCTGCAGGGCTTTTCCTACTAATGAGGTGAGAGTTAGATGAATGGACATTTTTCCTAAATTTCCAAAAGAGCCGTACAAAACCAGCACTTCCCAAAGGGCTGAAGTGCGGACGCACAGAAGAAGGAAATATAAGATACGTGTGAGGATTATGACTTTGCCTAAAGCAATCGTAACTTTGCTGCAGTTTGGTGCACCCCGGATTATCGTGCCCGTCCATCATCACTCTCAGGGTTTCTTCTTGAGTCCTACGGCAGTCTTCCAGAAATCACTAGGGAACTCAAACCAGTCTTTTATTTCAACATCACTGGCCTTACCTGGGTGTATCTGACCACTTTGTCATCTGCCTTGTGCGTAAGCCATGAGAATGTTGGCCAAACAAATCCTTGTGTTGTGTTGTGTTTTGTTTTTCACAAGTGCCTGGCACGGTACCACCTATTTAATGTTTCATTTTACTTGAATTATCCTTTAGTTTGCAGTTTTTAAATATCAGTTTAACTCACTCCTGAAAAAATAATTACTTAAATTCAGTAAAACCTTACCGCTCGAGTTTGCATGACCAATTGAAAATTGCAGGTCTGACATTTCCCACTGTTCCATGCTCCTGTATCTTATAGAATCTCCCAGGGGCTAAACCGAGCGGCAGAACTGAAGGTCTATTTCCTTTCACTACAATCCTGTTTGAAGGACACAGTAGTTAGGTCCAAGTCCAAATTTTTTTTTAAGGAATGTTTATTTTGGCTTACTGTTCTAGAGGGAGAATCCATAATGGCAGGGCGTCAGAACACAGTGCGGGAATGGAGTCAGACAAGGAGAATTCTGAATGCTTGGTCAAGAGTCTGGTGACCTCAGTCTCTTCAAAAACAATCCTTTGTTTTTGAAATGTGTTTTTGTGCTCCTTCCCGGTGTAGAATGGAGGAATGAGTTTACTTCAGACTACCCATTGCTTGCTGTTGTTATCAATTAAATGTTTATGACTCTCTGGCAAAACATGTTCTTGTCACATATGATTGTTGCTGTGAATGTTTACAGCTTGAACTCATGAGAACTTTACTGGAGGGACCCTCAGAGTATAAATTGTCCAGGCTCTGAATAAAGTTGTTTATCACGTGAGACTTTAGTTTGCCTCAATTATCTGCTTTGTTCTTCTGGGTCTTGTTGCCTTTAGCATGGGAACAGTGGGGGAGGCACTCTTTGTGAACCTACCTTTCATATACAATACAAATGAAACTAGGTGTCATGATACACACCTATAATCCTAATACTTCACGTGAAAGCAAAAAAATAAAGAATTCAACATCAACCTGTTATACAAGACCCTGACTCAAAAACACTTCCCTTGGAATTGCCTCAGTCCAGACTCCACCTCCGAGAAAGCCAGCCAAATGATGACCCCTCCCCAGAGATGCTCAAGACCACTCCCACGGGGTATTTAAACTGCAACCCAGAGAACAAACACGTGGTTTTGTAGTTTTCCTTTATTTCCTCTCTGGGGGACTGGAAGACCACCCTAAAGTGCTAGTATCCACTAAACCTGGGCTTTTTCTACTTTGGTTTGATTTGGTCTGATTTGGATTTTTGCATCAGCGTAGAAGTTTATCGGGGCACAAACACTTTTCACAAACAAAACAGAAAGTTACTGTGACTCTGTATGAGGGGAGCTAACTAGTGGAAATTTCTTTAAGTTAGCTCTCACGAAGAATAAATCTTTATTAAAGGATATGTAATAAAACACTGGAGCACTAATACACATACGAACACTACACAGCAGGTCTTTAGATGATAGACCAGCAAACAGTGTTTGTAGGAGGAAAATGTCTACCATTACAGTTGTTGCTACATAGTGAAAATAAACACGGGAAAGAAGACTGATTTGTACTTGATTTTAGGATTAGTTTTTTAATTTTCTGCAGTCTCAGAATCGCCCTTTGCCTGCAGGTGAGGCTCAGCCGTCACCCTGTCCTAGGGGCACTACTTGGTGCCCCACTGGTTTAGACCAGTTCTCTAGCCGAGGGAATTCTTTCCCAGGTCTGTGGGCTTGTGTATAGGGCACTGCTTTCTTATTTCATGGTTATTTTCTTAGCCTTTGAGCTTGATAATGTACCTGCGTGTGAAAGGAACTGGCATGGTGCCACCTTCTGACCAAAGTGACAAGCTTGCCTGTGACTGAGCTCCCCCCCCCCCCCCCCCCCGGCTAGAGTGCCTCGGGAAATTCTTTAGAATGAATTCAGATAAAAACTGCCTTCCTTGAACTTGTCGTCAGAGCTTTCCATGCGTGGATGCCATTCACAGCCCCAGGTATCTGATGCCAGGATCCTGTCAGGCAGAAACAAGGCTAGCCACATGTCCTTTGAACAGCCACAACTGACATTCAGATTCCAAACCAATGTTGAGGGAAGAAAACATACTTCCTGGTTGACAGAAAAGCTAGAAAGCAAGACACACATGGGTCACAGCATTTATGCAAATTTAAAGAGGCAGGAAAGCAATAATATTCTAGCCATGTTCCTGGAGAATGTATTAGGAGTTACAAAAGTAGATGTCAGAATCCATGACTCGCAAGAGGAAATTAAGGTAGGAGATGAAGGAGAAGAGAACTTCAAATGTATCCTAACTCACACACATATACAGAGAGAGAAAGCGCATGCATTTAAACAAAATGGACTAGCAAATAAACTCACACATGCTCTTAGATGTGTAAATTTTCCCATCTTTGAACACTGTTAGTATCAGGACGCTAGCTTATCTGTGTGTTCCCCTGGAGTGAGCTTCACTTGCGGACCCCACCTTCTGCCTTCCTCCATCACGGAACTTGCAGCCTGTTTCTTTTCTTTTTGCTTTTGTTTGGAGCTGAGCCGTCAATGTGGTTATGCACAGTAACTCTAATCGCCAGGATGGCAGCTGCATCTACCTGAAAAGGAGAAAAGAAAGAGCATCGCCATGCTAATTCCCTCTTTGGGGAGGGCGTGGGCACGTTGGACTTCTCTTGCTGTATGAATGAAAGGGGTTTCAGAAAATGCAGATAGGGCTTAATTACCAGCCCAGGCTGCCTGGGCATCACGTTTCACTTAAAGGATTTGCATGCTATTGTCACCTGGTGACTGAAGAAATAGCTCTAAGCAGAGTGCTGGTAAAATAGTATTAAAAAGTATAAGATATGGTCTTGAAGTCTATAGCAAATGGATTGCTTCCTAAAAGGACCTGGATGTGCATACTGTTTGCACGTAAATAACCACCCCCATGCAGAAATGTGTACATCTGAGTATGATTTCCAACAGCTCCATTTTCACAGAGAAGCCAGCGCTCGTTATTTTCCTGAGCAGGATTGATTCTCCACAGCTGGAGCACTGCACACAGCTCCCAGATAATTTGGAATGAATTGAATTTTCCTTCAGCATACCTAATTAGCAACTCCTTCTTTTGTTATTTAAAAGGATAGAGACATTTTAAAAATAAATGTATGGAAATTCTGCTAAAATACCAGCAAAGCATTAAGCCCTCATTATGTCACACAACCCAGAGTCTCCTAAGTATATATCCAAAATACCTCAATGCAGCGTTCCCATACTGTATTTAAATGTTCCTAACTGCAGCACTGGCAACAGCAGCCAAAGGTTGGGAGCCAGAGGACGTCTAGCAGCTGATAAAAGGATAAAGAAAACACAGTACATACATACAGTGAAATTCATTACAAGAAGGAAAGGGTGTGGGTTCCTCCTGCAATGTGTAAAAGCCTGGAAGCCGCTGTGCCCATTCTAGCTGAGAATTCTTACCCCCAAGTCCCAAGCACCTGTAGGGAGGGGGAAATGCCCTTGTTTTCTCACCCACTGCTAGGTTTGTGGCTGAGGCATTTGCAACAGAAGACAGACTAACAAAATAAAAGCCTATGTATTTACGTGCATTTTACATCGCAAGAAGCCTTCCTAGGGAAATGGAAACCTTAAACTTGTGTATTTGTGTGAAGGTGGCCGAGTTTGCGTGTTGGGGAACAGGCAACTGGAGATCAGCGGACAGCCTTAAGTGTGTGGTTCCTCGTAAGCTACAGAACTTGATATTTTGAATCAGGATCCCTCTTAGGCCAGGAGCTTATCAGTTGTGGGCCCAGGAATCTGCCAGCCCCTGTCTTCCCAGTGCTGGATTGTTGCAGACACACCCCATTCATGCCAGCATTTTTTTTTTTTTTT
>NC_022012.1:56273096-56276181 GCF_000317375.1 Microtus ochrogaster | reverse complement strand
TGGGATTAAAGGCGTGCGCCACCATCGCCCGGCTCATGCCAGCATTTTAACATGGACCCTGGGATTTGAACTCAGGTCTTTGTGCTTTCATGACAAGAACTTTACAAGTCCAGCTACCTCCCCAGCTCAAATTTGTATAGTTTTGTTCCGCAGCTCTGTCAGGAGTGGAGAGACATGGAGAGGTGAAGGAGGCTATGACTGAATGGTTGTGTGTGTGTGGTGAAGAGGATTCAGATTCTTGGAATGCATGTCTTCACTAATGGTATTTTCCTCTGCGTGTAGGGTGACTGTCTTTCTATGAGAGTCTGCTAACTTGCTCAGGGGGAAACAGAGAGGTCAGCGCCTTTTTTTTTTGGTCACTGTTACTCTACTATATTATGAATACAGAGCTGGCACCTCTCCTTGAGAGTTGTGTGACTTGCTTGGAGCGAGTAGAGAGGGAGAGGGCAGGAGTGACCCCCTCAGCGTTTGCTGTTTTCTGAAACGTCAAGCTACCGTAGCGTGGGTAGCAACTTCCTACTACACACAACTCTAAAAACCAGAAGAGAAAAGTAAGTTGATGAGTAAGGAGGAAGACTGAGTCCTAAATGGAGGAAGGTTCTCTAGGCAGGTTGGTGTAGGTATGGGATCTAAGGGGAGGTCGAAATGAATCGTAGCACATGATTGGTTAGTGAGACTATACAGAAGCTCACCTGTAACAGTCTCGCCTGGAGAATGGTCTTGGGTGGGCAGGGAAGATGGCAGGGCAAGCCTGGAAAGTACACCGCTGCTCCTCTTACTTACCTCTTGGTAGACGGTGAACTTTGATTGATTCTTGGGTCTCTAGGTCTCATCAGATGTTCCAGATGGGTCTGGAGTCTTGAAGGTCCTGTTCCAGTTCTGAAATGATAGTTTGGGATTTTCCCAAGCTTCTCCAGCTGTTTCAGATTCTTATTCTTAGAGATCATTGTATGTGAAAAGAGGTATTTGGAAACAAATGGGCTCTGAATTCTCTTGGGATGTCTTTTTCCAGTAAGACCATCTAGGATCTTAACTAACTGTGAAAGAATTTTATGAGGTATTCAGTTCTTTCTTTCTTTTTACCATTTAAGTTTATTTTGACATAATAACAGTGAGCTGGTTTTTACTCACAATATTTTTGACTCTAGAAGGATATCCAGTAATTCAGCCAAATTCTGAGACTGTCTTCCTAGGGCTAGACTTAAATCCCAAAAGCTCAAATTCTCAGTCCCACAAGACTACGTTTTGTTTTAGATGCCAACCGGAAGTCCCTGGCTTCCCATCTTTTGGTAGACCAACTACACTGAGGATGCCATTGCTCTGATGCACTTTGGGAATTCGCCAGTGAGATTCATTTAATCCACAAAAGTGCTTTCCTTGCTGAACTGATTAGTTATAAAGCATAAATCTCAGAAGAAGGGGGAGTAAGAAAACACTTGTTGCCAAGCTTGATGACCTGAGGTCAATCCCTGGAACCTGTGGGGTAGGAGAAAGAACCGACTCTTGTAGGTTGTCTTCTGACCTCCACATAAGGCCATGCTGTGTGCATTCACACAAAATAAAATGTAAAGGAAAAGTGAGACAGTAACAACTCAGAAACTGCCAAGTGGAAGAGCGTCATAGGGAAAAGTATGAATCAATATGAATGGGGTCAGGAGTGGGCTCCACCTCTCTGTCCTTCAGGGCGCTCACCAAGGTGGCAGCCCTACATCCAGTGGCTAGGGGGGTCTCATAGAGCCACCATTACACAAGCACAGTTGCTTCAATCATTAGCCTTTGGAGAGTAACTCCATCTCCAACCCTTCCTTCCTCCCCAGTGGAGGAGGGATGAACAAGTCAAGCATTTTATTTGGTTTTTTTTTTTGCATGTTTATTAATTAATTTACTTTTGTCTTGAATTCAGATGGACAAGGTCTCCCTGTAGAGCCTAGGCTAACCTTGAACTCACCATCTTCCTGCCTCAGCCTCCCAAGTTGGATTTCCAAGCAAATACCACCAAACCGGATGGAAAGCTCTAAAGCTCCTGCCCAACGCTTGTTCATTTTGGTGACCCTGCAGGGAACAGCTAGATGGCTCTAGCCGCCAGTGATCTCATTAGCAGACGAACGATATATCATCCTGGAGAGTCCAGGGCTCTAGGACCTGTGTTCCAGAAAGAGGGTACAAACAAAACAAAACCCAAGAAACAAACAACAACAAAACCCCCAAACCCTCGATATTTATTTACTTAGAATTATACCTATTTATTTGTGTATGTATGTAGGCCTGCCTGCCGCAGCATGTATGTGGAGGTCAGAGGGTGGAGGTCAGAGGATAATCTGCAAGAGCTGGTTCTGGTTCTGTTCTTTCTTTCAGCGAGGGGATCCCTAGAACTGAAGCCAGATGAACAAGCTCCGCACAAGAGCCTTTCCCCATGAGCCAGGTCATTAGTCCCAGACACTTGCTTTTTCTTTTGCCATCGTCATGGAACAGTTAAATATGATACCAGGAAGACCCTAGTTTCGCTTTTGTCACGGAACAAATTCAAACCTGTTCTGTCTAGTTTGCAGTGGAAATAGCACAGAAGGAAAATTGCCCCGGCTCTTCATAGAGACACTGCATTTTAATTAACTGTGAACATGGCTTTGTTAGACACACAAGGACAGAGCTGCATGGCAGAAAGCTAACGGAGCCAGACAGGGGAAAAAATATCTAGCTTGAGCTGTTTTACTTAAAACCCTCAGTTCTAAACTAAATAACAACTTAATCCCTTTATTTAGATAACCAAGGAACACTTAAATAGAAATTAAGGAAATGGTTTTTAGGAGTTTTCAGACGGAAGAACCCAGCTAAATGGATTTTGTTGATCTTCCCTTGAGGAAACATAGCATATTTTATAGCTTATACATTCACCAGCTGATTCAATAATTAGGTCCCGGTGACATGCCAGGCTAGGTGCTAAGGATTTAAACAGGAATGCAGCTGGCCTCTGCTGTACACAGTCTCTTGGGCTCTGAGGATGCATCTGGTGGCTCAATGGGCAGCTCTCTTGCCTTTAATAGCCCTCAAAGCCAGCCGGTTCACTCATCCTGAGTTCTCTCTGCAT
>NC_022012.1:56256390-56272050 GCF_000317375.1 Microtus ochrogaster | reverse complement strand
ATTTCTTTCAAATGTGTTTGGGATGGGTTGTGTTGGCTCACTTGTTTTATTTTCTTTTTGATATGTTCACTCAGTTGCTCTTCAGTCCCAGTGAGAGTCCACCTACTTTTCTTTCCCGTTTCCTTATCAACCCACTGCAGTTTTCTCATCCCTTCTATTCCCCGACCAGCTAGGATAAAACTCATCAATGATGTCCTACCTGCCCAAGTTAATCTGAGAGTTTAACCCTTCATCTTGCTGGATCTGGCCCTCTGTGTGGAGTTAGACACAATATACCCCTCTTTCTTATAACTCCCTTCCCAGGATTTCAGACGGTGCCCATGTCCTGGTTTCTCTCTAGCCATAAGAGTTGTTTCTCAGTTGCTTCTGTTACAATTCTTGGAGTATGTCAAGGCGGGATAGCAACACCATCATTCGGGATGAAGAGCTGTAACATGGATTGGAATAACGAGATGACGCTTCCAGGCACATCAGTCTGGAGTGGAGACGTGTGAGATGGTGGGTAGCTGCAAGGCGACATGGAAATCTCAGTGCTCCCTTCCTTCTGTCCACTCTGGGCCTGGTTGTACAACTGTTTATTCTTCTCTCCAGCCTCCCCTGGGTCCTTGTCCATCCAGCGCTCCCGATTAGATGTGGTCTCTGTTACTTGCAGTCAGGAGCTATAATAGATACTGGAGGGCATCGATCAGACCCCTGGTGTCACTTCTCTTTATCACACGTGGCCTTCCTGGGGGGCCCAATAACTCCCTTTGCTTTGGTCCATGTTTATAAGTTCTTGGGCTCCTTATTTATGTCTTTGACCCTGAGATGCCGCATGTTCTAGGACCCCAGAACCCAGCATGTCCCACAGGTAGGCTTTCTCCTTCAGTCTGCTACCCCACTTCACTGACCACCTGTCTTGGTTGTTTTTCTATTGCTGTGATAAAACACCATGATCAAGGCAGATTATAGAAGAATTAGAGTTTATTTGGGGGTGAGAGTCTCAGATGGCTGGGGTCTCGGTCATCAAGGTGGAGAGTCTGGCGGGCAGGCATGGTGCTGGGACAGTGACCGAGAGCTCACATCTTGATCCAGAAGCAGGAGACAAAGAGAGCACAATAGGAATGTCCAGAGACTTCTGAAACCTCAAACCCCCACATCCTCCAACAAGGCCACTGCTGCTAACCCCTTCCAAACATACACCAACTGGAGACCAAGTATGCGAACATACGAGCCTGTGGGAGCCATTCTCATTCAAGAGACGGCACTAACTCAGTGAGAAACATTACCATCCACTTATTCAAGGTCAGCACCTCCCTCTCTCTCCCTCCTCCACAGAATAGCTCAGTCCCTCCAGCTGCTATTAGTTATTTTTCTTTTCTTTCTTTCCTTTTCTTTCTTTCTTTTTTGCATATTTTGTTGTTGTTTTCCATTTGGGGGACAATTCTTGTCACATAGCAGGGATAGGTCTTGAACTCTTGTTCCTTTTGCCTCCATCTTTGAGTACTGGGAATTTAGATGTCTACCACCATGTCCGGAAATTCCTATTCTGAGTTTTTCTTGTTTAGCTTTTCTCTGCAACTCAGGCTCTCAGTACCCTTTCCCTGGGCTACTATGCTATTCTCTAGCTTCCTACATTATCTTCTTTTCCTTCCCTTTCTACCACACTTAGCATAATCCAGGCATCCCAGTTTCCTTCCTAAAGCTGTCCTTGACTAGGTAGGTACCCGCTCTTTCAAATCCCCTTCCCTGTTACTTAAAAAGATGTGCTTCTCAGCAAGAGAGACAAAGCTGCCCAGACTTGCCCTCTGCCCACCTGGCAGGCCATGGCTGCCCCACCCCTTAACCACACAAGCTCTTGTTGTGGCAACCAGTGCATACCACACATGACAAGCCCTTAATACTTTGTTAGCCTGGACTGCCCATCCCACCCACCCTAGCCTCTTGCTTCTTATACACTTACCCTTTCCCTAGCCTCTGTCGGTGGTTTTCTCTTTTCTCACATGCTTTTGTGGGGTGTAGGAGGGGGTGAAGGAAGTCAGAAAAGAGGGAGAAATTACTAGAAATCTCCCACTGTCTGGGAAAATGCCTCGAGTTGGGATGTGTCAACTTCCCAGCTCCCCAGAAAAGCCAGGGTACCCACAAGAAAGTCAGAAAGTTGAATGAGTGGCCAGAAACTGAGGCAGGAGTGAGTTCAGAGTCCAGTTTGGGACCATGAGAAGCTGTGGGCGTGCGTGGAGCAATGTTTACAAAGCAACGGGGTGAACTCCGTTATGTGTGTTGTGCCATAATATGTACAAACACAAGACAGCAATACCAAAGGGTATCAGGATGACTTTTGTTTTCTTTTCTTCTCTTATGTAAGCTGTTCATGAGAGGAAAGGAAAAAAAAAAACCGATAAGAGAAACTGAAGACCCGAGAGAGGAGGGACTGGGAATGTGTGTCGTTTCGCCAGGATGATGGGTACAAAGTGCCTCGTTTTCTTTTATTGAAAATGGCTGGTCTTCATGTTTCTAGATAGCAGTGTTTTACTTCCTCCTCTGGCATCCTCGGTCTCCCTAGATTAAGCAAGCACCCAGATCGCTTCGCTGTAGCATCTTTGGTGACCACAAGGTGGCACTAATTCTGTGATGGCTGCTACCAAATCTATCATGGGTGGCGCTGCAGAGGAACACAGCCCCCATCCCTACCCCCACACACTCCCATCCCCGTGGCCAAGCAAAAAGCACAAAATAGGATTCAATGTTCCTGTAAAGGTTGCCATGAATGGCTACTGACCAAAGTCACAGGACACACAGAACTGTGCCCTCAAGGAAGGGTAACTCCTCAGCAATACCGCACTTCTCTCCACTTGGGTACGCTCTATTGTTCCCTATGAGCGCCAAGGTTTCTGTTTTGTGTGGTTCTTGTTGAGAGGCAGTGTGGGTTCCTGGGGTTGAAGGCAGACCAGGTGTGGCAGGAATAACTTGTGTAGTCTATGTCTCTTCCAGTGACTCATGCATTCATCTAAGGGAGGACATCAGGGGGTGGGAGGGTGGCAGGTGAAAACCTCACTAAGAGAGTCCCCTAGCCTCATTACCTGGGAGTGCCTTCCTGGTTTAAGATCCCTTTCTTTCCCCATGTACAACTTTGCTATCTTGTGATAGAGAATTCCTTATCAGAAAGACAATATTGCCAGGAGAAGAAAAGCCCAGAGATGTTTGGATTACTTGTTTGTTTCACCAGCGAATACATTAGGAGCTCCTTTGACTCACAGTAGGGTTTTGCCTCAGTGAACCCATTGCAAAAGGAACTCTTGTAAGTTTAAATTGCATTTATTGCATCAGGCCTCACAGCTCCACCCAGGCTTCCTTGAATAGCTGTGGAGCACTTACATTAACATACCGTGGTTCAGAGGCATCTAACATAAAGCCCATTTGACTTCATTTCTCAATTAAATACTTCATTTTACTCAAGTGTATGTCTGTATGGCTGCCTTCCACAAGTGTATAGGTGCCCACACAGGTCAGAACAGGGTGAGAAATCCCTTGGAGGTGCAGTTACAGGCGGTGTGACCTGCCAGGTATGAGTGTTAAGACAGGAGCTTGGATCCTCTGGAAAAGCAGCAAGCACTCTTAACCATAGATCCATCTCTCCAGCCCTGCCTTGTTTATAACAAAGCACTGATTCTGTCATGTGTTTCATGGACTATAGTACTCGAGAGAATTCCCAGTGTTTTCCTCATGCTGGTGTCATAAAGGGCTGTACCGGCCACAGGCAGCAAGGACTTATCTTTGAATGAAGTGGGATAAATCATAAAGACAGGAGATGTGATGTACCCTTGAAAGCTGAGCTAGTTCCACAGAGGGCAGGGCTGTCCAATGGAGGGAGGGCAGTGGCTGGGGCCAGAGTGGGCATGGTAAAGGGGTCAAGATGTCAGACTCTGTAAGAGCAACAAAATCTGTGATAAGAGGAATGAGCATGTTTAAAAAAAAGAGAATGGGGGTAAAGACAACAGTGTTCAGGGCCCACGAGTTGGTCTCTGCTGGCTTCAGTTGGACAGTAAGTGACACAGTGTCTGAAGTTTACATTTTACACATCTGAGCCTCAGAAGAGTGTTAGGGGAACACTGTAAACTGAGTACAGGCTGTGGGAGCCAGTGCGGTGATTGAACACTGGCTTCCCAGTACTCAGCCTGTGGTGTGACCCTGGGTGATGTGGGGTGTCCTTTGGTATATGTGTTCCTTTTATTGGTTAATGAATGAAGCTACTTTGCCTATGGCAGGGCAGGATATAGCCAGGCTGGAAGAGATATATAAAGAGAGTAGGTGGAGTCAAAGAGATGCCATGTAGCTGCCGAAGGAGAAAGATGCCGGGAACACCAGAATCTTACTAAGTTACAGCCTTGTGGTAATACCCAGAAAAATAAAAATGGGTTAATTTAAGATAGAAGAGTTAGCCAGGAATATGCCTAAGCTATTGACCAAAGAGTGTTGTAATTAATATAGTTTCTGTGTGATTATTTTGGTCTGGACAGCTGGGAACAAATGAGCAGTCTCTGTCTGCAGCTGGGCACCTTTCTGAACTAGTCCCACACTGTGGAGGAGAGGTAGGAATCAGGCTGTTTGTTGTTGTGTCAGGATGCTCAGAGCGGAGCTGGCACACTGTCCAACTGTCGACCTGAACTTAACTATTACTCATTCATGCAAGCTCCTCAGAAATAACAATGCCGATTGAAAGGACACAAAAGAAGGGACCTCTTCCTGAAAAGAGACAAGACAGAAAACACCTTGTCAGGACTGACCACATAATTTGCATGGCTGCCTGTGAAAAATAAGATTGTAGAGCCCTCTGAGGGAGAGATCGAGGCCAGGAGTGGGAGCACATGCCTGTAATTCCAGCTGCTTGGGAGGCTGAGGCAGGAGGATCCTGAGCTTGAAGGAAGCCTGCCAACACAGTGAGACCCTGGCACCCTATCTATATAGAAAGAGAGAATGTGTCAGGTTCTTCCTCCTGGCTGACAAAGTCATCTGTTGCCTTCCAAACTGAGAGAATACATGTGCTGCTTTCTTCATGTGGCCTGTGCTTAGATTCCAGGATGTTTTATTTCTCCCAATTCCGGCTGTGTATAAAATGACATTAAAAGTGCAGTTTGTGTGGGGTGGGGATTTGGGGGAGTCAAATAGGGGGATAGAGGGGTGGGTGCGTGAGTGGGCTGAGGGACTCCCTTGGGCACTGAACACGGAGGACTCTTGCAAGTCCAGATCTCAGTGAAGAGGCGCTGATGGGTCCAATTTTCCCACAGAATATGGAAATGTAAACATGAATTATTAGCATGATTAAAGGAATGCAAACAGCAACTAACCCACCATCCCCCACCACCATTCATCAGTGTTTGCAATTAGTGCTCTCTCTTTATTTGCAGCCAAAGGAAAGAGGAAAAGAATAAGGAAGAGAAAAAAAAAAAGAAGAGGAGAAGCCTCAGAATGACATGCAAAAGCAACAAAATGATTGATGCAAGCAGATGGCTCCCTGATGGTTTGCTTTATTAGTTTCTTCTAAGTGTATATGCCTAAGTAATTATTTCAAGATTAAATCAAATATTTAAATTAAGATAAAGATAAAATTAAGGCCAAATGACTAGAAGCAGAATGGCTACATCAACTAATCAGCTCAGATGAAATTTGATCCGTATTTCTGGATTGCCTCCATACATAATGCCCTGATCTGATTGGTCCGAGCAATAGCTCATGCTATTTTCATTTGCATGTCTCTAGTGTCTCCTTTTCCTTTTAGAAATTAACTGTGTAGGTTTCTCCTTTTATCAATTACCCAGTGAAGTGCTTTGATATTTTTTTCTTCCCTGTGCTTCCCTCTGATTTGATTTTTTTTTGGTACAATCGAGGCTGTGTTTGTAATCCTTTTCTTTTAAATAGCTGTAAGAGTTTTTTTTCTCCTCTTGTAGACTTTTATGTTTCAACTCTCACAGGAGTTAAGTTCTTGGGGGCTTGGGAGGTGACTCAATGGGTGACGTGCTTGCTCTGCAAACATGAGAACGTGAGGCCGGGCTCCCCAGCACCCATGTGGAAAGCCAAGCGTGGTGACACAAGCCTATAAAGCCATTGCTGGGGGCAGAGGCGGAGGATCCCTGGGGCTTACCAGCCTGCAGTCTGGCCAACTGATGAGCTCCAGTTCCATGAGAGACTGTCTCAGGAAATAAAGTCAAGAGCACAGAGGAAGACACCTGCCGTTGCCCTCTCTGTTTGTGTATTCATGGGCATACAAATACACCACACACACACACACACACACACACACACACACGGCACACACAAGCATAAATAAGAAAAAGACGTTGTGTAAATTTTTACATATGCAATTATTTCTGTTTCTTTCATGTTTTTCTGTATGTTTTCAATATGTTAGAAAACTAGAACAACAACAATCACAAAATCCCTGTATCCTCACTTGATTTTTTGCACATTCATGAAGGAACAGGGACACATCAGATAGTGGAAGTGTATTGGTAAACAAGTCAACTGTATCCTCACCAATGGAGCTTAGATAGCCACCAACACCTGCTCTTCCTCTACTCAGATCTCAGGATCCCGGCAGTCTGCACCAACCAGAGCCTCAGTAGCTGAGCTCCCAAGGGCAGTAAACTCTAAAAACAAGGCTAACTCATTGTAAGTTCTGACGGTTTAAGTTCAGCGGATGTCTTTTTATCTGGTGAAACACTGGAACCTTGATTGCTCCTCTCTAAGTGATCATGGAATCCCCTGGAAGAGTGTGAAATGTTGCTGACCACTGATAGAAAGCTTGACTGGGATGCCTTTGCTGTTGCCATCTTTCTGTTACACTGTACACTGGAGAAAAGAGCCGTGGCTAACCTTGCCTCCAGCCTTGGCATCACCTTCCAAGAGAAAACTGTGGGTTGTATCTTGTGCAGAAAAAGGGAAAGTGACTAAATCTGCATAGACGCCGATAAAGATGTGGGTGGATTTGGGTCTGCACCATGATGTCTGGAACCTTCCTGAAAACAGGTTGGCTTCATTTGCTCATCAACCTTTGGGCATTCTGTGTCACAAAGCACTGTGGGTAGATTTTGAAAGCATTCAATTGTCTTGGATTTTTCACTTGATTAAGAATTAATAGAAAACATAGATCCCCCTTGAGTGGTTAGTCCAGAGATGATCCCGCTGCCAGCTAGGACCTCTGACACAAAGTGGTAAGCAGAGGGACACTTTGATGAGCAAATGAGGGACACAGCAGGAAGTTAGCTTCAGGAACAACTCAAGGGGTCAAAATGCCTTTACCATATTGCGAAGGGCAGCAATGAAAATCTCTTCCTTCAGCTGCCTCGAACTCTGTCAGAAAGACAATTGCTAAACAAATGTGTGTGAAGAAGCATCTGTCAGATTGAAGATGGACCATAGCACTGCCATCAAAGGTCAGAGCAACAAGACCTTGTAGTATGGAGCTGCGGGTTGCATTCTGCCACCCAGCTCCCGCCACTGGCTAGCTTATGCCCCAAAATAATTACACGGACACTGTATTCTTTTAAACACTGCTTGGCCCATTAACTCTAGCCCTTACAGGCTAATTCTCATATCCCGATCAACCCATCTCTAATAATCTGTGTAGCATCAGTCTTACCGGGAAAGATTTAGCATGTCTGACCTGGCAGCTTGCTTCATGGCGTCTGCCCTGGAGAGGGGAGCATGGCATCTCTGAGCTCACTTCCTCTTCCTCCCAACATTCTGTTTTGTTTACTCCACCCACCTATGTTTTAACCTATGAGGGCCAAGCAGTTTATTTATTATAATTAACCAATGACCTTCCTCCATCAAGACCTGTCCCCTCTATCTGAGAAAGCATTTATCA
The DNA here is from genome assembly GCF_000317375.1 of Microtus ochrogaster. Taxonomy (NCBI): domain Eukaryota; kingdom Metazoa; phylum Chordata; class Mammalia; order Rodentia; family Cricetidae; genus Microtus; species Microtus ochrogaster. The sequence continues at coordinate 56,264,207 of NC_022012.1, read as the reverse complement.
ACAAAGGGGATTCTTATGATCCCTTAAAAAAAGATGTGTGTGTGTGTGTGTGTGTGTGTGTGTGTGTGTGTGTGTGTGTGTAGTATATGTATGCATGTGCCTGAGAGGAGGCCAGTAGAGGGCATCAGATACTCTGGAATTGGAGTTGCAGAAGGTTTCAAGCCTCCCAATATGGGTGTTGGGAACGGAACCTGGGTCCTCTTCAAGAGCAGCAAGTGCTCTTGGCTTCTGAGCCTTCTCTTTAAGCTCTCTTCTGCTCACTTTAAATGGAATGATGGATTCCAGCCTTTCCCAGACAAATGGCTCCAAAATAAAAGTTCCTGGAAAGTTTGGGGATCCGTTCAGCTCTTCTATTGCTGTTACCGATGCATAGGCTAACCCTAGGAATTTTTTTTCCTTCAATATTTAGTTTAGGAAGGTATGGCTGAGTGGGCAGAGGGAATCTGAGCAACAAAAAGCTGAGGGTGAACCAGCTAGAATTAGAGAATTAGAACTGGCTGTTGTGAGCTATCAAAAACATGAAGAATTCTCTTGTCCTTTGGCTGCAAAACGATATACTTCTTCCCGAACACTGGAATATTTACCATATGCATCAGAAGTACCAGTCAGGGACTAGAAAAATGGCCCAGCACACTGCCTGTTGCTCCCAGAGGATCTTGATGGATTCCCAGTACCCAAATAGTAGCTCACAACTACCTCTAACTCCAGTTCCAGGGATCGGGTGCCTTCTTCTGGCCTCTGTAGGTTCTGTATACAAGTGGTTCACACACACACATACATACATCATACATATATAATAAATACATACACACACATATATACATACAGGCAAAGCACTCATACATATAATTAATAATAATAATAGTAATACATAATAATAACCACCTTCAGCATGAGGATACAAAAGGTTTTAATTCCTTAAACCATAAATAAATGAAAGTATAGTTAAAAAAAATCTATTGCAAGTATTTTTTTTCTCTAACAGTAGTAACACCATCAGACATTCTCATCTGGGTCCCTGTTCCCTGGTCTGGCACACACTTACTGTAAGTTTCTGCTGCAATGATTGCAAAGGTACAGCACCGAAGCTAATTCCTTCTGGAATGTAGAAGTCCTGTTAGCCAGCACCACTCTTGTCCTAGAATTATGCTGTGAAATGTTTAAAGTTCGCTGTATTCTTCTCTGGTTTTAAAGAGAGAAAGGAAAGAATTCTGCTTGTCTTATGGCCAAGGCACATTGGCTAGTTGAAGTGCTGTATGTTTTCTTGTATTTTGGTTTGGTTTGGTTTGGTTGGTGTGGTTTGGTTTGCAGTACTAGGGACAGTTACGGTATGTGTATGTTCTATGGCTATATCCATTTCTTCTCGCTGTTTGTGAAGGGCGATTGTCTTAGAGCCGTTTGTGTTTTCTATGGTGTTGACTCTGTGCCTGCACTTGAAAGGGACAATAGGCATTCCTGATGCTAAGTGGCATCTTCTACTTCCTGGTTCAGCTCAACTGGGCAGCATTTTCTCTTATGTTCCCGACTTATAGCCTGTGGTCATGAAAATAATAAACTTGAAGTCCTAGTGAAACATTAAAAAGTGAAAAAGAGCCAGACTCTCCTACCCCCTTCCTCTAGAGAAGGTGGGTCCTGCACGCTGGCCCTTGCAAGGTTCTTAGAGCCACATCCAAGGGAGGGAAGCTATGGCTGTTTCCCAGGTGTGTGCGAACAGCATCACCAAGCCCACATGTCTCTAGCAATCATGAAAAGTCACAGCCAGTACAGAAAACAGAACGTGGGCTCTGAGCCCAGTGCCTTCTGGGACTCAGGTCCTACCCAGGGCCCACGCTCTCTCTGTAAGTGAGAGAAGGGATTTTTCCTCAGTTTTCACTACTTTTCTAAAATTTTAAACACATTGTTTTTTGTCTTTCAGACACAAAACTCCTTTTTAATTTTCCATTTTATTTTCTACACATAAATAAGAATTAACATAAACTATGTTACACTAGACTATGGTGTCCCTTCTGTGAAATTATTTGTACAGAGACCTTTAATTGGGCATGGCTGACATGCTGATGATAATCGATCTATTTGTTCCACCGAGAGCTGGGGAATCAAATCCCGCAGTCTGAAGGGATCGTTTATATGTCTTTTACAGATTCATTAAATAAAGCAAGCAAAAAAAATTCATAGCTGCACAATATCACCAAAACACTTCCCAGAATGAATTGTGAGTCTTCATTGGCTGGTGCAGTAATTAAATCACACGCTGTAAAGTAATACAGAAAATGAATTCATTCGTTTTTAATGAAATTCATTATTTTCAGCTTTAGACATTAAAACTAGAAAATTTCTCTATTTAAGGCCAAGTGCTTTCCAAGCTAATCCTAGGGAGCAGAATTCTTAATGTGAATGAGAGCTGGAAACGCGCAGTTCCTCCCCACCAGGCCGCTCTGACGCCCAGCCCCCAACCCTTTTATCGGATTCGGAAACCGCCTCCGACATAATTGGGTTTCTTAAGACCCAGTTCCTCGCTGGCCGCGACTGTGAACAAAGAGGACTCAACTGAGGAAATAATTACTTTTAATGAGAGAGACACTGGGGAAGTGTAGGAGCGGCTTCCTCTGTTTCCTTTGATCTAAAATAATGAACGTTCATGCAGCAACTAGAGCGGAAAGATTACAGGCAGCGAGTCCTAAACACAGGCGACACTTTGGGAAGGGGGAAGACTAAAAATCTAATGAAATCTTTCTCCCCAAACCGTGTTCACAACGGGGCTTGCTCCACTACACGGCATCCTAGAGCTTTGTATTTTAAACCATTGTACGGACGAGGTTCTGCGGTTCTGCGAAATACGTGCAGCCAGGGGTGCACGAAGGGGCGGGTTTGCGTGTTTCTCTTTCTTTGAGTCATCGATGTAGAATTCTTTCAATGTTTAAAACAATTTTTATCTTATTTTTTCCCCCTACGTTTGCATGAAGAGTATACTGCCCGCACTGTCTTCTGTCATGAAAGAATTGTGAGCCTCCCCCAGGGGAAGATAACACCACACTGGATCCCATTTTTACAGTGCAGGGGCTGATGGGCTGGGTAAATTTTCGTCTAAATGCATGGCATCAATAAATCAGCAGTGAGTCCACCACTGAAATGCGTCCTCTGTTCATATTTGATTTTCTTTGTACCTAATTCTTTGTAAGGATGAATGTCTGTATCAGCTAGGAGAAACTACACAGGAGTAATAAGTAAGCCTTGATATCTTGGCTGCTATAAGTTGTGTTCCTTTTGGGGACAGGGGAGACAGCTCAGTAGTTAAAGCAATTGCTCCAAATCAAGAGGACTAGAGTTCAGATCTCCAGAAGCTGCATAGATGCAGATGGTAGTGGTGACCCACTCACCTGTAACTCCAGTCTCACAGTTTAGGAGTTGGGATCTTAAAAGGCAAGTTGGCTAATAAAGCTGTCCATATAAGGGGACTCTGGGTTTGACGGGGAGACTGCTTCACAATATAAAGTGGAAGAGCAATCTGGAAGATTCCTGGCATCAACCTCAGACACACACATGCACACACACACACAGACACAAACAAATACACACAGAGAGACACACAGATGCACACATACATACATACACACAGACGCACATGCATACATACATACACACACAGACACACATACATACATACATACACACATACACACATACATACACACAGACACACATACATACACACATACATACATACACATACATACACACATACATACACATACACAGATATGCACCCCCTCATGCCTGCACACATGTATATCCCTATACATGCAAACACACATATACATGTATGCCATTCACATATAAAGAAGAAGAAAAGGAATAGAAAAGAAAAGTTTGTTTTCATGATAATGCAAAGGCCATTGTGGACAAGGTGGCTGTCCCTTACTTCTCTTCTCCAAGTAGTGGAGTTGTTTCCATTTAAGGTCATGTTACTTGAGCTCAAGGCACTATTGTTGCTGCTAGGGGAAGTAATAGATGGCACAGGAAGCCACACTGTCAACTGTATTGACTTACAAACAACACATTGGATCCACTTGGTTATTCCATGCCTTACTGACCACCCAGCTTCCCCAGCAGTGAGGCTAGACTGGAGCCCAGCATCCTGAGAGTACGTTTGCCCTGGAGATGTAACTTCCATATAGTATTCTGTTCTGGAACTATGCTGTGATTATTTAAACCAATACTTTATTGTTAGAAATTATGATTATTTAAAAATTTGCATATTATTAAAACTTATTGTTCTTCTTAAAAAATAATAAAAGGGGCAGGGGTGTTCTTCTTGAACACGGGGCACAGGACAGACACGCACGGCGGAACAAACACAGACACGACACGGCGGCTCCCACGTGGGTCCACTTTAATGGGGGAGGGAAACACAGAAGGGCAGAGGAACGTGGGGGACACATGAGGAAAGACAAACGGGGGGGCCTCGTGTGGCCCTGCCTTTTAACGGGGAGCGCAAAGGTATCTGGGGTGCGCACAGGTATCCGTAGTCCAGGGGGAGCATGGGAGTTGTAGTTTTCCAAAAGAACAACACTTATGTCATGGATTCCAGAGGAAACTCAAAAGCTAATGCAATTTCTGGTTATTTCAGTGTAGTATATTAAGAATACATGGACTTTCCCAAAGTAGGTTTCCTTTCTGAAAAAGCAGACCCATTAGGTCCAACCTTGTCTCCCTGGGCACTTTGCACAATGTATGGGAGTATTTTGGTTTTCTAACTGGTGGATAGGAACCTCCACCCAGATAATAGAGGTCAAGCAGAGACATAGGGAATGTTTATGCAGTCCAGACATCAATATGAATGGCATCAGCAAACCTTGTATGATGGAGAGATTCAGTTTTACATCTCAATTAACAGTATTTTTTTTTTTTTTACTGTGAATGTCCTACAATGGTTAAATTTTTTGCTGTCTAGCCCAATAAGGACCAGTGTTTGGATCACCAGAACCCACATAATGAAAAGTGGGTCCTGTGACTACCTATAATTCCAGTGCTGGAAAGGAAGAGACAGAGGATACTTAGAGCAAGTTGGCGAGCCAGACCAGCCTATTGGCAGTGATGTGTTCCACTGAGGGATGCTGAGTCAATCAATAGGATGGAGACAGACGTGTATTTCTAGAAGATGCCTGCTCTTCCACACTGTTCCTGCAAACTTACTGGATGCTGTGTAGTGGAAAATGGTAGCGGTAACAAGCTTAGGTTTATGGAGTCCTTAGCATGTACTATCTTGCTACAATGTGTCCACTGAATATTAGTGTACACACGGCACTTTGCATATATAAAAGAATATAACAAAAAAACATCCATTTGTAACCTCCTTCTAAAAGCAGTTTGTATATGCCTTTTAAAACCTTGTATTATGAAACAAATTCAGACGCACAGAAAGTTGTAAAAGTAGGGCAAACAGCTTTATCCCGAGTATATGAAGGAGAGAGGCTGACCTGAGGCTTCAACTCCAGCCCCCAAGTGTTGTATTAGACATCCTCCCTCCTATCCACAAACACAGCCATCAAAACCAGGACGTTAACATTGGCGCCCCATTCATCTCATATTCCATCAACTGATTCAAATGTCCCAAATATAAAAAAGATTCAGGCTGGAGCCACAGGGTGCAGTTAATTTTCTCTTCACTCTTGCTTATGATGGAGTTCCTCAGCACTGCCTTGTCTGAGTGACCTTGCTGCTTTGAAGGTCAGTTATTTGATAGATTGTCTCTGAGCTGAGGTTCACTCGATATTGCCTCAGGTTTGGATTCAGGGTGCAGCTTACACGCATTGCAGAAGTCATGTTGCTGTGGTCTTTGTGTCCTGTCAGGTGGTACGAGTTCAGCCTGTGCTGTCAGTCACTCGGCTAACTTTGCCTTGTTAAAGGATGTTGATCCTGTCTCTACTATAAAGCAACTTTTCCCCCCGTTTTAATTAATAAGCATTTGTAGGAAGGCATTTTGAAGTTATACATTATTCCGTTTTTTCCAAGCTTCAAATTCATTCCTTCATTCACTTACTCATATCATTACAAACTCCTGGATTCTGTAGGTTATAATTCATTAGCATCATATAATTTTATATGTCTTTATTATTTGGGTGTGTATGTGTGTATATGCCTGTGTGAGTTTATGGGTACCATGTGCACGAAGGAACTCTAGGAGGTCAGAAGAAGGCATTGAATCCCCTAGGACTGGAGCTACAGGCAGTTGTAAGAAGCCATGAAGGTACTGAGAATTTATCTTGAATCCTCTGCAAGAGCAATAGGTGCTCTTAACCTCTTAGCCATCTCTTCAGCCCATAACTTATTTCTATACTCTGATTACCCCAGACCTGCTCAACCTACTCAAGCTGCCGTCGTATTTTCTACATGCTACTTTCATTCTCTGAGCACTTCTTGATTTTGGCAAAGAACGTTCAGGCTTTGTTTCTGTTTCCCTGCCCAGATCTGGTACCATTCATACAATGATCTTTGGTTCTTTTAGTACTGAAATGTGTTTATAAACCAAAATCTAGACACTAGGTATGTTCATTGCTACTAATACTGCAGCGCTTTCTGAGTTCTTAGTGAACAGAGAGTAAATCTATGGTGAATCTATAAATAGACAAATGAACATGTATGCACATACACATGCCTGCACGCACATGCTGCTGCGTAACAGTTTCCTCCAAAGTTGAAACATTCCATGCTGCAGTTAGCAGGAAGGTAAAGAATTCAAAATAGCTTCAGGAATTCCCTGAAACTGACGAGATTCCCTAGGCCCCTCCCTGCCAGAGTAGAAAGGCTGAGAGTCCCTCTCAGAGGAACCAAGCTGAGACACAAAGAAGACTCCGAGACCAGCCCAGCTGCCTGGAGCAGGTTTAGAGGAGAGTCACTGAGAAGGGATGCTCTTTTAACCGGTTGAGCTGCCTGTGTGCTGCTCAGTGAGCTCCAGGATCCCAGCTTTTGTGAGCTGCCACTCACACTGGGGTAGACTTCAGTGATGCAGCTGTCTTTAAGTCATTTCTGCTTCTGCAAGCAGCCTCTCACCTATATTACTGCAAATAAAACTCACAGGTCCCAAGTTGGTCTTTGGTAGCATCTGTACTTTGGGGTGTTGTCACACATCACAGGCACACACCTATACATTCTACCTTTACCTATTCCTATAACTATTGACAGAAAATTTACATCCCGAGTCCATGCCAATATTCCCAACTCCAAAGGCATGGTTTATTGTAGGCTTCCTCCAGTGCCTACCACTTTATTATTCAACTGTAAGAGCCAAGTCTCATAGTAGCCTCCATTTGTTCACTAATGTGATCCAGCACGCCAGCTAACATTTTCCTACTGGCTGTGTGTAGCCACCAGGTTTAGGGCTCTGAACCCTTAAAATGTCCACTCTTACATGTGCTTCCTTCTCTTGCTTGCTCTAGACGGGGTGTCGCTGTGTTGCTAAGGCTCTCCATGAACTGGTAGGTTTGTTCACTCCTCCCCTCGCAGCTGACGACAGAACTGGGACTATCAACACACGCCGCCTTGGCTGACTTCTCTGTAGTTTTGAGCCTTGTTCGGAGCCAATTCCAAAGATGCCTTTGTCTGACTTGACTCTGGGACCCTACCAAGTACCTACACGTTCCATGGACGTCTTCCCCATCCCAAGTTGAAATGATCTGGCCCTAGCGAGAGGAGAACACAAGACGCGAACAAACTCACTTAGGAGTTTATCAGTGGGGGAAAGTACACACGGGCCTAGGAAAAACGGTGGAGAGAGAGAGAGAGAGAGAGAGAGAGAGAGAGAGAGAGAGAGAGAGAGA
>NC_022012.1:56236778-56256290 GCF_000317375.1 Microtus ochrogaster | reverse complement strand
GAGAGAGAGAGAGAGAGAGAGAGAGAGAGAGAGAGAGAAAGGGAGAGAGAGAAAGGGAGAGAGGGAGAGAGGCTGCCTCTCTGAGGACAGAGAGAGCAAAGATGGCGGTCCGGCTTTTAAAGGCTGCCTAGCACATGCGCACAGGGGGAAGACGGGGCTTCGTCACATGCTGATGACGAGGGACCCACATGCACACAAGGGGTTTGCGTGAGTGCATCACACACTGATGATGGGCGACCCGGAAGTGCAGCCTTATGGGTGGCTGAGTAATTACACAACAGAGCTCTCCTGTCTTATAGCAGACAGCTGTTACTGCTGTCCACCGACTCCAATTCCCTCCTCGTCCTACTTTGACTCTGACAGTGGGTTTGTCTTGGATATACCTCTCCTTACCCTGTTTATTTAGACTACTGCAACGGCCTCATCTCCACTCTGCCTTTTGCCTTACTAATACTTCATAAAGTTTATATCTGGAATGATTTTGCTCAGTTGCCACTCAGGAAGGTTCTACCAGCTTACATCTTACACCAGTATTAAGAGGAGCTATCTCCCTGTGCCCCCACAACACATTTAGATCTAATTCGAAAAGTGAAATTTTTATGTATCTCATTTTACCTTAAACTGTACTTGAGGGAAAATAAAGTACTTCTACAAAAAATGGAATGCATAGTCTTAATAAAGCCCAAATTACTATCTCATTAGGGTTCTTAATCTTTAATAATAAACACCAAAGTTTATAAAACAATAAATTCACTCAGCTGTATAATAACATATTTTGCTGCTAATAACTGTATGGAGTCCAAGAAACATATTGTGGGACCCAGATTTAATTGAAAGAATTAGCAAATTTAAATTCCAAATGGGACAAGAAAAACAACATATGACAGTCTGTTTTGACTAGAACAGTTGTCAAATCAATAATTAATTATTTGTACTTATGTTACTTTGCCTTAAAAAAAAAGACTGAATGCAGGAGGATAGGAAGAGCCCATCACATAACAGAAATAGGAGACCATAGTCATGTGTTCTTGTGTCCCACACTTTTGAGGAAAGCCATGGTATCACAGTGTGTCCATATTATCGAGTCTCCCCAAGCCACATTTCACAATAGCCAACAGATGTCTGTGGAGTGTGAGTGACTTCCCAGTGGCAGCATCATTCACAAGGAAGCACTTGGCGTGCCAGGCAGCTATTGGAGGCTGCTCTGTTTACACCTATAAGTGGTTCTAAGGCATAGAAAATATGACCCAAAGGAAAGCATTCCCCCTTAATTTGTTTTGTTATGGAGATAAAAGCAACTAACACTGAAAACTGGTACTGAGAATTGGGGCTGCTGCCCTGACTGTATCTGCCAGGAGGGTTGAGGGGGGCTATAGGGGCAGTCTTGTGGGGGGAATTAGGAAAGGAAATGGAGACATGGACTGGAATGTTGTGGGCAGGGCTGCGTAAACAGCTCTGCTGTTAGCTCAGAGGAACAGACCGCTGAAGAGCATGTGGACAATGGTGACTGCTCATGAGCTTCCCAGAGGGAGCAAAGACTCTGTTAGGAGCTGAGTTGGAGTCCACTCGTCTTATACCCTCAAAAGAAATCATGTCTACAGTTTGTTCATATCCCGAGATTTTGTGGACGTCCTGAGTTTACACGTGGTAAATTAACTAATCTGGGGGAGGAAGTTTCAAGGCATCTCATTCAGGGTGAGGTATGGGCACTTCAGCTGCTTTTAGATGGATTATAGTGATAATCAGAACTCCTTCCTCTCCTCCAGGGGAAAAAAAACGGAGTGGAAAGATTTGAAAAACTTGCATTTGCTATCCACCCTCAATAATATATTTTAAGTTGGGACTAAGAAAAGTATGATAGCTGAAGAAATTATTACCGCTAAAAATGAGACAGACACTTTGCTCTAAAACCAAAGGAACAATGCATGGAGGTCATCTCAGGAACTGACTAGACACCGTTCATTGCAAACTCCAGGTATAAACCTTGTAACTCATTTCAAATGCTTTGTTTGGAGAAGAGACCTCCAGGGTGCCCTGCTTACAAAAGGTTTTCTAGGAAAGTGTTTTCCCATATTCTACACTCCAGGCATTCTAAGGTCTTTATAACCATGATCCAAGGGATGCAGTTCCCTGAGCTGCTAGCAGTCAATAGCCCCATCTGTCTGGTGCCATACTTGTGTGTTACAAGCATGTAACTTGCCCTTTTATTTAACAGAGCCTCATAACTAAGAGTTAGGAGACATTAAACTTGAACTTTTGAGCAATGGCGATGATGATGAGCCTTGGGGGACTCATGAGGATAGACAATGCATTTTTCCATTATGAAGTAGACACAGCTTTTTAGGAAACATGGGCAGAATGTTATGGTTTGGATATAAAATATCCTTAAAGACTTATTTATTGACAGACTGCCTTCCTACAAGTGGTGTTGTTGTGAGATCATTGGATCATAAAGGTGTCAATCTCATCAATGGATTCAGTCATTAATGAATTCTTAGCTAAATGGATGCTAATAGGAGGTGGAGCCTAGTTAGAGGACTTAGAGGGTATTATATCATATCAGTCTTTCCTTCCCCTCCATCTGCCATGGGGTGAACAGTTTTCCTGCTCACCCTTCCTCCATGATAATCTTGTCATGGAGCTGAGGCAATGGAGCCAAGGGGGCTTGAAACTTCTCAAACTGTGAACCTAAATACATCTTTCCTCATTGAAAAGAAAAAGTGCCATCCATTTATTTCTCCTCATTCTCATTTTCCCATCCTAAATAGAAAAACACACCCTGGCCATTGAGTCTCAGTACATTATACTAGTTACAATTTTCAATAACTGACCAATGACAGCTTCACATTCTTTCCTGCCTGTTAGGCAATATTGCAAATAGAAGATCAAGACTTTCAGAGTCTGGTTTCACATGCCTGCGTTAATTTCTTGTCTGTCAATGTGTATAGATTTCCATGCTGTACAAATGAAGAGTTGCTGGGTAAGCTAGCATATGCAATACCAAAGATTCCTTCTTGGAAGTTGACAGAGTGATTTCTACTTGTATTTACTATAGACTAATTTTTTTCACCTACATAACTGACGGAAATAGAAACTGCTTCCCAATTCTTTGGCAACCCCTGTCCCTGTCCTTATGTTCATATGAAACAAAGGCAACTGTGTCTAACATAAGGCACTTCATGTGTTGGAACAAAGGGGGAAAAGGTTTAACATCCTCTGGAATTATTTTGGAATCAGTAGACTCATGGTTGAATTTGTCTGTGAGTCTTAAGCACCTATCAAATATGTCGATAAGGGAATTTAAGAGAGTCAGCAAATTCAATTCATCTGTTCCATCATCCATCTTTCCTGAAACATGTACATGGGCACTTAGCAAACATGTTGGTACTTTCCTCTCTGCTGCTCTCAAATGTTCTTCTTTATAGCAAAGAGCCATTTGTTTGCTCCTAGCAGGAAATAGCACACTACAGCCTCCTTAGGCTACCCATGGAAGCCCAGACTCTAATGAAGACTGAAAGCCAGTGACTGCGACTGATGTAATTGGAATGATAGAAAAATCACCGTGGTGTCAATTTCTCAAATGGATTAAACTAGTTTAGGGATTATATTCTTCTGTTCTGAAATAACCTAAATTATTTCAACATTTCCTATGATAGCACTTCCTAAATAAAATAAAAGAAAATTAGGTACTTACTCAACATCATATGTCAGATATCATCTTGCTTCTTCACCTAGGTCCACTACCCAAGATTGACTCTGTGGGATAGCAAAGGCATAATGGTATCTACTCCTGTAGATACCAGTACAGACTCAAGAACGGGGTACTTGCAAGGCCCTCGAGATGTTGTTCTCACACTCTGCTTATCCACTGGAGTTTCTCCTTCCATCTACAGGAAATGACTGAGCTGTGGACCTCTACTGCCTGTGCTGAGGCTGCCCTACCAAGGCGCTATTGGTCTAAGTGGAAAGAATGAAGCAGAACCATGGGATTTTGTTTCCACTGCACTAGACAGTGGTTCTCAGATCTTGTTTGTACATCAGAATCCCATGGAGGACATTGATGTGGGATTCCCCTCTGTATGCTGTGAATACCATTGGCTAATAAAGAAACTGGCTTGGCCTGATAGGGTAGAACAGAGCTAGGAGGGGAAAACTAAACTCAATGCTGGGAGAAAGAGGGCAGAGTCAGAGAGAAGCCATGGAGCTGCTGCCAGAGACAGACATGCTGCAACCTTGCTGGTAGGCCACGACCTCATGGTGATGCACAGATTAATGGAGATGGGTTAAAGTAAGATGTAAGAGTTAGCAAATAAGAAGCTAGAGTGAATGGGCCAAGCAGTGATTTAAATAAATATAATTCCTGTGTGATCATTTTGGAGCTGAACAAGTGGCCTTACTACAACAGGAAACCACACCCAAAGCTTCTGGGGCAGAGAATCTGGCTGAAATAGAGTCTACGAGTTCTCATTTCTAAAAAAAAAAAAAAAAAAAAAAAAAAATCTCAGGGCTGGACTATGGTTCACTGAAGAGTGGTTGCTACTAGGAGCAAGGCCCGAGGTTCTATCCCTAGTGCCTACCCCTCACCTCACTTCAGGTAATGCCAACTGCATCAGGTAGTGAGAACCACAACACTACAGCCCCTCCCTTTGGGTCCCTTTCGGAGAACTCTGGAGACAGCCGGGTCCTTCATCCCCTTGAGTATAATTTTTCTTACTTCTCTCTGACTAGTTTCATTCCACCCTTTTATTCTTTCTTTTTTTAAAAAATATTTATTTATTTATTTATTATGTATACAATATTCTGTGTGTATGCCTATAGGCCAGAAGAGGGCACCAGACCCCATTACAGATGGTTGTGAGCCACCATGTGGTTGCTGGGAATTGAACTCAGGACCTTTGGAAGAGCAGGCAATGCTCTTAACCTCTGAGCTATCTCTCCAGCCCCCTTATTCTCTTTCTCTCCTTTCTCCTCTCTTTCTGTCTACCTCTGTCTCTGTCTCTCTGTCTCTGTCTCTCTCTCTCCATCTCCCTCCTTCCTTTTAGAACATCAGGTCTTCTCATTTTCTGTCTCTTTACCTCCCTTCCATTCTCAAAAGCTCAAGCCAGTTCCTATTTTCCATGAAAAGACTATTCAGGGAAGCTCAAGTCTTCATCTTTCCTTTTTCTTATTCTGGGTTCTGTGCTCTGTAGAAAACTTTAATTATCCTCAAAAAAAGATTCACAGGGCTTCTCTCCTCACTCAAACTCTTGTGGGAGGAATGATTCACAGATAAAGTCACAGCGATTTTTAGCATGCTTAGCGTGTGTGGTGTTAAAGCAGGCACTAACCATTTCCTACATATTAACCCCTGTTCTCCATGCTCAGTTATTCTACTGGGGACCAGCAAATTAAGTTGTATGCTGTACACAAATGTGTTGTTGGGGGCCTCTGCCTTCCCAGTGCTTTGGTGCTTTGGTGTTGCTGTGTTTGGTGTTTGGTGTTGCTGTGTTTGGTGTTTGGTGTTGCTGTGTTTGCTTCTGGGGTGGCAACCAAGTAGGAAGTGTCCAGAACTTCCGTGTTGAAGGGTCTTCAGGTGGCTGAGACCATTGCTGGGGCTCTTCTCTTCCAGAGACTTCCTCTGGAAATGCGGCAGTCTCGCTACACAGCACAGGAGCTCTGACATGCTGTATTTAGCTTTGGTCAATTAGCTGTTCTCTCTCTGTCACAGAAAGGAGGTTAGTTGTGAATGCAACAATCCTTAGGAGCGTAGGTGTGGGGATGTGTGCACATTTAGAAGCATCAACACTTTGCTCCAAAAATACTTACTCCCTCTTAAGTCGCGAAGGGTGAAAGAGCTACTTTCTTGGTTGAGATCATTTCTTTCATTTCAGTCTGTGCTTGATACTGTGGTGAACAAGTATGCAGGTGTTCACTGCAGCCTGTGGTTTCCAGAGCTGGAGGTTTCAGAAATCCCCTGCAGACCTCAGGCTTCTGAAGAGCCTTCCGGGGAGATGGCGGAAGCACATCTGTCTGTAGCATCATATTCCAGGTGCCTGAGTGCAATTTGAACAACTAATAGAAGAAAAGTCTCCACTTCTGCCTAGTAAACACTCCACCAAATTAAATGAACACCAAATGTTTTGTTTTTGCCAGGGTGATCTTGTCCTTAGTATAATTTAAAGACAGTTGCGCATGGACTGTTCTTTTGTTTCTATTTATACATGGAAGGGGCAGAACTCCTGAGTGGTCTGTTGATAACCCAGCCACACTGTGACATACCGTCAATTATTTCCTCTCTATCTTAGAAGAAAAACTTGTAAAACCGTTCAGGTCTTTCCATGACATTGTCCATACCCCCTCCAAGAACAGAGTGCGCAGACAGCAAACAGTACGAGCAGGAGGTACTTTATTGTCAATTCAGGATCAGCAACTTCTCAACAGATGGCCACAAGAGATTTAGATGGAACAGGTTTGACCTCTCCGTAGCAGAGGTAGCAATAGGAAGCTCCAGGACCATGTTACAGCTCTGTGAAGTGTTACAGCTACAACACTTCCTCAGGGGCTTTGGAGTGCCAACTGAGAACAGTCCTTTGGAGAGCAAATTTGCAGCTCAGGCGGTGGCAGGAACAGGTTTCCTGTCACTTGCAGGTACTAAAAAGTAGAGTCTCAGAGCTCTGGTTGCAGAGGCAGGAATGAGTCTCCCTGCCCGCAGCTGTTAGGGAAGTAAGCGAGAGCTCCCTGGCAGGAGAAGCCTTCTCCTGAGGACTACCAGATTTATTGAGGACCAGTTTAGCCTTGATTGGGTATATGTCTTAACTGCATTCAACCAATAAGGAAAGAACTGTAAAAAAATGTTGGCATCTGTTCTAGTTGCTATGACAGCCTTTGCAGGTGGCAGTGGGCTGTATTTTATCTGTGTACGTCCTTTGGGGTCCCTCACTGTCAAAAATCGGGCCTTTCTGCAGCTGTTTTGCTTGATTATTTGTTGACTTGCTTTTTTTGTGGTTGTTTTATTTTGAAATCTCCTTCCCAACCTTTTCACTTGAAGCCTGGGTTTCCTTTCTTAAGGAGAGCCCCATCCCAGGTAGGGAGATCCACACTGGGGAATCTTCCTGTCCCCATCACTAGGAACCTCATTTCTCCATTCTTCATCCATGTGCTTCCCAGGGTAGGACCATAGAGACACCCCAGGAGCTGTTTAAGGTGGAGAAGGAAATGCCAGCTTTCTCTGGTGCCTGCTGTGGGCAGTGAGTTGGATCCCTGGCTTCCTGGAGACCTTCCCGGGAGAGCCCAGTTTGAGCAGTCGGGGCGCATCAGCAGCTCCAATAGTCCTTGAGAATTTGGCACTGGGTTTCTTCTCCTCTTTATCTACCTAATCCTTCTAAAGACCCAGGAAGCCTAAGTTCTCTAGTAACTTAGGGGTCTAGACCAGAAATAGAGCATTTGCCCTACTCACGCAGGGAACTAGATTTGAGTTCCAACAACACCCTCAACCACAACCACAACCACATACACACACCACACACGATTGCTTAAAGTATCTGGACTCACAAGTTTGGGGCCAGTTGGGCTACACAATAAGACTATTTATTGACTAAATAAATAAAATTGTCAGGGGTGGTAGCTAAGAACTGTAATCCCAGCATTTGGAAGACTGAGGCAGGGGATTGGCATGAGATTGAGACCAACCTGGGCAAAGCCAATCTGGGCTCATACTCAAAAGAAAAATCTAATAACTAAATCAATGAACAAAATTAAAAGTACTTTAATAAAATCTAAAATGGGTTCCCTTTTTTGAAGGTAATCCTTACAGATCCAGAGGCGAGGAATTCATTTTTTCATGCCTCTCTTTCCTTCTAATTCAAAAGGCAGGGCTATTCGTCAACAAGGAAGCCCTGACTGAATGCAATGACTTATATATCAATGTAGGACAGAAGGAGATCCATGACATAGATAAAGTCTCTACCTTCACATGAACCCAAATGAAATAGAATTCTGGTCATGAATGTACCCAATATATTTGCAGGGGCAATAATTAAAAGCCCCCCCACTCACTCCAGGAGGACTGGGTCTTTTGAAAGTAAGAAAGTGGAATGTTCCTTTTTTTTTTTCCAAACCTGCTACTTGAGAAAGAAATGCTCAACAGGCAGTCTCACTGGCCATGTGCTGAAGCCTCCCACTGTCCTCAGCTGCTTGGATGCAGTGTCCCGCAAAATCAGCATGTCACTGCATGCCTGCGGTGCAGGAGCTGGGGCCGCGAGCAAAGGACTGTGGGTTTGCCTTCCTGCCACTGCTGCACATCCACAAGACATTTCAAACATGAAAACAATGGCCACTGCACTTCAGTGGGCACCTGTCAGGTGAAAAGGTTTGGGTTTCAAAGGAGAGAAAATACTGTGTTATGCTGGCTTGAGTTACAAGGAATGTTGGCTCAGTGATGCCATCGACCTAGGGTCCTGCCTGCCTGCTCAATTCTGGTACCAGCTCTCTTCTGAGGCCATTCTTCTATAAACCGGATGATTGAGGTTTCTCCAGATGAAACATCCAGTGGCAGGGTATGAAATAGCCAGGAACTGGAGTGAGCACAGCCTCTGATGTTTGCTTTTCCAGAAATAAGGACTTTTCCCTGGGTCCCACTGCATTTTGCTGTTCATAGGAATATGCCCCCTTGGCCAGAGTATGTCAAAAGCTCACCACTAAACAAACCATGAGAAGGAACTGGGGAAAATGGTCTAGTTCCATCAGGATTTAACCCTCACACTGGAGCTAATATAGAGGATGTTAGTCATGACCCAATCAAGCAGATCGCTGTGGGGTGCTGCCTAATTGTTTATGTTATGGACTCTGAGTCTAAACATTACATGGCTCTGGTGTAAAGATGGCAGAATAGGCAGGCGTGTCCGTGAGGGTGAAAGGAACGCTCATTTCCCGACACCAAATCTCCCTTTAGGCTACATGAAAGTCTACTGGAAACACAGAGCTTATGAGTTGAGTCACATCTGGTGACTGGGCGTGAGTTGGTCAAGTGTTCTAGCTACAGAGAATGATAAGCCCCTTGTACCTCATTCTTGCACGATTATCTCCACATGTAAATAATGCAACAGGAACACCGAGTCATAAAGGGTAAACGTCTATTGCAAGGGTGGCATGTGGTTTCCTGTTTCCACATAACAAATAGTGATACACCATCGATTAATGCTGTCTCTCTGCATTGTGGGTCAGGCTCAGAAGATACTGACCATTAACATCCTCATCTGGAGGCTTGACTGTGCGTTGGTGGCAGAACTCTTCATGGCTGCCGAATCCTGACACAGTGCTTCCTCAAAGCCAGCAAGAAAATCAGCTTGCTTTATGAATGGCCAGGATCTTCTCATTAAAGGGAGATTTAGGTCAGACACAGTCAGGATAAACTTTTTTGCTTAAAAGTCAATTGATTGCCAGGTGGTGGTGGCACACACCTTTAAACCCAGCCCTCAGGAGGCAGAGGCAGACGGATCTCTGTGAGTTTGAGGCCAACCTACCTACAGAGCTAGTTCCAGGACAGCTAAGGCTGTTACACAGAGAAACCCTGTCTCAAAAAAAAAAAAAAAAGAAAAGAAAAAAAGTCAATTGACTAAGGAATTTAGTTATAGCCACAGAACTCTTGGCATCTTTTCTATAAAACAATACGATCTTCTTTGTCATCATTCTCAATGAGAAGCAAGTCACAGTTTTACCACCTATACATGCGGTGAGGGGATTATGAGAGGATTCATGAAGCCATCCTGTGGTGTATCTGTCACAGGTGGGGACAAAGCTAGCCACAAACACAAAGGAGTCAATGCAATAGCACTGAGTTAGCAAAAGCACATGATTGAACCTGGAAATAAAATTCCAGAAAGAACCTCCTGGCTCGATCCCACTAGAATCCCAGCGACATTCTAGACGTTCAACCGAGGCACTGCGGCCAACTCAGAAGCAGAAATGCAGAAGCATCGTTAGTGCCGGGCGAGTGAGGTAGAGACAAAGACAGTGGACACAGAGTGCAGGTGAAGCTGCCCCAGCACCTCCAACCATGCTCCTGGTGGGTGTGGCGGATGAGTTATTGTGGCCAATCTGAACCATGCTGTGAATGCCAGCTAGGGTTAAGAAACAGCCTCAAGGGGAAAGGGTGTGTTCAGTTCCTAATATTTAATATGCTATACTGTTCTCTAGTTTCTCTCTCGGAAAATTGCTGAGAGAAAAAAAAAAACTGCAGAGGGATGTCAAAGGAACTTTCAAGAGAAAACCAGTCTGTAATTTGACTAACACAGAATTTCCCCCAGGGAATCACTGATGAGGCAGTTCTGGTCATGTTGCAGAACACCTGTGGAAGTAATCAGGGTGACTGATCCATCAAGGGAACAAATGTCATGGGTGGGAAAAGATGGCTCCAATCACACCCCTCTACATTGTCTATTCCCAGGGAGGGAGAAAAGAGTGAAGCTAATGACGGCCTTGCTGAAAAGGTCCAAGTCTTAAATCTCAACAGCTGTTTCTCCATCCAGTTATTGACCAGGACCAATTAATGTGGGATACAGAACTGGACCCAGACAGAGGGCAGCAGCAGTGGGTTAGGGAACAGTGGGGAAAAGGACAAAGGGTCCCAGAAGCAGAGGTTTTTTAAGTGATCCCCATTGGGCTTGTTCATTTTTGTTCCAAATAATTTTTTTATGGCCAAAGTGAATATTTTCCAAATAACCATCAAGAACTACGACCCCCTACACTCTGTCTTTAATATTTGACTTTATCCTTTTACAAGTCAGTCTGCGGACATTTGCTTTAGTTAGTTATGGATGTGAAGGAGTGCTCACTAGAAGATATCAAGCAAATCGACAATATTTGCCGCAGAGCAACAGGGTCATTCATTAACAAATTCATTTCTAAGATGCAACCAAACCCTAGCCAAGGTTTGAAAATGACAACAAATTCAATCGATGTCAGCAGTTATTATTCCAGCCTGATTTCATAGACATGTTATCATGAAAGGAATTGATACTAATGGAGTACTTCTCGTATTGATTTTAAAAAAATCCAAAATTCACTACTGACAGATGTAATATGATACAAATTTTAAGATTTATAGCCAGAATTATTCTCTTTCTAGTTCTTTTAATAAAGCACGACGGGATAACTTGTCAATCTAATAATTTCATTTGGCTCCGTGTCTACCAAAACTTTCTGGAAACATGACAGTTCTTTATCTTAATGACTTTTTTTCAGTTAATCGTCTTCCATTTAAATGCATTTTCTTTTCGAAAGGCAGCCATGGGGCTGGAGGTAGATGAGTCATATCCAGGGAGATACAGCAATTAAAGTATTGTGCTGCTGCTCCCGGCAGCCGTAATTTTAAAGATGAAAGCTTTATTTATTTTTCCCATCCACAACACCAATTTCATCCAAGCTGTTGTGCTGAGCGCCACATACACTTAAAAATTACATGTTTAAACTAATCAGGAGCAAAGGGAATGTAAACCCCTCATCATAATAACGTGGGTGGACTCGCAATCCACAGAGCCCTTTTATGATCGGAAGCTAGGTCCGGTCAAAACATATTGTTCCTAGAAGTCTGCTGGCAACTGCAATGGGATAGATGCAAAATACTCACTGTAGGAGCTAAGGCAGCAAGGTCTAATAATTTAGAGTAAACAGCAGCTGAAACATCCTCACCTTGGCATTTCTGTCCAAGCTAGCACAAGAAGAAAGCTCGCATTAATTGGTACGCTCAAAGAAACAGGCACTTAGAGCAATTAAGTCGGATGCAGGAAAACAGCCCCGCATTGAAAAGCTGACAGCGGGACCCGGGCACGATATCTGTAATGAGTGGCTGAGGATGTTAATGGACGGAGGCTTGGAGACTAATGGACAATTAATGTAAACCAGATGACTTCCCTCGGAGAGGACGGTCTTTTGAAAGGCGCTTCACCTGCTGCTCAGACAAATGCAGCGAAACTGAAATGGAAAGACGAAAGACGGCTCGCTGACGTGAGCTGCAGCTAGCGTTGTGTCCCTGCTTTCTCCTTGCATATTTTCAGAATCTAGGTCAGAGATTTAACGGTTCTTTGCAAAGGGAGGTGCGGCCCCCCTCCGTTGGCCTCCCGCCATCAGGATGGCCTGAGATGAAGGGCCGCTGTGGGAAGGCTTCTGAGGAGACGCCCCAGGGCTCTCCTTGTGTCCAGGGGAAAGAAGACAGTGTGTGTCCTGGTGTTGCAGGACAGTTCAGAATGACTCCGAGGATTCTGAAGTTCAGCATTGCCGCAGACACCCTGTAGAGAAGTGGTTCTCAACCGAGCTCCTTTAATATAGTTCCTCATGTTGTGGTGAGCCCAACCATAATATTATTTCGTTGCTACTTCATAACTGTAATTTTGTTATGAATCATAACATAAACATCTAATATGTGGATATGTGATATGCAACTCGTGAAAAGGTCCTTTGAGTCTCAAAGGATGACCCACAGGTTGAGAACCATGCTGCAGAGGGTCTCTTGGAGATTCCAGAGCAGGACTTTTTTCCAGTACTTACTAAGGGAAGTCAGAGTCTTTCACACCTGAGGTTCATGGCCTCAGATAGACTGTTAAACATGAAAGCCACAGAGTGAAATCAGATGTCTGATGAGAAAAATTCCTTTCCTCTAGAGAGATGCCACAGTGACATTGTGATCCCCCAAGCCTGCCCAGCCCTGCCTGAGGCCCAGAGCCAGTCTGACTGAGCCCGAGTCCCAGAGGCAGCAGAAGAGCAGAAGATGTACCAAGCAGGTCTGGACAGAACTATGATTCTGAGAGACAAGCTAATCCTTGACAGTTTCCCTTCTCCCGCCACTCTGTCCAACCCTGAGGACACAGAACGTTAATGTAGTCTCAGTCACTGGGCACTGCACACTGTGTGTGGCCATTTTCACCCAAAAGGTCTTGGTAATTTTCCACTTATTGTCCTCCGAGCTTTCTTCCATCTACTCAAAACCGTGTATCTGGCCTAGCAAACACAGGAAAGCAGCCCGCATGGGCTAATGAATACCCTTGAGCAGTGGCCTGAATACTCCCAGAAGTCTTTGCACTTGTAGAAAATGGGAGGAAAAATTTTACCTCATTCATGTTTCCAGCTCACAGACTTCCTGTGAGAAAAAGTCAACCGAAGGAAACCAAATGTCAGTCACCTCACAAGTATTCACACCGACAGCAGTGCAGAAGAGATGGCTCAGCGGTTAAGAGTCTTGCGAAGACCTGAGTTGGGTGTCCAGCGCCCACACTGGGCGGCTCACAACTACCTAAAACTCTAATTCCACGGGATCCGACACCTCTGGCCTGCACAGACACCCAGACTAACATGCACAAACCCACATTCATGTACACACATAAGCACATAGTTTAAAAATAATAAAAAACAATTCTGAAGGCATTTGTTTAAGCAGTGGAATGTGTGGGCCTGGTAGCTATGGTAGTAAGAAGTAAAAGCCCATGTACATCAACAGGACGACGTCTGGGGCAGAGCACATTCTAGCCCTGCAGTACTGCACAGAAATTAAATGCAACCATCAGAATATTAGAGAAAGTATTTGTGTCCTACAACCTAACTGGCTTCAGTCTCCATGTTCAGGGTATGTCTGGGCAGGAAGATACCTTTATAAAAAGCAGGTTGCAAATCCTGCCTGGCCCTCTCAAGGGAACATGGGGCTGTGGCAGGAACAGACATGGTTTCAAGTCACAAATGTCAATTGGCATTGAGAGTGTGAATGAATATTTGTGTGTGTAGTGTGTGCTGTGTGTGTTGTGTGCACTGTGTGTGCTTTCTATGTAAATGTGTGTGGGATGTGTGTGTGTTGTGAACGCTGTGTGTGGTGTGGTGGTGTGTGGTCTCTGTTTTATGTGTGTATGCATGTATGTGTGTTGTGTGTGCTCTTTATGTGTATGTGTGTGGTGTGTGTTCTCTCTGTGTATGTGTGTGGAATGTGTGTGTACTGTATTGCTGTGGATGTGGTATGTGCTCTTTATGTGTATGTGTGTGGTGTGTGTTCTCTCTGTGTATGTGTGTGGAATGTGTGTGTACTGTATTGCTGTGGATGTGGTATGTGCTCTTTATGTGTATGTGTTTTGTGTGTGTGTGTGTTTATTAATAACGTTTATCACTGTGACCAAACACTTGGTATAAACAGCCTCAGGGAGGAAGGGCTTATGTGACATATGGTGTCTGGGGATTTAGTTCATGGTTCCCTCATGCTTGTGGGAAGAATCCTAGTGGTTCCTGGGAGAGGAACACCTTCACTTCCCGTCAAAGGAGACAGTAAGCAGGGGAAGGAGAAAAGAGTGAGATTGGGAGAAACCTATAAAACACCTCTTGAAACTGCGCCGCCAGCTGTGACCAACCATTAAACCCATGAACCTATAGGGAACAGTTGATATTCAAACTGTGTGTGACGTAGTGCGGGTGGCATCTGCTCCAAGCTGGGTAGAAAAGAAATCCTCGATTTTGTTCAGATGACATTAAATATGTCTGCCAATTCTCTGCCATTGAATTAGAAATTTAATCCTAGTAGTTACCCGTCCTTCTCCCTGGGAGGTCATAAAAAGTCTTAGCCGTTGTCTTGAATAACGTGTGTCATTCGCCCATGGGTGTGCAGATCTTTGCTAACTAAGGCTTCACTTGAAGAGATTTTGGGCCAAGAATGAGCACGCCCATTCTCACCTGAGCATTACCCTGCCCTGGCCAGCTGAGGAAAGGCCGCCGGAATAGTTTTTCCTCCACTGCAATGTTTGCTTGCTCCTTGAACAAGCGACCTGCTCTCCCCACACAGACACACAACTTCTCCTGTGACCACAGGTTTCAAGTTTCTGTAAGAGAAGGGAGACTCCCGGGTTGCCAAGAAGTGCAGTTACCTGTGCATAGCAGTTCTCTGGTGGGGTGCTGATCCCACCCTGTGGCACCACCATACACAGGGCTTGAGGTTAGTGATCTGGCTTCTAGGAGTCCACCCTAGTCTTGCTCAACTGAAGCACCAGGGCTAGCTGTAGCTCCAGGAGCCATAAATAAATGTGTGTCTTGTGCTATGACATCAGAGCAAGCCACCCAGAAGCTAAGGAGCTCCAGGTCCTGGCTCGTTCAATAGAAGAGACAGGGGTGAAGGTTCTGTAGTTAGGAGCACCGACTGTTCTTCCAGAAGACCTAGGTTATCACTCAGCACACAATGTCTGTCAATCCAGTTCCAAGGAATCCAATGCCTCCAGAGCTTCCAAAGACACCAGGTACTCACATGGTGGACAGAAGACATACATACCCATAGCTATGAAAATAATTATAATTTTAAAAGTGTTAAGTGAGAGGAGGTAATAGAGAGAGAAAAACAAATCAGCTCTTATTCAGTACCTTGGTGATTAATGATTACCTCCCCAGCCACACCACATCCCACTTCCCTCCACCCTGCCCCCTTTCATAAGACACAGAGTGAAGCCCAGCCTGGATTTAGGAAGGATGAAGGGAACCCCAAGAACTGTAATAGAGTTCCACACCCCACCTGTGTATCCTTACCTCTCTGCTCCAGTTGTAAGAATCCAGGAGAATTTATCCCAAGAAAAGAGTATGCTGAGAAAAAAAAGACAGTGTGCAGACATGGAATGGGGAATGTGTGAGCAGCCCTGGGATATGACTTGGGTAGCCCCGTACAATTGTCTTTCCAAGTTTAAAACAGCAGAGAACAGAACTTCAGAGCGCCAAGGTCTCCAGTTTTTTAGAAAATGCAATAGCTCCCCCAAATCATGCAACATAATACTAATCTGTATCACATTGTCCTATTTCAACAGTGCCCGAAAGGTTTGATTCATGCAGACGTAGAGAACTCATATCCATTCTTAAACCTAACTAAACATCCTGGCTTTCTAGCGTGTTCGATATCCCAGATAGTGCTAACATTTTGGACCTGAAATCTTCTGAGTGACTTCTTTTCTAAGTCATTTTGAGAATGTATCATTAAGGACATAATTATATGACTGAGAAATACTTTTGAAGCTTGCTCTCAGTATGGCTTTTCTTCTAATAGTGAGGTTTGCGAATTGTGTGCCTCAGAAGATGATTTCCTGTGTTGGACATAACTCAAGAACGTCTCTGCAGGCCCATTAGTCACCTTGCAAAATTACATCAACTCTTCCAGGCTCCCCACGGTGGCTACGATTTAGGAATAAATGGATGGATTATACCTCACACTGCTGTATTTTTAAACGGTGTATATTAGCAGCCAGCAGTCTGGGGCAGCTTGGTGCTTTGGAGATTGCAGTCACAATTATTATAAAACAGAAGATTCTCTTTACAGAATAACAAGAACAAAAAATATTAAGCCAAATGCAAACTTGGCCTTCAGTGTAACTTGAAGAAATCTAGACTACAGATCAATTCGAGTTTTGATCCGGGGGGTCACAGTCTGGTTTCAGGGCAGCACGAACTGGACTCTGGTCTCCACACTTTTCAGTACTTGCTAATGGGTGCTACCACCAGTGCTTAATGGCTTGCCTGAAAAACTGTACTGGTTTCCTCTCGTCACACGATTGCCATCTAGCGGTAGCAGTGCTTATTGTCGCTTATTCAGTGACAAAGGCCCGACCCGCGATAGAGTAAGAATTCATTTGTCTTTCCAGCTACTGTTCTTTTAGGAATTTCATCTCTGTTAACTTACTTAGTCCTCACATTACCAAGACCTGGAATTTTTTTTGTCCGCAAAGAAACGAGGTTCCGAGATATGAAGGAACTGGAATAAAAATCACCCAGCCTTGCTCCCAGGTGCAGTCGCTAGATGGCGCGCTTCCCAGGAGCTGAGCGTCAGTTAAGAGGCTCAGGGCTGTGAGGCTGGAGTCTCTGCAGCAGCAGATTCTTGGGTCTGTCAGGCTGCAGTGACTGTGGGGGGACAGGCAGTAAGATCCACTGACAGGTCACCAGGACAGGAGAGGAAGACGTGTGTGCCGTTTTCCAAACTCACGCAGTCAGTGGTAAAAGCACAGTGTGCTTTGGAAGTCGTCCAAGCTCAGCCAGGAATGGGCTGGAAACCAAGTCAGCACGCTGCAAGGGAAGCCGAGAGGCAGGGAGAAACTGGACCCTATGGCATGCCTTGGTGTCTTCCCTTTCAGCTGTTTGGAAACAGCTCCTGGCGGTCTCAGAACCCAGTCGATAGATGCCTCTTTGAAAATGAACCCAGTTTGAGACTGATTTCTGTATTTGGGTGAAGAGTCTTAATGTCAAGAGTTTACCCTTCCTCTGTTTCTTCTTCTTCTTCTTCTTCTTCTTCTTCTTCTTCTTATTATTATTATTATTATTATTATTATTATTATTATTATTATTAATTTTTGTCCACTATCAACATGTCAGTGTTCATTATACTCGTGCTTGTGAGGAAGGGTGTGCTTCCTAGAACTCATGTTCTACTCTTGCAGTTACAGCTTTTAAGTAAAAACGTCATTTGAAAATATTTATAAATTTAAAATGAAGCTTTTACATAAATTAAAATATGAAAAAGTGTTGTAAATCTTTTTTTCTTGTAAGTAATCAGCATCTCAAGAACAAGAAAGTTTACAATGTAAAGCAATTATTCTTTCACCTAAACAAAAATTGAATCAGCTCTGGGGCTTACGAGAGGTCCTAGCCATCTACCCGGAGCATATGTGTCATTAGGGCTTGGAGAAACAGTGACTTTGTCAGTCAGGCAGCTACACAGGCATTGGCAGGCTTGGAGACAGTTTGGGGATGAACCCCTCCCTCATAATCAGCTTTGGATCCTACCTTCTGTTTCCTTGGTAATACTAGAAAGGGAAGCCCCTCCTTAAGAGTTAAAATGCTGTGTGGAAAGAGAGAGACATTAGGTTTTCTTGAGGCTCACTAAAGGAAAACTACTTTCTCCCACACAAAAGATGGAATCTGAGTTCCGCCTCAAGCCCTGGGAAAAGACAGCATTTTAAGCTGTTTTAAACACTGCATAGTATAGTACCCTCCTTTAAAAAGGAGGTAGGTGGAATAATTATTCTCTTAATGAGAAAATGGTTTTATTTTTCTGGGAAACCCTTCTCTTAGGCAGCTGCCTGCAGATCTTCAAGGCTAAGCCTGCTCTTCTGAGTTCTAACTTAAAAAGCCCAGCTTTTCTTCTTCTCTGTCTCACTTTCTGATACTGGGAAAGAGCCTAAACATGGTTTCCTGACACTTCAGGCTTTCACACTCTTTCCCTGAAAACCTCGCCCTGGCCCCCTTTCTACAGCTGTTTGCTGACATCTAGGCATACTTCTCTTTCCTCTCTCTTCCTCTTCCCCACTCTCCAGGCTATTTCCCCCTGCAGGCAGCTGCAGGAATTTATAGCATTTTTCCAAATTCTATTTATTTATTTATTTATTTATTTATTTATTTATTTATTTATTTGCTTTTTAAATAATACCATTCAAAATTTCCACTTCTTCCCCTCCTCCCATTTTGCTCCCACTCCTCCTTTCCCTCCAGTCCTAAGAGAGGGCAAGGTACCCTGCCCTGTGGGAAGTCCAAGGCCCTCCCCACTCCATCCAGGTTTAGGAAGGTATGCATCCAAATAGACTAGGATCCCAAAAAGCCAGTACATGCAGGAGAGACAAATCCCAGTGCCATTATCATTGGCTTCTCAGTCTGCCCCAATTGTCAGCCACATTCAGAGGGTCCAGTTTGATCCCATGCTCATTCAGTCTCAGTCCAGCTGGATTTGGTAAGCTCCCATTAGTTCAGGCACATTGTCTCAGTGTGTGGGCACACCCCTTGCGGTCCTGACTTCCTTGCTCATGTTCTCCCTCCTTCTGCTCTTCAACTGGACCTTGGGAGCTCAGTCCAGTGCTCTTCTCTATCTCCATCTGTTCCCGAACGAAGATTCTATGGTGATAGTCAAGATAGTCATCAGTCTGACTACGGGACAATGTCAGTTCAGGCACCCTCTCCTCCACTGCCCAGGGTCCTAGCTGGGGACATCCCTGTGGACACCTCGGAACCCCTCTAGATCCAAGCCTCTTGCCAACCCCAAAATGACTCCCTTAATTAAGATATCTTCTTCCCTGCTCCCATATCCGTCCTTCCTCCATCTCAACCATCCCATTCCCCCCAGTTCTCCCCAAACTCTTTTAGTTTGAAATATTTAATTTTCATTCAGAAAATACCTTCCCAGAGCTAAACAACAACAAAGTCTTCCAGGTGTACCTTGGCTCTGACAAGCAGAAGGGGTCAAGTTACTGGCTCTCAAGTAACAGGTGAATGTGTTAATGCTGGTGTCACTACTTACAAAGGGGACAACACTATCATATGTTATAGGTCACAATATAAAGTGAAAAGAAGAGTAAATCCACATAGAGAAAACTGTCCCCACTTGATGGAGGAAGGTCATTGGTTGATTAAATAAAGAAGCTGCTTGACCTAATAGGTTAGAACATAGGTGGGAGGAGCAGACGCTGGGAGGAAGAGGAAGTGAGCTCAGAGACTCGACAGCTCTCCTCTCGGGGACAGACGCCTCAGACAGACACGAGATGCTCCACTCTT
>NC_022012.1:56232340-56234208 GCF_000317375.1 Microtus ochrogaster | reverse complement strand
AGGCTAGAATCTTCCTGGTAAGCGCACCTTGGGGTGCGACACACATGATTGGAAATGGGTTAGTCCAGGTGTGAGAGTTAGCTGAGAAAAGGCTAGATAGAAATGGCCAAGCAGTGATTAAATGAATACAGTGTCTGTGTAATTATTTCGGGCAAAGCTAGCCTTGCGGGCAGCAGGGTGCTGGGGACGCAGCCCCGCCGCTCCTATTACTACACCCACTCCTGTGACATAAACACAGAGGCTGCAGCCCAAACCAAGAACAGTCTTCATGGGCTACAAGAAAGTCATAAGTGGGCTGGACCATGTTATTTTTAATAAGAAAGTGGGACAAGGCTGGAGAGATGGTTCAGCAGTTAAGTGATTGCAGTGCTCATAGAAGACCAGAGTTCAGTTGGCAACACCCATATTAGGCACCTCAACTGCCTGTACCTCCAGCTCTAGGGGATCTGACATCTGCTTCTGCCCTCCGTGGGTGTTTGTGCTCATGCACACACCACACACACACCACAGACATACATACACACAGGCACACACACACAAACACATACACACCACAGTCATACATACATACACAGACAGGCATGCACAACACGCATACACATGCCACGGACATACACACATGCATACACAGGTATGCACACAAACACGCATACATACCACAGACATACATGCACACAGGCACACACAACATGCATACACACACCACAGACATACATATACACAGACACGCACACACAAAAGCATAATTAAAAATAAAATAAATTTTGAAAATAAATAAAAACTGTAGGGGGCTGGAGAGATGGCCCAGCAATTACGAGGACTTGATGCCCTTACAGAGGACCCGAGTTTGACACCTACCACCCACACGACAGCTCTCTACTGTCTATATTTTAAGCTATAGACTCCATAACTTCAGTTCTGGGGACTCTGACACTCCTTTCTGGCCTCCGCAGGCATCAGATAGGCAAACACTTACATACATAAAATAAAAATATATTTTAAAAATTTAATATTGGTGCATATTTGAGTATTTGTTTGAACTCAGAATTGGGCCTTGTGTAGAACATTAAAAAGAATTCTTTATGAAATGCTACTACCTTCATTGTACATTAATTATAGACCCATTAATTTGTAAACCTTGGTATTAATTTTTAGGTATATGCTTTAAGATGCCTTGGGTTTACTTCAAGTTTGTTTATTTGTGTGTTTAAAGCATGGGCTCTTATTCTCTTGCCCTTTATTTATCTTTGCTTCTTATTGCATTTTTTTCACTACTTAACTACTGGCTTTTATTAAATGCATTTCTACAAAACATCTTAAGAGAAACCACTGAAAATTAGAAACATAACTTGTACTTTCCAAACCAGTGATGGAAAATGAAAGAATAAATGACTATTTATTAATTAAAACGTTCACACATTATGAAAAAGAAATAGAAGATTGACAAATACACAAAAAGAAAAATAATTAAAGGGATGATTATGTGAAATGTAAGTTTTAAAACTCTTGCTGTTTGTTTTTATCTCATTTTTCATTTTAAGATTATAATATAATTACAACTTTTCTCTCTTCCTTTCCTTCCATCCAAATTCTCCCACATACCCTTCCTTGCTCTCTTTCAAATTCATGTTTTTTTTAAATCAAATGTTATTGCATGCATATATGTATAGTATATACATATATATTCCTAAATGTGACCAGCTCACTCTGTATGTTGTCACTCATATGTGTGTTTCTAGAGCTAACCATTGGGCACTGCTCTTCCCTGCAGAAGACCACCTCTCCCAGCATCCCTCAGGTGTCTGTGTTCTTCATTGCTGAAAACCACCTCTCCCAGCATCCCTCAGGTATCTGTGTTCTTCATTGCT
>NC_022012.1:56217834-56232240 GCF_000317375.1 Microtus ochrogaster | reverse complement strand
CCAGCATCCCTCAGGTGTCTGTGTTCTTCATTGCTGAGGACCACCTCTCCCAGCATCCCTCAGGTGTCTGTGTTCTTCATTGCTGAGGACCACCTGTCCTAGCATCCCTCCGTTGCCTGTGCTCTTTCCTGCTGAGGACCACCTCCCCCAGCATCCCTTGGTTGCCTGTAGTTTTTCGTGTAGGATTGAGGCCTCCTGCGCTTTTCTCCACCTACTGTAGTATATCCACTGTTTTCATCCTTTTTAGTTTATTTTTATTGCATTTTTGAAGATTTGTTTTGTGCGCATGCGTGTAAGTGAGTGGGTTCACAGACGCTACTGAGCACCTGTGGAGATCAGAGGACCACTTACAGGAGTCAGTTTTCTCCTTCCACCACGTGAGGCCTCGGGGTGTTGGCAGCAGGTGCTCTTATTTCCTGAGCCCATCTCACCAACCTGATTTTCCCACCCTCTATTTAGAAAAATCTCATCTGCGCATTTAAGCCATCTATTCCTGGCTATTCTTGTTTTATTTCTTTGCTACAGTTTGTTCGTATTTGAACTCTCCGGTTTTTCATTGTTTGTTGTTGTTGTTTTGTTTGTTTGTTTTTCTCCTTGATAGCCTTGTTTGTTGTTTGTTTGTTTCTTACTACAACTAGTTCAGCCCTTTGGCTGTCCCAGGGAAAATTCCGGCTCAGTAGACCTTATCCTCTGAGGTGTTGCGGTGGATGAGAAACTGGCAGTTTTTAAGCTCTGAGCACAGACCTGTGCAACTGCACGTTCCCCCTAGGCAATGTGTGAGCTCCCTCTATCCACCCACTCTCCTGCTTACTCTTATTGTCTGTGTGCCTGCATGAGTTTCTGTGCAGCACACGTGTGCAGGTGCCTGTGGAGACTGGAAGAGCAGGTATCAGATCCCCTAAAACCGGAGTAACAGGCAACTGTGAGCTGTCATCCAACATGAGTGCCTGGAGTCAAACCTGAGTTTTCTGCAACAGATGAGTGCTCTTAACCAATGAGCTCGGCCTCATCTTGAAGGAAGTTCATAAGCCAGAGAATGTGACCGTAATCACACAGTTCAGACCTAACAGGTAATGAACACAGTTCCCCCATTTCATTTAGGATCCAGAATCTTGGATAAAAGGTAGATAGGTAGGTTCAAAGCCAATTGCCTCCTCTTGTACTCATTTTTCAATATTTTGGATGAAGGTAATCCCTTCCAAGAGCTGTAAAAGTAAGTCCCTCAATTGGAAGTGGTTGTATGACCTATGTGATCCACTGGGTGGATGAAGAATGCTAGTGTCCACCCTGAATTCTCGGGTCCCGGAAGGAGGAGACACTGCGCTCTTTAAGAGCCCCTGGTCCTCTGTATCTGGCATACAGGTTGTCAAGGGTCTCATAGGAAACTGAGCGTACAATGGCTTGACCTGGAGCTGAAGAGATGAGCTGGTGGTTAAGACTGGCTGTTGTTACAGAGGAACCATGTTTTGTTCCCAGCACCCACATGATAGCTCATAACCATCTACTAGTGCCCCGACCCATGGGTAAGTCAATGGAGACCATAGGGGGCGGGGAGGGTGAGAATTGAAAGGGACAAGAAACACAAGAGATGGAGACAAGACAGGATTCTGATCAAGTTTCATTTATCCAAGGGAATAAGCAAGGTAAATCTAGGTTAAGGGAAATAAGGAAGTTCTTCATGTGTAAATGGATAACTAGGCAACTGTAACTAGGCAACCTAACCATGGTCTAATGGTCAGGCGGAAAGTCCCTAATGGCAACATGCAGAAAAGCCAGAATGTTCAGAACACAGGAATAATGGGGCAATAACTCCTTGCAGGGTTAGTATTTGACAGATCAGAACAGCAGGAGAAGCCAAGCGCAACAGGATGGGTGAAACTGATCCAGGGAGCAACAAGTCTCCCACATACAAGGACAGT
This sequence comes from Microtus ochrogaster, assembly GCF_000317375.1. Taxonomy (NCBI): domain Eukaryota; kingdom Metazoa; phylum Chordata; class Mammalia; order Rodentia; family Cricetidae; genus Microtus; species Microtus ochrogaster. Next base: position 56,230,321 of record NC_022012.1, on the reverse strand, counting down.
TCCAGGGACTCCTCTGAGAGCCTTTTCTGGCTCCTATGGACACTGAACATAGTACACATATATACATGTAGGCAAATATTCATACTTGTAAAGTAGAAATAAATAAATTATAAAAGAAAAAAGTATTGACCTAAATCCCGACCAGACATAACCCATGCCCAGGGCAATGGCATGGATATTAGATCTCAGCCTCTGTTTGGGGAAAGGTTTATAAACATACACATCTCCAAAGTTTCCTCTAGGATAAAGGATGGCCTCTGGAGGTTTCCATTGTATGCTTAATTTTTTTCTTGTTCCATTTTTACTTCTCTAATTAACTAAGATTACTTAGAATTACCACAAAAAGCAAGTATATGTGTTCAGATTTCAAATGCTAGCACAATAATGTCACCGAAGTCTTTAAATCTGGGACAGTTGAACTCATAGGAAGGCTTAGAAAACCTGATAGATAGATTTGCTGTGCCTGGTTTCTGCTGAGATAAAAATCAGGGACTGTTCATATTTGAAAAGACACAAATCACACTAGGCCTGGAAATGAGGTGGGGGAGGGACACACTCCTGAGACAGCGGTCAAAAATATTGCTCAAGAAAAAAAAATGTAGGGTACTTGAGAGTTTTGCTGGATACCATAAGCTTGGGAACTAGAAAACCTTTTTGTTTTTGTGTAAGATATGTTCTGGGAACAAATTAGGCAATCATGGAGAAACTAATGAACAATTTGATTAATTTTTATTTATGCAACAAAAGGTCCCCATTTCATGCCAAATTCTCAAGAGGCTGTTCTGACTGGAATGAGTTAGACAGCCATATTATTCCATTTAAATTCCATATGAGTGTATTGATTCCTTCATCTGAGAAATAAACAATGGAGAAAAGAGAAGGCTGCTGTAGAGTGAATGCTCCCCCAATCCACCCCCGAGTCCCCCCCCAAATCCCAGAAAGGTATTTGGTCTAAATTGCTCCCATTCATGCATGCTTATTAAATGTCCTACATATGAAAAAAATCACTTGTCCTCTAATTCCTTTTCCTGTTTTTTATTAAGCTAAGTGACTAGCAATAAAGAAAACTAAAGAATCAGAAAATAATCCCTTGCCAGCAGACTAGCTAAACAAAGTCATGCTGGGGTTTATAATCAGCAGGCCCCAGAAATGATGTTCCTACGATGGTGAGGTGGGAGTGCTAGGTGTAGACCTGGACAGCCAGACCTTGCTGGGAGCCGGTAGCTGTAGGGAGACAGCTGTGCTGAAAGATGCACCCTGGTGTATGGACAAGAAGCTTACCTGCATCTCTGTGCACAAAACAAAAGATCTTGCAAATCACCGTGCATTTAACATTTTTAAAATATTTAACTAATCCTATTTATTAACCAAGATAAACTATTCTAAAGTCCCAAAACTTGAACTTAGAAGATGCCAGGCTTTGAGAATTGATTCGTGAGGGAGATGACGAAAAGATGGGGCCCTTTATTCCCTTGATTTCTTCTGAAGCCTACTACTTGTAACACATCTCAATTCATAATGTAAAACCTGCAGTTTCTTGAGCCAGTGTTTGAACTGTAATCCAAACGCCTACAGAGAGAAGCCAGAATGTCCTCTGGTGAGCATGCCAAGAACGACGAGGGGCTGAGAGAGCTGGGAGAGACAGAACGGTTATGCTGGGACTCCAGAACCTGACCCTGAGAAAAACCAAAAGAACTCATTAAAAAAAAATAAAATCGTGACTTAAGTTTTCTTGACACCTGTGTGTCACTACTATGTTACATATTTTCACTGTCTCCTTATTTTAACTTTACCCATCTTCCATGCATGCTTCCACAGGTATGTGCATCCCCCAACATACCTGTGCATCTACCACACTTATACTTACCTCATAAATTAATTAAAGCAAATTTGAATATCCAGACTTGCAAAGATGTAAATAAGATTGGAAGCATTTCAGATAAGGGATGTGCAAGTTATATAGGGTAATTAATAAATTCGTTGCTATCTCGCACCCTTGTATAGCACGTATTATGTGGCAGGGACTTTGCTACATTACACATAACACTGCTTACCTCCTATTCCCCTCCCCCAACTCTGCTTAAGCTTGCCTCCCCTAACACACACATGCTTCCAATTATAAGTTTAGAGTACAAATCCACCAACAGCCAGGCTTGCCTGCAAGGCCATAAAAAGCAGGATGCAAAACACGGAAATGAACCCTAGAATGGTTTTTGTTGAGGAAAAGACAAAAAGCAGCAGCAGAGGGAAAGCTAAGACCTGGACCAGCAGTTCTCAGCCTGTGGGTAATGATCCCCTTGTGGGGGTTCAAATATCAGATAGCCTACATATCAGATATTTACAGTACGATTCATAACAGTAGCAAAATTACAGTTATAAAGTAGCAATAAAATAATTTTGTGGTTGGGGTCACCACAACATTAGGAACGTATTAAAAGATGGCGGCATTAGGAAGGTTGAGATCCACTCACCTAGATGACCTGTAGGATTGAAAAAGATGGAGTCTTGTGTTCAGGACGACTAAGGCTTCTCTCTACACTCAGCTAGAGTGCCTGCCATTCTGGACTGACACCCAACTTTTCAACATCATAATGTAAACTGCCTCACTTTTACTACTCCAAGTCTCCATTGCTCTTATCATGAAGTGAAGATCTCCATTTCCTAAGATCCCTGCTTTTAGGCCAGGACTGTCCAGCCAGTCAGTATGTCTCAGCCACATAGCAACACACGTATGTCTTCACGTCTTCACTGGTCTCCATTTTCAGTCAAAGCTTTGTGCTTGGTGTTGTGCTTGGAGACAGGTTATGTGGCATCAGACAGGTGACTAGGAAATAATTGGCGGTTAAATCATCCCAGGCCGCCCTGTCCCTGGGATGGAGTCACAGCTGGAGCTGTCACCAGGATGCTTTTAGAGGCCAACATGAGAACAAGGAGTCATAAGCCACATCTGAAGGTTAGCCAATGGTGGAATCCACCTTTAAAAATATATTTCCCCCCCTCCAATTGGCTCTTATTGACCAAGCATCAGATAAATAGAGAAAGGACATAAAAAGCTGATAAAAATCTGTGATTTATCTTCACAAGCAACTCAACCGTCCAGGGTAACTGCCCTGCTGTCATCTCGACTGCATGAAAGAGGCAACTGGTCTCCATGCAACATGGTCACCAGTTCAGTAAGATCCCCAGAAACCTTTGTCCCACTTGCCCTGCTTTCCACAAATTATCATTGGCAGTGACATCCTTAGAAGCGGGCTGCTGGTTCTTTAGATAAGATTATGCTACCACGGGCCCAGGAAACAACACTGGTTTGAAGGCTTTAGTTAATATTCTGTTGACTTGTTTGATTTTTCTAAAAAAAAAGAAAAACAAAAAGACTGTATTGTCTATCTGTTTCATACTTCCAGTGCTCATGAGCTGGACACTTACATTTCAGCAAGGTGAAAGTGCTGCTTTAAAAAATTCCAGTAAGGTGACTGTCCTAATGGCACCTGTTCTGGTTTCTGAGCTGACTGGATCTGTACCCCTGGCTGGCATTAATACTTAGGTTTCTTACAAACAGCCTCTCTGTTGTGGAGAAGGGAGCCTCCCCACCTCCCCATCTCCTCCCTTCCCTGTGCCCAGTGGCTGCATCATTTGCACTTGGTCTGCTCCATTTCTTGAGCATAAGTGTGTGATATGACGCCTCTGCCACTCTGCCAGGAGCCTTGGGCTCTCTGCGCCCACTGTCTCACCCCAAAGGCGGTGAATTCAGTCTATTTAGAGAGCTGTTAATTAAGTGAACTAAGCGGGGTCAGGTGTTCTGAAGAGAGAAAGCAGGAGGGAAAATGATGAGTATGCTTTCTGAAAGGACCCAGGAAGCTCTAAAGCTCTATAAAACTTGGGTTAAAAAAACTGAAAGAATTTTCCTCCACCACAATCTCACTTCCTTTTCTCCCTCTGAACCAAACACGCTTGCTCTCGCTGCATAGAATGGTATCAGCCTCGTTGCAAGTATGTTTACTTGCTTGGGCAAAATGCAGAATCGAACTTTGGGGATGTCAATATTGTACATTCTCAACACTGAACTGTTCAAGGAAATGTTTAGTCAGAAAGAGTTTACAAAGTACACTGATGAGTGTCGGGAGTCCAAGGATGACGCCTGAGGAAAACAACACAGAAACGGTCTGCTGGTCGCTTCTGTTCTCAAGGAGACGACTGAAGAGCTGTTCCCTTCTCTTTGTGCATAACGGGACTGGAATTGGTTTATGCGTCATACGCTTGCTTACAAGACATAAAAGGAAGTGCGTGGTCATTGCAAATTTCTGAGAATGTGCCTTGGCACAATTTCAATATAGGATCTCACGTATAGATAATGTACAAAGTTGCAAGGACAATCCCGGGGACTTGGAGGCATATTGACAGTGTCACTGCTCCTTAAAGAGGAAGGATGCTCTAAGGCAGAGCGTCATTTCACATGTTGCCTTTTACGTGCATGACTATGTACTTTCCAGTGCATTCATCACCAGTATCCCATTCCTGAAGTCACAGAAAGACATACACACAGAGTGACACAATCCTTGTGAGTGAGATGCAAACAAAAATGAAATTTCATATGTACCCTGTTCATTAAAAGTGAACCATCTAGATCCATGGGAGAATTTTGGTGTAGCTGAGAAAGGACACATTTAGTATGGCCGCGATGGGAACTGAAGGGAAGGCAGGGATGAGCAACCACCCCTTTAATCCCAATAAAAAGAGGGATGCGTATATGAAATGTAGTTTAAACGTTTGTTCAATGAAGAAGATGGAGAAGGGTTGTGCAAGACAGAAAATATAACTATATAAAAAAAATGAATGCTTGGAATCAAGCTGGACTTTAGGGGCAGTGAACACAGATGTGGCAGGACTGCCAAAGACAGGATGTGAAAGTTAAGCCTGCTCATCCCCCACAGCTCAAGACACAGGAAAAAGGCCCCGAGTTAAGAGTTATAGAACACTGTGACCTTCTGACGCTTTATCACCGTTTCTTACAAACTCTTGCAGTTCTCCGCTGTTAACCAGAGCAGTTAGTGGTTTCAGTCAAATGGTAGGCAGATGCAATGGTAATGCTAGCAAGGCTTGGGTCCAGCGGTCGTAACTAACGTGGAGGCTGGGTTGGGGAGCATCTGGGTACTGAAGGCATCTTGAGTAAACAAGTTCTTTCCAGTGTAGTACTGAAAAACTATTAAATTCTCAGACATTTTAAAAAGTAATAATTATATACATGTGCTATTAAAATATATTATTTATAACTAAATAAATCATCAAAATGAATGTAATAGTAAATGTATTATACTATTATCTATTATTGGAATACTTTTCTCCTTTGTGGGTCTATGATGGAATACTACAGAGCGATGTCCCACAAGCCATCACCTCTGGTGCTATAACAATATAGGACTCATGTCAGTCATATAAATTAATGTGGGTCCACTCATCACTGGTTCTAGCTAAATGGTCCACCTTCAGGAATAAGCCTTCAGAACTGATTTTTAGAAAATTGGCTCAGTGGGATGTAGACACAAGAAACCTACCTGAGTGTGGCGGCACATACTTAAAGTTCCAGCACTCAGGAGTTAGAGGCAGGAGGGTCACAGGTTTAAGCCCATACTGGGCTATACAGTGAGACTTCCCCCCCTCCCCCATCTGGTCTGTTTGTCTGTCTCACACACAGAGAGACAGAGACAAAGAAACAAAGAATAAGAATCTACAAAATTTGAAAAGAAATGTCCAAGATAACATTTCTCTAGTCTTGGTTCCATAATTTTTGGCTATTAAGAATACATTCAAGGATAGTAATTAAATACATTCCACCATCACGCTAGGGTGTCTGGAGGTGAGGAGGCATAGACTAAGCACCAGCTCCCAAGGAACCTGGAGATGAACCAACCCACCATCCAAGGCACGCATGGACATTACATTAGATAGTAGACTAAGAAGGAAATATAAGGGGTGTGTGTGTGTGTGTGTGTGTGTGTGTGTGTGTGTGTGTGTGAATTACAGGAAACAAGAACCCACCTGCAGTTCCTGAAACCTTAACTGTGCCTTGGAGAGGTAGCATACATGAAGAGGAATGTTCCCATATGCCTGAGGGTGAGTGAAGTTGGGGAGGAGCAAGTGGCCACCAATAAAGAACACAGTGGCAGGAATTAGAAGCCTTGCTGGATGGGGAACATCGTTCAGGCAACAGAAGATTGTGCATTTCATTGGGGAATTTTGCAGAGTTTCAGGTCCGAGTCTCCTAAGCAAGGCTGGGCTCTCTGAGGCCACCCTGGGCCATCTCAGTCACACAGACAAAGAGTATTCTGCCGGAGGTGGTGTGAGGGCTGTTCAAAGAAGAGGTCATGTCATCTGAGGCTCGGAGGAAACAATGATGGAAACAGAGACAAGACAAAAGCCACGTTGGTACACACAGTTACCACCCAGAGAGCTATTCTCAAGCATCTAAAGGTGTTTAGGAGTCAACTTGGAAAGTAAGAAGACAAGTAGACAAGAAAGCTAGGCTTTGGAAGCATGGCCACTCAGCGGCTGTTCCGGGCTTCAGGTGCCCCTGAGATGGGATTGGAGGTCTGAAATGATGATTAAATTATCATCTAATTCTCAGACAAATACATCTAGTGCTGGCAATTGAGACACACATTGACACGGCGTGATTAGAAATAAGTGTCGCTGTAATCATTTGCAGTCTCATTGCCAGAACGATGAGAGTTTATCATCCCCGTTCATTGCTTTTGAAACCGCTAGACTCAGTCCTGTATTTCTTCATGTAGAATTGAAATGTGGAGTTATCAAAAGTTGACAGGCTGAATTATCGGCTATTTTCAGGGCCTATACAAAGAGTTTCCCATGAATAACATTCTCTGTGGTGCACTGACAGAAGAGAATTATTTAGAGCTATCAAATGTGTTATTACAGCTTACCCTGTATGCCCTGAAGAAAACTTTTTTTTTGACTCATAGAATAAAAAGAAAAAAGATACTCACAGGGACCTGACAAATGACAAAATACCATTGTTGATAACAAAAGGGGGATGATATCAATGAAAGTCTGTAAATTCAATTAAAATCTTCCCCTTTCTCTCCTTTCTTTTTCAATAGATCTATACTTACCTCACATTTTAAAAATATAAAATTAGAAAAGTACAATTCAAATTAAAAAAATTTCCTTGAAATTCTAGTTTATTATATGGCCTTGAAATTTTGACAGAAAAAAATAATTCTTTATTTTACATCCAAAATTTTATGGACCACCCCAATTTGAGGATACAATCATGTGTTATGTGTCTTAATGGGGAAGTTATAAATACTCTGATCCTAACTTTTAGGAGATGGCTCAGAAGTGAACAAGGGGTCACTTCTAGGCTGTGTGCCAAGACATACAAGGCAATTCACTTAGTCATTGCTCTATTGCTGTGAAGAGACACCATGTCCAAGGCAGCTCAAAAAGAAAGCATTTCATTGGGGGCTGCTTACAATTTCAGAGGGCTAGTCCATTTTCATCATGACGGGGAGTGTGGCAGAGTAGCATCATGGCGGTAGATAGACAAGGTGCTGGAGCAGTAGCTGACAGCTTTACTGATTCACAGGCGGGGGTTGGGGGGAGGAGAGAGAGAGGGAGAGAGAGAGAGAGAGAGAGAGAGAGAGAGAGAGAGAGAGAGAGAGAGAGAAAGGCCCTGACATGGACTTTTTGAAACCTCAAAACCTACTGCCAGTGACGTATCTCCAACAAGGACACACCCTAGGAACTAAGAAAGAGCCTCAAATTTCCTTTTTATTGTGGAATTACCAAGACAAATAGTTCTCAAACATGTCACATGTCTTAATCCGTGAACTATGTTGATAGGTGCAATGCTGTGCAGTACCTGTATACATGACCCTACATAGATATAACTATAATCCACACTCTTACATCACTAGACCATTCATGCTAGCCCAGGCATGACAGGGCAGCCATGCTGTCTATAGCTGTCACACAGTCAATGGGCTTTTTATAACTTCTCTTTGCCAGGTCTGATGCCAGGCACTAAGTAGACTTGTGACTAATACCTAATCCCTGTCCCTGGGAAGGTAGAGTCTAGTAGACAAAGAAAGGAAACAAACAAACAAAATTAAAAAAAAACCTCAAAAAAAACAGCACATCACACTATGACACAGGGAATTATACCATGAGATAAGTCTAGAGCACAGTGCTGTGAAACTATTTATCTAGAGTGAAAGAATCCAACTTGCCCAGAAGCAGAGGAAATACAACAGAGATGTTGGTGGTCAACAAAATAGGATTTCCCTAGACAGGAATGCTGAAAAGGTCTGGAATGGATAAAGTTCAAGTCGGTATAGAAAAATAAGTACTATAGAAATGCCAGCAAGATTGCCTAACTCCAGCACACAGACTACATAAAGAACTTTCCTGAACAACGGGGCATCCAGGGACATAGCTGGACAATGTCTCTTCTTGGGAGATCATTTCTTCCATAACTTCTATTTGTAATTCACTGACAAGGTCATTTTCTAAGGGAAATTCCTGCCTCTATAGTCCTCTAAAGCAGGAGTTATAGGCCAGTAGTTTTTACATTTATCAACTTTTTAGTAGAGTATGCTAACTTTTCTTACAATGCGGAAAATAAACATTTTAAATTTTTGATGGTTTCTTCTCCCTGCGGTCTATTTTATTTCTCAATTTTTATTAAAATGTACCTTCATATATATATATATATATGTACCTTTGTTGAGATACAACTGAATAAACCCATTGGATTAAGTCTCTAGATACTGAAGCCAAAGGACTGGAAATCACCCTGGGGCAAAGCTGCTCTAGAAGAGCGTTAAGCGTTTGACCATGATCTGTGTGAAGCAGTGATGCGGGGTGCGGCCCCTCTGGACTGGGTTTTTAATGTGCTTCCCATGATGCAGCTGCAGCTCTGTTAGCTGCAGCCTTGGGAAACTGACCAAAGAGAAACGGCACAGCCACTCCTGGGTGTTTATGACGGCATTTCCTCCTGGGCTCACTGAGAACACTTATGCCCCGGCTCCCTAGGACTAACTGCGGGCATTCAGTTCTGGCGAGCAGGCTCTTACGGAGCTACACGGAACACAGAATTCCCCCACCTCCCCTTTTCTGGTCACAGTCGTCTCGGGGCCTAAGGTTGAGTCTGACGATTCAGAGAGCTACCTGATGGAGGTCTGGCTACACATGAATGAAAGGGATGCTTATGTTGCCTGTTTTTGAGTTGTTTGTGAGTTTGCTGCCTCAAACAAAGCTGAACCTTTCTTATCCTTTTTGAAACAATAGTTTGGCTAGAACCATACATCGGATGAAGATGGAGCATGGAGTTTCCTCAAAAGGAATCCATGCTCCTAGTGTCAGTCTTCTTAGACAATAGTTGGTTTTAGGATTTTAAAAATAATAACTAAAGAATTTGATGAACCATTTGAGAGAGAAAGCATTTTCTTTATATCTGGGGTGTCAAGAGGATAGGGTAGGGAGATTCCTAGGGTGTGTTTGCTGCTGGGAGGCATGTGAAGGGTGGTGGGTATGGCACTGGTACAAAGTGTTTGTCTTGCCAGAAAAGGCGGGAAGAACTGAGAGCCACTAGTGAAGACATGCAGCCTGTCCACATCACCCAGAGGCCTCAGTGCTGTCTTCGGCTTCTGCTCCCCTGCGCCCTTCCATAGTTGTTTCAAGGTATAGCGTGGTTTCCGCCGTACTAAGAACGATTCAAGAAAGGCCTGAGCTCGCTCTCTCTCTCTCTCTCTCTCTCTCTCAGCACATCAGTAAAGAAGAGACTGGTGTCCCTGTCCCCAAGCTCACTAGTCAAGGACAAGTGAGAGGAGGGGCTTGCAGGCAGCCCCATGATTGATTTGACACCACTGTTCCTGTCTGACACTGAAGACAGCGGAGATGCTTAGCATCAGAAACGTTCTCTATTGCCAGCCCACCTTTCCGACCTCAGTGAGCGGAAGCTGCTGTTTCACTGTGCATTTGGAAACTCTCCACGGGGTTATTCAATGAGAAGCATGTCATTCTCTCCACCTTACTCTCATCAGTACCTGTGCTGTCACCATCAAACAAAAAAAATGTCACTTGATGCTACAAGCAGCTTCCAGGGGTTTTGGACCAGATGAGTCATTTTGTATTTGTGTTGCATGCCTAACCCAGGTGGGCTGTGCTCTCTGCTCAAAGTCACCCTCTTTCTTGCATTCAGGCTGCACCGGCAGCCACCGTCTGAAGTGTAGCCAGTAACTGTGGCTAAGGGAAATAGAACACACCACAAACTTCCTTCAGGTTTCCCCTCCCCAAGAAGCATGCATGTGACTTCCATTTCCCAAGGATGAGCCCCACACATGGAGAAAGAAAGGAATGTCCCCATATGGTCTGTTGGTTTCCACACACTCACACGCTTCCCACAGGATCTCCAGTCCCTTGAAGAAGAGAATATCGTTTCATTGAATAGGCCATCATCAAACTTAAAATATCCTAAGAACTATTAACTTCTGTAACAGCCCTAAAGAAAGCTCGAGCAGAGGTAAAGAAGATGAGAAGAGACAGACAGAAGAGGCATAGGTGGTGAATAGGTAATGAGGAGACAGAAGGAATTTCTCCAGGAAACAGAAAAAGATGAGAAAGAAAAAGAGTCTCCAGCCTGGGTGTGCCTGTGAGTTTTCTGTCCCTCTCATTCCCTATCAGGGCTCATAGGTGTGGATCAGCGATCCTCAACCTTCCTACACTGTGATCCTTTAGTACAGTTTCTCACGTTTGTGGTGACCTCCAACCACAAAAATATTTTTTGTTGCTACTTCATAACTGTTATTTTGCCGCTGTTAATGAATCGTAATGTAAACATCACAGTTTTCCAATGGTCTTAGTTGACCCCTGTGAAAGTGAAAGGGTTTGTGTCCCACAGGTTGAGAACCACCACTCTAGATCCTGAGAAGTTCACTGGGCAGAGAAAGAAGACAGGGTTAAAGTAAGATGCAGTAGCCTGGGCTGGAGAAGAGAAGAGAGCCCTGTGAGGAAGGTAACAGTGAAGGTCACCCACGGATAGTTAAAAATTCAACAATGTTGGTACCTCCGGAAGCTGCCCAGTTATGGGAAGCTGTTTAGAGTCATTGAGATGCTGATTTCCCCCTCATCATCCTGTCCCAGTCGCAGGGAGTTTGCAAGGATCATCCTTTGAGATGTGTGTGTGTGGCCCTGATAGACCATTGACCTACCTCTGGGAAATGGGTAGCTCAGGATAAATACCAGAGTCCTTTGCAGCAGGGAATGAGCAATGCCACAAGGTCCGCTGGCCAAGCCCTGGCTCCAGCCTGTTTCCAAACATTTCTAAATGTGCTTACTCTGACCACTTCCAGAGAACCCCTGGACAATATTCTGGGATTGCGTTGGTACTAGAGCAGGAATCGGGGTAGCTAAGCTGTGAGCTCCAGCTAGGTATCTGTCTATGGAGAATATACCTCAGCTGAGTAAATTAGTAAGACTTCACTCAGAGCAAACCCGGGAGGAATTCCACAAATTTGTTGTAAGAAGAAAGGAAAGAAAATTTTGATGGTGTCACAAATCTGATACCAAATACATTGTGTTTTATAACAAGAGTCTTTTCAGTGCGCTTTTCTTGGGAGGACTAACATACATCACCATCAAATGCCAGAGCGTCATTTCACATTAAAACCATGAAATTGCCTACTTGCCAGACAGTGTCTCTGATCCAGGGGTGTAGCTGGGAGGGTGGCTAGCTGTTTGTAAAGGCCTCGCTTAGATGGTGAGATAGCAGTGGGCTTGGTCACACTGCATCCCTGTGCACCAGCTTTCCATACCCTAGCTTGATAGTGGGCTATTTTCAAATGTGGTATGGGATGAGGAGAGTATTTCTGAAAGAGAATGCACCCGTCTTGCTAGGTTCTTCTTCAACCTGATTATGCTCAGCCTGTGACTTCCATCATGGGCAGCAGGACGTTAGCTTGACGGGCACTAACAGGCACCACAATGGATGTGACAGTCTCATGTGATCCCTTACTCCATCGCTGGCATTCTATGACCTCAGAGGAGTCACTTTGTCCTTCAGAAACTCATTTCTTTCATCTGTAAATGGGAGTTTTCCTATTTTTAATAGATGTGCGAAAAATTTTCTTGGCACTCTAGAATCATACCAAGATACAAAATAGAAAAAAAGAAAATTACAAAAATGAGTCCAGGTTTTCCAAGGTCTGGCCGGAGAGATAGCTCAGTGGTTAAGCACTTATTGCTGGGTTTAATTCCCAGCACCTACATGATGTCATAGCCATCTGTTACTCCAGTTCCAGGGATCTGATGTCCTCTTTTGACCTCCATGGGTTCACGCATGCACATAAGGTGCATAGGCCCATACTCAGCACACACACACATCCACATAAGATAAGCAATAAATAGTTAAATAACACTATATTAACATCAATTTGTTTTTATTATTATCTAAATCAAATTTATTAATTTA
>NC_022012.1:56186715-56217129 GCF_000317375.1 Microtus ochrogaster | reverse complement strand
GTGCCTAAGGAGAGGTCCTCAGTTAGTTCCTGGGGCAGCTGAAGATAGGGAACCTGAAATGATCCTATCCTATAGCCATACGGATGAATATTTTGCATATCACCATAGAACCTTCATCTGGCGATGGACCTTTAACTTTATTTTTAATATCAATGTTTAAATGATACATAGAAACTGTACTTACATGTGGGATGTCCTATGTTTTGAAGTGTGTACAAGCTGTGCAATGACTGAAGAGCAATAAGCATATCTCCTCAAATTTTTATTGCTTGTTCCTCATGAGTACATTCAAAATCCACATTTTATTTACCTTCCAGAATGGCTAGCATTGAAAAGGCAGAAAATAAAAGTAAATAAATATCAAAGGCCAGCAAAGATGTCAGAACAAGGCCAAAAGAATGACCCATGTCCTGAGTCAGTGAGCTCCCACTAGCTTGGGTTAGTTGTCTCTGTGGGTTTCCCTATCATGATCTTGACTCCTTTGTTCATATAATTCCCCCCCCCCCCACTTTGACAGGACTCAGCCCAGTGCTTAGCTGTGGATCTCTGCTTCTGCTTCCATCAGTTACTGGATGAAGGTTCTATGATGTCAATTACGGTGGTCATCAATCTGATTAAAGGGGAATGCCTGTTAAGGCACCTTCTCTACTATTGCTAGGAGTCTTAGCTGGGGACATCGTTGTGGATTCCTGAGAGTTTCCTTAGCACCATATAACTCTCTAATCCTACAATGACTCCCTCTATCAAGAATCTCTTTCCTTGCTCTCCCTCTTTGTCCCTCTCCCAACTCAATCATCCTGTTCCCTCATGCTCTCTTCCCCTTCCGCTTCCCTTTTCCCCTTCATCTCCCTCTGATGTGGAAAGTCCTTCTATATATGTTGCTTTTATCGGTTAATGAATTAAAAAAAATGTTTTGGCCTGTAAGAGGGCAGAGTAGAGATAGGCAGGAAAACTAAACTGAATGCTGGGAGAAAGTAAGCAGAGTCAGGAAGAAGCCATGCCTCTGTCACTAGGGACAGAGACCTCTGCTGGGGCCCACTGAAACTTTGACAGTAGGTACAATCTTATGGTAATGCACAGATTAATAGAAATGGGTTAATTTAAGATGCTAGGAATACACTAGAGCCATTGGCCAAATAGTATTGCAAATAAGATAGTTTCTGAGTGATAATTTTGGTTCTGGGCAGCCAGAAATGAACAAACTTCTCCAACACGCCTCCCAAGTTAGTGAGAGCTCACTGACTCTGGACTGATAGCTGGGGAACTTGCATAGGACCAAACTAGGACCTCTGAGTGTGGTGACAATTCTGTGGCTTGGGCAGTCTATTGGGGCAGTGGGACCAGGATTTATCTCCAGTGCATGAACTGGCTTTTTGGAGTCCATTCTCTATGGAGGGTTATCTTGCTTAACTGAGATACAGGAGGGAGGTGCTTGGTCCTACCTCAATTTGATATGCCAGACTTTGTAGACTCCCCATGGGAGGTCCTATCCTTTCTGAGGAGTGGATGGGGGATTGGATGTGGGGGAAGGTGTCAGAGTGGGAGGAGGGGAGGAAGGGGGAACTGTGGTTGGTATGTAAAATGAAAAAAAAAAACCCTTTTAAATAAAAAATTTTAGAAAACAAGTAAATAAAAATAAAAATAATGCCCGGTAATGAGCAATGCCTTAGGGACCTGTGAGAGAGGCTCCTGGGAAAAAATGGCAGAGGTCCTTTTCTCTCAAGTGCATTTTGTTTCCTGGATTGTTCTTGCATGTGATTTCATGCCTCATGTGACGGACATTTACACTCAATTTCTAAGACAACTGTTTATTCTTGTTGGAGGCAGAACATAGCTATAGAACCTAACCTAGTGAAAGGCTATGCTGAGTGCTGTCCTCAGTGTACCTGAATGTGAATATAGCCTTCTGCCTTGCTTTCATGCTTTCCCAAATAGAATCTGCAATTTATCTCAGGCATTGGGTTTAAATTGGTCTGTCCCGAGAAAGGTCTGGGAAAGGGCCACTCTGTTAATATTTAGTATGTGTGTACTGACATTTATTTGCATGTTATTCTGATCATGTTTTTTGGAACTCAAAAGGTCCCTTGGATCCTGGCTTTCTTTGCTTCACTTGTGTATAAAAGCACACTGAAACTGAAGAGTCTAGTCTGCCCCATTCCTTAAGGTCTCCAAACCTCAGGTCTCGAAGACCTTAAGTTGGCAAAAGTCGACAGCAATATAAGTTGGGAGAATCATGGAGCACAGTACGGAGCCTCCTTAAAAAAACATTAGTAAGTTTTACCATTTAGTCCAGGTGTCCCCCAAAGAAAATGAGAGCAGTGTGTCAGAGAAGCTTCCAATTCCACGTTAGAGCACTGCTGAGGACAGCTAACATAGAATAAAGCCTGGTATCTACCAACCACTGAATGGATAAAGGACATGTGGGATGTACACCTTCTACATTCTCAGCTATTGAAAATGAAGTCCTTATCATCTGCAGAGATAAGGATGAAACTGAAGCACGTTATACCGCAAGAAATGTCCACACAGAATGGCAAATCCTCTAGGTCCTAATTTGGCCTTAATAAGGAATAGCAATTACTAGAAACTGAGAATGGGGTGAAGAGTGCAATAGGGGAGATTGGACAGTGGATGGCAGGACTGAGATGTAGTGTTTCACAGCGCAGTGGAATGACTGAACGCCACAAAGATCTTGAGACACAAGCATCTTCAGTGGTGGAGGAGACGCAAAGATGTCCAACATGAATACATAAGGAAATGAAAGTGCTAACTGCCTTGATGTGACCAATACACAGTCTGCACAAGTGTTGAAATACCATGCTGTACACAATTAATATGTATAATCATTGCATATTAACCACAACACTATATTAATACTTCAGAAGCATAAAAAGAAGTGAAACTTTTTGAACCAGCATTCTTTTTAAAAGTTATTTCTTTACTTTTATTTTAAGTACATTGGTGTTTTTCCTGTTTGCATGTTTGCATGAGGGCATCAGATATCCTGGAACAGGAGTTACAGAAAGTTATGAGCTGTCAAGTAGTGTTGGGAACGGAACCCATGTCCCCTAGAAGAGCAACCAGTGCTCTTAACTGCTAAGCCATCTCTCCAGCCACTCAAACAAGAATTTTTATGTTGTATGTAGCAGGTACTATGTGTCCTGAAAGTAGAGGGCTCTTTCATTCATAAGAATCAGTAAAACTATTTTTATCTTGATTTAAGGAAAATGCATGTCCTTCAAACATTTATACTTTTTGTATACTAGCTCTCATGTAGAGGTTTTGTTTTCCCCTGATGAAAACTGAGAATTTTGATAGTACTCCTTGGCCAGCCTAGGAAAATAGCAATTTTAAAATTACAAATCAAATCTCAAAATGATGTTTAAAACATTAGCTCGCATGCAATAAAAGAAGCCTCCTGTCAAATTGCGTGTTTTCTCAGCATGCTAGCATTTGATAAGTGAAAGTTTTGAATTAATAAATAAATCTGAATGCAATCATCATTGGGCCATTTCTTTGCAAGGGTTATACTAACTCATTTCCTGCCTCCCCCCACAAATCGAATGCATTTTCTAGTAAGTTGTTGATACAGTTAAAGAGGTTACACAGACTAAAATCAATGAACAGAAGTATGAGACAATGTATGAGAACAGAACACTGGAACACTGAGCTACTGCATCCTCCGTGACACTCTTTCCTCCTATGAGCAGTCGGGTTTGCAAGGCAGGACACAGCAGCAGAGATTCTGGATAGTATGGTTGTTTTCAAGTTTGGCTACAGATCTGCTCACAGTAGCTCCTGGGCGATACAGTTCTCAGGTTGAGGCAGATACTATTGACCATTTCTGGCCCCATTTTCCCTTACTTCCCTGTCGATAAATTTTCCACTTTGTTCAGATCTCAAGGTACCCGAGGCTGGATCATTGCTAATCTCTGTGCACTCTCTACGGGAGGTGCCTGAATGACTGAGTATGTCCGGTGTTGTCAGTGGAGTTTGCTGGGATCCTCTAAGAGTGTCTGCCTGTGTAAAGGCCCAGGAGCCCACTCCCTTTTTTCCTTTGAATTTTGTGATAGGAGAATATGATGCTTGAATATCCACAAACCTTTGGATACCCATGATGGGAAGAAGAGCCAATCCTGGAAGTACTCAACAGAGAGACACCATGGAGATGCTGACTCACGTCCTAAGCTTCCACCACTAGGTGACTCATTAATGGATTTATTGGATACACTACTATTGGGTATTTTTGTTTTTATAATGAAAATCACCCTAATAGAAAGGTTTTCCATAGAAAATGTTCTCCCCTCATTTTCATTTTCTCCCCCATAATACAAGATGCCACACATATGTAAGACATAGAATGCCACAGCTGAGAGCCCTCTACGTCTTCACTTCACAGCTGATAGACAAAGGAATTTAGGAGTGGTTTCCTTGTTGGATGCATTGGCCACATATGATGTAAATGATGGTAGGAAAGAGAAAAGGCTGCTGAACTGTGTTGTGGATCACTCTCAAAGTTGCTTCCTAGTAATTTTGTCTTAGACAGAAAACATGTTGAATTTAGGAATTTGGTGTGGTGGTTTGAAAAAAAAGGCCTCCAAAGGGAGTGCCACGATTAGAAGATGTGGCCCTGTTGGAGTGGGTGTGGCCTTGTTTGAGGAAGTGTATCACTATGGGGGTGGGCTTTAAGGTATTCTTTGCTCAAGCTTCACTCAGTGTGATACTCAGACCACTTCCTGTTGCCTGTAAATCAAGATGTAGAATACTCAGCTACTTCTCCAGCACCATGTCTGACTGCACACTACCATATCACACCATGATGATAATGGATTAAATCTCTCAAAATGTAAGCCACCCCAGTTAAATGTTTTTGCAACTTTCTTCTTGGATATACACAATGAGCCTTCCTAAAAGCCTAGATGAGCTGACCTCACTACACCAGGAGGTTCCTCTCTGATTTTCAGGGCCTGAGAGATGATAAAAGACAGTCATAGAGATCTCTCCATGAAAGAGATTTTAAGGGAACAGAGTTAAAATAAATAATATCCAGGGTATCAGAGGCCAGTTTCAAAGCCACAGACAATTCCTGAACTTCTTTCAATACAAATTTCCCCTGGTCATTGTGGTGGTTTGAAAAGGAATGGTCCCCATGGACTCATAGGTGGGTCATTAGAGAATGGTGCTGTTTGACAGGGATAAGGAAGTTTGTCCTCATTGGAGTGTAAGGGACTGTAGGCCCCAACATAGAAACTATCTTTCCCTATCTGGATTGGTACAGAGGCACAAGAAATAACCAGACACAGTTTACACAGTCATCACGGAAGGGCATCTCAGGCTTCTTCCCATCCTGAAGATCTACCTGCATTTATTATACAAAACACCTTTTAACCCCCAGGTAAACCAAGGAAGCTCATTAATATTCTCTTTCTGGGAACACAGGGTTAGGGAAACACCTGCAACTTAGTCATCAGCTTCAGCAAACACCTCTCCCCAGGCGATCTACGTTTTTAACAAAGGAGAAAGGAGCAGCATATCCTAGCTTTTGTTGGGGCAGTGACAGCCTGTATGCAGGTGTATGTGACCACCTCAGGTGGGGCCTATGGCTTCAGAGCCTGGCTGCTACACCATATAGAAATATGGGCCTACATTGGAGTAGGTGGTGTGTCACTGGGGGCGTGCTTTGGGGCTTCAAATGTTCAAGCCAGTCTCTCTCTTCCTGCTGCCTACCAAATCCAGATCTCAGCTACCTCTCTAACACCAGGTCTGCCTATATGCTGCCATGCTACCTGCCGTGACAGTAATGGACTAAACCTTTGAATGTGAGCTAGCCCCAGTTAAATGCTTTCCTTTATAGGAGTTGCTGTGGTCATGGTGTCTCTTCACAGCAATAGACCACTTACTAAGACAGGAGTTTGTACGAGGGATAGCTATATCATGTTAGGCATAATTACGACCTACTTAATATTTAATGTTTTTATGACTGTACATGGGGTAGTTATATTTTCTTTTAGGAATTAATTATTATGACCTGGCTATTGTTTTCATTTGAAATTAATCATGGCATAAGGAGATATGTTTATGGACCAAGTTTACAAGGGGTGAATTTGTCATAGCTATTCTTGGTGGTCAACGTGACTACATCTGGAATTAAAACCCCCAAATGAAGGCCACACCTATGAGGGGTTTTTTTGTTGATGGTGTTTTTTTTTTTTTTTCTTGGTTTGAAGTTGGGGACAACACACACCTTTGATCCAGATCTTGATACACCTTTAATCTGGGTCATGCCTTCTGTTGTAAGCCTATATAAGGAAATGGAAGATGGAAACTTTTGCTCTTTGCATGCTTGCCCTCACCCTGCAGCTGTAACTTGGCAACAAATGTTTGTGAATTTTGTGCTTACAAACTGTCAGGAGCCATTTTCCCAAAGATGATAGCAGGGACCATTGTCCTAAAAATGTTTGCAGAAAGCCCCACTACCTTGAGAGCTGTTTGCTGACCGAACATGCCTCACACCCCAACTATCTTGATAGCTGGGACCATTGTCCTAAGAATGTTTGCAGAGATCCCCCACATCCCAATCACCCTGAGAGCTGTTTGACCAGATGTGCTGACTAGTGACCTTTGCTACCCCGGCAAAATTTTTTCTACCCCCACCCCAAGCCAAATTCCTCATTCAAGGGCTATATAAGCCACTACCATTACACTAATAAACTGAGACCTTGACAAGAATTTTGCTTGGTCTCCGTTTCTCTCTCTTACCCATGTTCTTTCAGATTGCTCCTCTTCAGATCCTGGAATAACTGGACCTGCTGGACAAGTACAACAAACTCCACTTCTGCCCCTGTTTGTGACTGCCAGGAAAAAACAGGGCTCCCGAGTCCTTGTCCTGCAGCCCTGATCAATCAGTGAAACGTTTCTGTGGTGGTTTAATAAAATCTTTGGAACCCATAATTGTTGTCCCTCTCCTTCCTTATGGCACATGGCGGGCTAGGTATAACATCCTGCCCTCATTGTTTTTCATTCACTTCTAAGTATCTTCAGAGACAGGCCCGTCCCCTCCACCACCAAGGACACCAAGCTTTATAGACTGTGTCTAGAGTTGGCTTCCTGTTGGCTCCTGTCAACTCCTTATTGTGTGTCTCTGTTTCTTTGTTCTCCCAGTAGTCCCAGAATCTACTCACCCACTTCTTTTGTCCAGGGCCAGATATATAGTAACTGGTCTTCTACACTCTTAACTATATGATGATAATATTAGCTGGAGAAAAAAAAATGAATCTCAGACAGCATCCTACAAAGCAAGTGACTGTTATTCTTATTGTTACTTTGGAGGGAGGAATTGTTTGTTTGTTGGTTTTGAGACAGTCTCACTATGTAGCACTGGCTGTCCTGGAGTATATAGATCAGGTTGGCCTTCAGGTTACAGTAATCAGTCTGACTCTTCAGCCCTTGCGCTGGGATTAAAGGTGTGGATCACCATGCCCTGCTTGAAATGTTTATAGTTGTGCTGGTTAAGCTCTATCTGCTGGGGAGACATCCTGAGACTCCAGAAGAAAGTCCAAGAACATGGAACACTGCTACTGTACCACGATCGCTGTTTGTAACATGAGAAGCTGGCGGCCAGCCTGCAGCCTAGCCTCTGTGATGGTCTGTGTCTAATCAGAGAATTTGTGTCATAAATGTCACCACGCCACTCCACCTCTCTGATGAATGTCCTCCTTAAGGTGGAGGGGAAGAATTTAAATACCGTGGCTGAGCTTCTGCACAATCGTGCCGTTTCTATTGATCACAAAATGACAATTTACAGCATTTAGCAGAGAACCGATCCCTTCACACGCATGCAGACTTCCACCGCTCTGTTCCTGCATGACTAGGAACACTCACAAACCACGAGCCATGATCTCTCTCCTCGTTTATAATCCTTCTGTTCACAGCGAGAGCCTGGGTAGTTCTGTCCTGTCATTTCATTGCTACATGACAAAAACTGAATCAAGACAATAGTTAACAAAGCGAGAAACAAGACGGTTGAGCTGCAGGGAGCAAAGCCAAGGGGGAAGTGAAACAGTCACATGGTCTTTTGGTCAGATTATTATCTGTGGGCCTTTTTGGGGACCCTACAGATGTGATGGTTAATAGTAATTCTTGTAATTCTTAATTATAAAAAAAAGCCCCTCCCCTCTACACTACAGAGTCCTTCGCACTCTCAAGCACACTAAGAATCCTGTAGATGTGCAACCTTTCTAGAAAAGCTGTTGGTGACTTGTCTATCTAAAGTAAAACATGGGCAGATGGGGTGGTTCAGTCTGTGAAGGTACTTACGACCAAGCCTGACTGCCTGAGTTCAAGCCTCAAGCCCCACGTGATAGGAGAAGATAACTGAGTCCTATGCATTGTTCCCTAGCCTCCGAATAAGGCCCTTCTCTCCCTACCTACTAATAGTTAAAAAATAAATAAATAAATAAATAAATAAATAAATAAATAAATAAATAAGGAGATAAATGTGAAAAGATAAAAAGTTAAGTGGAGCATGACCCCGCGACTCTCCACTCCTTTGCTTTGCGGTTCCCAAGGAGCCCACTCTGCTGGGTAGCCTCACGGGCAGCCGGCCTGTGGTCTGTCTTAGTGACTGGATGGTATGTAAGACAGTGCCAGGCTTTCAGTCAGTTACTGTATCAAGCCTTTGGAGAATATTCCATGGCATATCCCAGCTGTGTATTCAAGAAACAAAACAGGGAAGTAGAATGCCCCCAGGAGGTAGGGGCTTTGTTCTCACTCTGGTGTGCCCTGGGTGCTAAGGACAGTGCCTGGGCACTGTGTGACCTCAAATCCAGAAGGTTTGGCCGTGGCCACCCCAAGCTTCCTTGGGTGCCACTTTTTCTAGTTTCTCACCTTATTATTCAAACTGCCTTCTTAGGCAATCTGGTTCCTCTGTTTAATTAATGAGTCACTGAAAACTTTTATGCCAACGAATTCTCTAGGAATATCATCTTGTGAATACAGGTTTTTGTTTATCTACACAGTTTAAGGATGACAGCTCTTCCTGATGTAGCTATGAGGGCCAGAAATAGCACTCAGACAATGAGATGCTGTATAGGTTGGCACTCCAAGTTGGACCAAGGGGTACCGACCGGGCTGATAACTGGAGTTCTAGGGAGAGCTCTAAACATAGGGTTCCAAGGGAGTCAGCTTGTGGACTTGGACTGTGACTAAAGGCTTTGCTTCTAGGTTTATGTCTCCCCTTCTCTATCCCCTCCGCTTGTTATCACTACATCTCTTCCTTCCTTGGGAATCTTAGATGCTGGTTCTTTCTAAAAAATTCTAAAATTCCAAGTTTATAAATTGTACCTTATGAATATTGTTCACACATCCTCTTTTGAGGATAAAAGTTATACAAAGCTTGGCCACTGAAGAGTTTGACCGTGCAACTGGCATGTCCACAGGCACACAGGGCCCTTTGTAGCACAGGACTAAGATGGGGACATAACCCATGGGGTGGGCTATTTGTGTTAATTCACCCCACCAGTAAAATGAAAGGTCTAAAATGTGAAATATAGATCAAAGATACCTAGTCCGTTCCATCTGACTTTCTCCTGTGCATAACTGAACTCTGAGCTTCAAAGAAACCAGGCTCTTTCTGTGAGAGATACTAGATTGCATTTTACCCATCTCAATTTTATGCCTGTGAAAAGCATAAAATACAGTTGTCAAAAATTCTATGACATTCAATCACATTAAGGTGATTGACATAAATACTTAAATCAGAAGTAGCTGTGATACCACCCACTTGGTGTGATTAAGGGTGACAATCGAACAAGCTGTGGAACTTCTGATTCACGTTCACAGTTTTCTGAGCCTTTTTCTTTCTAGGCTGCAAAGGCTGTGAAATGATTTAAGGTCTGTTACTACTGGAATTTTACATTGCAAAATCTGCATAAAATGGATTTAAGAAATAGCCCGGGACAAGCCCTCTGGTGGCTGGGGATTACATGCATGGCTTCCAAAGGGCAGCGACAGAGGTGTGCTGGCATGCCACACTGGGGGCTTTGAGGAGAGCCTGTTATTTGCTGAGAGCACACAGGATGTTTACACACGCCTCCCCACAGGAGTGCATGACCTTGGCATTTGTCCTTGCCAGTGTCTGGGCATGCCCTTCAATGCTGTCTTTGTTTGCAGGGAAATACCCTTGCAATCAGGCTCCTAAGATACTGAGAAACATTTCAGCAAAACCTGAAAATATACACAGAATACATCATTCCTCTGAAAACCCTTTGTCCTTTGACAAACCTAAGCCCCTTCCCCCATGCCACTTTGGAACCTTGTCAGTAGGGTGTTGGACATGCATGACTGTTCCATGACACTTGACCTGCCTGCATGTCTCTGAACAGGGCAGGAAGGTAAAGTCTGGGTACAGTCTGACTTGTCTTGGAGGCAGCTCCATGGGTGCCTGGCAGGAGATTGTCAAGGGCATTTCCCCATCTGCTTCTGTCCCCTGAGATGAAGCCTGGGCTTTCCCATCTGGGCCCCTCTTTCTAGAATAGTTGCTAGGAATGAAACCACTCCTCTGGAGCCTTGGGTTTTTCCTCTGCAACAGATTCACCAACCGCTTTGATCCCATCTTGTGCCCCCGATGTCCTGATGTTGTCCTGTGAGCCCAGGTATGCTCCATGCTGATTTTGTTTGTGTAATGGTCTGTGTAAGCCATGGGGAAGCTGAGTGTACTTGAGTTTTTCCATTACCAACTAAATCTCTGGAAATGTGGCAAGTCAGCTACTGCTGATGTCCAGTAGCTTGAGAAAGGAGAAATCATTGCTTTCCTGGTTTACTAAGAATATGCTAAACGAAGTAGCATCATGGGGTCAGAGCTAATGGTATTACAAAAAAACAAAAAACTAAAAACAAAAAACCCCTATGGTCTTTTCGGACAATATGGTTACTGCCGTTCCAGGTACCACTTCAGGGCACCATGAAACAATGAAGGCTAGTGGTGAGAGCATAGCACTAAGATTCTTGAGTCCACAGATTTCCAGAGAAACAAGAAATGTTAAGCACACAGGATCGTCTTGACTGGGAAAGATGAAAAACCTGTTCTTCCATCCAGAAAGCTGAGAATTGGAAATGATGGGCTTCCTGGTGGCCTTCATCATCTGTTGGGCCAGGCCATATCAAGCTCTTACAGCCAAGACAGGAGGTAGCTGGCAATCTAAATGAACCTTATAGCCAGAGACACACTCCTCCTCAAACTCCCACAACCAGGACCACAGGTACTTAATAGTCAAAATGACCTCTATGCTGTTTATATGACCAAGATCAGGCCAGACCCTTAGGCCATTAAGATAGTGCAGAAGCCTATCTCTAGAACACATCTTCTTGGAAGAAATGACATGTCCCCTGAATTTTAATGTAATTATGTTTATTTGTGTAATGGGAATTGTATTACACCAGGAAACTTTTTCCAAATTATACTGGGCTAAATACACTGGGAACAAGCCACCTGTTATTAGACTGATTCAAGTTAATGAAGTCAGTTTACACTGGATTTTCATTCTTATTGCTTCATGTGGTTTGCTTCCCTGTATGACACCTGCAGGAACCCCCCTCAGGTTAGAGATCACCTCCATATTTATTTATTAAGAAAACAAAATCTCTCTCGGAAATGCCCCAACTGACTTCCTCCTGTGTATGATTGAACTCTTGAGCTTCAAACAAAACCAGACAAGTTCTATAAGAGATTGTAGATGCTGTGATTGGCTCTGACCAGACCAGACAAGTCACAGCACACCCCTTGGATGGTCTCTTTGTCACTGGAAAACAAACAGGAGTTCATTTGGTGGAACAAAAGAGGAGGAGGAGTTGTGCAACCAGCAGACTTATCTACTCAACCCTGCTTTGCCAGCTGCGAGAGGAGAACCATGAATGCTTGCTCATTCTCTGTCCTTGCTTGCACCTCAATTCTACCCCATACTTGAACTGACTGATGAATGATCGGAGCATCTCAGAGATAATTTACAGTTCTGTTGAAACCAAAAGACCACAATAGAAATGAATAAAACTGGCACAATCAGGAGCTAAGAAGGCACTAGCCCTTGAACTCTTGTTTCTTTCACTTTGGAGTTGAAACATCAGACTTAGCACCAAGTGTTTAGAAGAGAAGGGAAGTAGATGAGCACAATGCCTGCATGGGGCTGACTTCTGTGGCATTATAGCCATTTCTGTGGGAGGTCCTTCTGTATATGTGTTGCTTTCATTGGTTAATGAATACAGCTGGTTTGGCCTACAACAGGGCAGAATAGAGTAAGACGAAATTCCAAGCAGCAATAGAGGAGAAAAGAAGGCGGAGTCAGAGAGACTCCACGTAGCTGCCAAAGGAGACAGACAGATGGAATCTTACTGGTACTTACAGATAGCTCACAGCCATGTGGTAGTGATACACAGATTAGTAGAAATGGGTTCATTTAAAGTGTAAGAGCTAGCTAGAAACATGCTTAAGATATTGACCAAGCAGTATTGTAATTAATATAGTTTTTGTGTGATTATTTTGGGTCTAGGTGGCTGGGAAACAAACAAGCAGTCTCTGCCTTCAAGCCATAGTATGCTTCCTGTGGATAAAAGAATTTCATCCCCTCTCATGTGACAACAGATTGTGCTTGGCAGATGACAAAAGGAATGTGAATCTTGTTGGGTTAGAGAGAAGCTGCTGAGATGCAAGGAGTGAACCTAGTCACTCAGGAATGAGACTGTAAGGACTTGACTTTCATCTGTTCTTCACCTCTTCACTGCTCATGGCCCCTCAAAGAATGTTTTAAAATAATCCTCTTTAGGAAATCTTTTGCAATTTTCGGTAAGTAGACCGATCATGTAGGATTTTACAGTCTCATTTCCTGTCTCTGCAGTGTTCTTGTTCCTGGTTCACTGAAACTGAATTGAACTGTATTGAAGTATCTCACCCACTATGTCAGGAAATGTTCAGCAGGGATAGTTTTGTCCCAAGAACTTGGCACATAGTAGGATACTGAGTAGTATGCACTCAACATGTGTTTGTGAATAAGACCTATTCAAACCATGAAAAATTTACTATATAACCTTTGGTCTTACATTTTAATTGAAGCATATAGAAAGTGAAAAATGGACTCATAGTTGGAAAAACAGATATAAAGGAAGAAGTAAATTCAAGCTCAGAAGGATACAGCCTCTTCCATTATAAGACTATGGCTTATATCCTCGCAACTTAAACTCAGAAAGGGAGATACAAAAGACCAACAAGCTGAAACATAAACGAGTTATGGCATGAACAGATAGCTCACATAAAAGAAGGATGCTTGAACAGAGGCTGGAGGTTGTGTCTCAGTGGTAGAGGGCTTGCCTAGTGCTGGCATGATCTCCAGCAACACGCACACACACACACACACACACACACACACACTTACATGAAAAGAGATTTATTTGATTTTTGCCAATTTTTATTTTATTGATGTTTTGTTTTGTTTTTGAGACAGGGTTTCTCTGGTAGTCTTGGCTGTCCTGGATCTCACTCTGTCGACCAGGCTGGTCTCAAACTTATAGATATTCACCTGCCTCTGCCTTCCAAGTGCCGGGATTAAAGGTATTTGCCACCAATGACTCGCTGCCAATGATTTTTTAGATGCAAATTGAAAATATGCAGAGATGTTGTCATTCTCATTTTTTCTACTGGCACACATCCCAAAATTCAATAATATACTTTGTCAGAGTAACTGGGAAACAGGCCCTCTCAAGCATTCCCAAGGGAAGGAAAATATGCAATTCCTAGAGAGGATCATACAGTGATGTCCACCCTTTAACATCTAGGAAGAGGATGTTACCCCATAGGCCACTTCACACATTTACAGGATGGCACCCAGGTGATGTGATGTACCTGTAACAGCATGACAGAAGAGACCACTAGGTCCCTGGACACAGGCTGGGTCAGTAACACCTGTGCTGAAAAAGGGTAATACCTGGTATGTTGTGCTCTGGGAAGGTGTCTAGAACAAATAGCTCTGTAGAAAAAGAAACTCCAGAATGACAAATGAATATTCTCTGTGTTGCATCATAAAGAAGAGTGTAGAATATGCCCTTGTTCAGGTTCATAACTTGTTTGTTAATAACCTTTGGTGTCCCACCCTAAAGGTGGTGGAACACGGGAGAACAGAGCCAATATATATGGTGGACTGAAGTCTCCTACAGTAGCCAACTTTTTTTGTTCAGAGCACCAGATGATATAGCCTGAGGATTAAAAAGAGTCGCATAGGTAAAGTGTTCAATCACAAGGGCAAGTTGACAGGAACATGTTTTTCCATAGAGGCATATAACCAAATAACAATAGCCAGTTGTAATGAAGAATCTGCAGCAAACCCACTTCTGTCTGCTACACCTGTATGGGTCACAAAAGCACAGCCCAGAAATAATTCTCTGATTTGAAGAAACCAAGGTCACAAGATTTTTGTTTTCTTGGAGTTTTCTCACAAGCACTCAGAATTCTCCGCGCATGGCTCTGTTCTTGGACTATGTTCTGACAACTGAGCAAGGTGATAATCCACTTCAGGGAAAGCCAGGAATGCTGGAGAAAGGGTGGGTGGAACCAAAGCAAATCATATACCATTGCTACCTTAAAATCCATAAATGAGAAGTCTCAACCAGAGAGATCATGTGAGAGAAAGACACAACAGCTTCCAAATTGTAAAGGATCAAAGCAAATGACCCTTTATGGATGCCGTAATCATAGAAATAATAAAATCCAAGACTTCATTAAAAAATCATTAGAACAAAAAGTTACAAAATACAAGATGAGGATACAAAAGCCAACGGGATTTTTATGCATCAATAATGAACTAGCTATAAAAGAAATCAAGAAAGCAATTTCCTTCACCATAGCTACAAAGAGATGAAATACCTGGGACTACTTGGAACAAGGATGTAAATGTGTTCTAGTATGAAAACTACAAAACATTGGTGAAATATATTGAACAAGATGCCGGAATAATTAAGGTGTCACATTAAAATTAGAATTAGTATTATTTAAGTGTCCATCCCCACAGCAATTAACAGATTCAGTGAAGTCCCCGTATAAATATGCCTGTAACATTCCTCAAGAAGTAGAAAAGGAGAAAAAGAGATTCTTAAAATTAATATGGAACCACAATAGCTCCTAAATCACAACAAAAAAATTCAGAGCAAAAAGAACAAAACCTAGATATCACAACACCTGACTTTAAAATATATAACAAAGCCCTACTAGCTAAAATAACATGGCACTGGCACTAAACCAAACAGAATAGAAAATAAATCTACCTACCTACAGACAGCTGGAGAAAGGACAATCTCTTCAATAAACAGTATCAAGGAAAATGGATGTCCCTAGATCAAGGAGATAAACTAGACCACTATCTCTCCTCAAACAAAAGGAATCACCCCCAATGCTAACACTTAAGACTCCAAACTACGAATCTCTTAAAATAGCATAGGAGAAATGCTTCCAGAACTCTTCCTCTGAGAAAGATTTGCAAGCTCAAAGATAAATGATCAAAGATCAATCCAGAATAAAATTTTAAAAAAAAAGATTCCCCGGACCAAATCAACGGAAGCAAAACTGAAAAACTGAAGAGCTTCTGTACAACATAGGGCTGGAGAGATGACTTCAGTGGTATGTGAGGCATTGAGACATTGAGGTTGGGCTTGATCCTGAGAGCAACAAGGAGGGAGAAAACCAAGCCCTGCCAGTTGTCTGCTGATTCCCACACATGTGCCACTGTAGTACGTACTCACAACCACACACACACATATATACACAAATAAATAATAAGAATAACACAAAAATTTTTTGTATTTATTTATTTATTATGTATACAATATTTTATGTGTATGTCTGCAGGCCAGAAGAGGGCACCAGACCTTATTATAGATGGTTGTGAGCCACCATGTGGTTGTTGGGAATCGAACTCAGGACCTTTGGAAGAACAGGCAATGCTCTTAACCACTGAGCCATCTCTCCAACCCCCATAACACAAAATTTTAATGCATTTCTGTATATCAAAGGCCAAAACAGTTAAGAAGTAATTTGTAGACTAGAAGGTGTTTGCAAACTATTCGTCTGACAAGGAAAGACTATCCATGACATACAAGAACACAAGCAGCCGGGCGATGGTGGCGCACGCCTTTAATCCCAACACTCGGGAGGCAGAGGCGGGTGGATCTCTGTGAGTTCGAGACCAGCCTGGTCTATAGAGCTAGTTCCAGGACAGGCTCCAAAGCTACAGAGAAACCCTGTCTCGAAAAAGCAAAAAAAAAACAAAAACAAAAAAAAAAAAAAACAAAACAGAAGCAACTCCACCAATAAACACACAAGGCCCAGAAAATCTTGGTAAGGTAGGTAAATAACCTGAATATTATTTTTAAAGGAAGGTTTACAAATGGCAATGAGTATATGAAAAATGCCCAGCAACCTTAAACATCAGGGAAATAAAATTCAAAGCCACTGTGAAGTTTATTGCTACCCTACTTAGAAAGGCTCTAGCCAAAAGACAAAGACTGGGAAGCTCGAGAGGTGGCTCAGTGGCTAAGAGCACTTGATACTCTTGCAGAGGGCCTGGGTTCAGTTCTAAGCACCCACATGGTGGCTCACGATGGTCTGTCCCTCCAGTTCCAGTTTCCAGTGGTTCTACATACACATGCTACAGACATACATGTAGGCAAACTACTCATACATTTTTTTAAAAAAGACAAAGAGTAACAAATGCAGGCCAAGATGTAAAGAAAAGAACTCTCACAGGATGTTGGTGGGAACAAAATTAGTGCAAGAAAGTGGTATGCAGGTCGGTCAGAAAATGAAAATAACACTTCTATATCATCCAGCACTGCTGACTTGGAATCAGTGGGAGGCTTGACTGGCAGGTACTGGATAGAGGAAATGAAGCTTGTGTTCACAACAGGATGTCATTCATACCCAGAGAAGAAAGGGAGCCTGGAGTTCCTGCTGTTTGTTGCTGTTTGGATGAACCCGGAGGATATAATGCTAAGGAAATCAAGTTGGGCACAGAAAGTTACTACATGTTCTGATTCGTGTGGAATCTATAAACGTAGACCTCCTTAGATTTAGAGGGTGGAACAAGAGTTGCCAAAATCCGGGAAGAATAGGGAGCGTGGAGATGGAATAGTAATAAGCATAGGGTTGTAGTTGGTTATGATGAATAACTTACTATTCCGGACTGCACCCGATCATGGTTGACAAACAGTTAAATGGATACTTCAAAAGTAGCTAATGGCCCAGCTGCAAGTGGGGTCTGTGTTGAGTGGGCCACTAAGGCCCACAAAGAGGCCCGGGATCTGGGCAGCAAGCCTGGTTGGAGTCTGGGGTCCATGCCACAGCAGGGGCCATACAGATCCGGGTGGCCTGTGCTGCCACTGGGGGGGGGGGGGGATGGTGTCATTCAGGCCCAGGCTGCTGCCAAGGGCCAGGCCTGGGTCTGTGACCCTATACTGGCCAGAGTCGGGATTGATGGAAGCGACTCCTGTTGCCACTGCGGGCCACGAGGATGCCCAGGGTCAGATCAGTGCAGGTTGGTGCCCGAGGGCCAAGATGCATGCAGATCTGCGTGGTCTGTGCTGCTACCCACTGCCACAGTGATGTCTGGGCCAGAGCTGCAGCTGAGGGCAATGTAGACACCTGAGACTAGGGGCCATGTTGGAATCTGAGGGCCACGCTACCCCTGGGACCTGTGCCGATCTGAGTGGCCCGCACCCCCACCTGGGGCAGTAGTGACATCCAGACCCAGGTGCTGCAGAGGACCATTCCTGGGTCTGCGGTCCTGCCGAGGCTGGGGTCTGTGCTGAAGTCTAAATCTCGTATTGCCACTAAAGGTCACACAGAAGCCCAGGTTTGGGGCTGCAACCCACCTTGGTGGTGTCCATTGGCCATGTGGCCACAAGAACCATCCTGACCTGAGTAACTAGTGCTTCCGCCCAGAGCTAAGATGCTATCAGGGCACAAGCTGCTGTCAAGGGCAATGTCTGGGTCTGTGGTTCAGCTGCAGCTGAGGTCTATGCTGATGTCTGTGGCCTGTGTCACCTTAGGGGCCCTTAGGAACCATGTGAGATGAAATCAAAGGCTCATGCTGAGCCATCTCCACCCTTCCCTGGCCCGGGAAAGCTGGCCTTGCCTCTCACTGGATGCTTATAGCAAGAGAGCTGATCCCGACCCTCACCGGAGAGCTGGCCCCTGCACTCTGGAGAACTAGGCCTAACCCTCACCACAGGTGAGGGTGAACTGACTCTGAGGGCATGGACTGACCAGCTCAGCTACCACCTAGACCCGCAGCTGGGCCTTGCGTTGGCCCACCCTAACATCTAACCCGTCTAGGACCTGCTGGAGCTCATGAAGGGACTGATCCTGTGGAACAGTACCCACAGGATCTCAATGACTCAGGGCAGCCACAGGATAACCCAGAGGAATTCCAGTGAGGATCCAGACTTGTGACCCACTGCAATGAGCATTTGCTAGTAAAGTCAACAGGACAAAAGGGTATTACTGTATGACACACTGAGGCCCCCAGTGCCACCAGGAAAAATGAAGAGGCTGGAGAGGCAGGAAAGAAGAAGAGAAGAGATTTTGTTGCTGTTTTTCTTGTTCTTTCTGTTGTTATTTTTGTTTTGTTCTATTTTTTTTTGTTTGCTTGTTTACTTTGTTTTGTTTTCTTTTGTGGTGGTGGGGTGCTGCAGGGGTGAGGGAAACATATTTGGGGGACTGGGAGGTGAGAGGAATTGGGGTGCATGATATGGTAAAATTCCCAATAAAGAAGTTAAATTAAAAAATAAACAAACAGAAATAGCTAGTGGATAAAATTGTTGATCTTCCCACCACACAGGAAGATGTATGCTCGAGATGAGAGAGATACTGGCTGCCTGGAACGGATGCTCACACTGTATGCAGTTGTTGACACAGCATACTATATCCGAGAAATACGTGCAATTGTATGTCAACTGAGAATGAAAACAAAGGGATTGAAAATAATTAAAATCTGTGAACTATTACTTATTCAAAGTTACATTAAAAAAATACAGTCTTGTTTTTTCTAGGTAGCTACTAGAGCCAGATTGAGAGTTTGGGGTATCTTTCTTTCTCCTTTACTGTATCTGTGAATTTAGACAAATTGATTTCTTATTTGTTTACTTAAATATTTGGAAATGGGGTCTTTTAGTGACAGCCAGATGGTGCTGTGACTGGCAGTGGTCCTGGAGCCCCTACCCAATGCTGGGGTTACAGGCTAGAGCCAGAACATATGATTTAAGTATGTGCCTTTCTTTATGGAAGGAGTTCAGTGAGTTAAGACGTACAAAGGAGCTAGCCTGAACAAGATCCAGTCTACATTGCTCTGAGCTGTGGCTAAAGCTGTTTTTAATAATAATTTAAAGAACTATTGGCTACATTCCAGTTAGAAAGTTTTCTGAATATTTTTTTGATATTCATAAACTGTTTTGGTTTTAGAGATAATACAATAAATTCCAGGAGAAATGGAGTTAATGATCCCGGTAGCCGGCTGAGCACTGACTCATGCCATGCAGAAAAGCTGGCTGCAAGGTCATGCAGAGAACGGAATCACTAAATTGTGAGGTAGAGGGAGCGTGCAAACTCTCCTAAGATGCCGAAGACAGCCGGAAACACAGCCCCTGAAGCATTGGTGGGTGCAATCTTTCCACGTATTTTCTAGAAGTCCAGAAAATGGGAGCCGCCATCAGGCTGGGAGGTCTAGGGACAGAAATTCTAAATAAACAAGGGTGATAAGTCTCACCATTGTGCTTTGATTAACACCTACCTCATAATATTTTTAAAAGAAAATTCATCATTGCAGAAATTATATAGTTAGCTGGGCACTCCCAGTAAATTTGCCAGCCTCCTTTTGGATGGCTTGCATTGCCATTTTCTGAGGGAAGTGAATTCGTGGGTGACACTTTGATATCTGGATTAACAGGAAAAAGAAAAACAAAAGCAAAAGCGAAAACCAATTCAAAATAGCACAAAGAAACCAGCCTAGGTGTTTTTCTCTAATCAAAAGGAACCATGAAGAAACTGTGCCCCCTGCTGATTTAATTTAATATTAACGTCGTCAACAAGCCAGAGCTGAAGGAGAGAGCAGTGTCCTCAAGGTCATAATTGAAATTCACCCTCAGTAGCTAACGACTGGAAAGAGAGGGAGAGGGAAAGAGAGAGAGAGAGAGAGAGAGAGAGAGAGAGAGAGAGAGAGAACAACCCTCCTTCTGCGAGCTTCGTGGAATATTCCTCCTAAGGACTTCTCTTCGTTACATGTGCCTTTGGTGACAGCTGAGTACAGGTCCCTGGGATTACTGACTGCCATCTTTACAACAACCAAAGGCCTAAACACCAGGGGGAAAAAGTCCCTAATGCTGGAAGAGCAGTCAGAGACAGGCAGCCTGGAAACCATTTACTTGAATCAATGAACCTTACACACCTCCCCAAAGGCTCCAGGCTGGGACACTAATGTGCGCAGATGCCAGGGATGCCCCGATGGAATCCCTTCCTTTTTGTCCTGTGGTCCTTGCTTCTGTCTTGATGCCTCTTTGCATCTTCTATAGTCTCGCAACCTTGGCTTTTTCTTTATTTTATATGTATCTCTGTGTGCCTAGTGTACTAACTGCTGGCAGGTGGCAGAGGCGGGGGCAAAACAGGCTGTTTAATCCCCTGAAACTGAAGTTATAAGTGGTTGTGAGGGGCTGGCTGTGGGTCTGTGGGAACAGAACGCGGGTCCTCTTTATGACCAGGAAAGGCTCTTAACCTAAGGGCTGTCTCTCTATGCCTCAACTCGGCCTTTTAGTCTCTGTTTCTAGTTTGTAACTCATGGCCAACACACGGCCACACAATCCTGCTGGCGAAGTTAACTGCAAGAATAAGCGTCCTTCTGGTCTTCCCTTCTGTGGAGGGAATTCTTGGACACAGATAGGTGCAATGTGACTTTGGAGGAGATAATGGAGGAAGTGGTTCAAAGAGGAGGGTTTTCTATCATGCTTCTGGCAGAGGACACACGAGGGGCACAGCCCTTCCCCTCTGGAGAGAGAATGGTCTCCTCCTCAGGTATACAGCACATGCAAATATTTTATTCTAGTTTCTCGGACCTTTATAACAGAGTATCAGGTTTAAATGCCACCTTTCCTCCTCTGCTCTAACGGTGTTTTCATGCTACCAGGATCGCTTGATCTGTGATTATGGTTGCCAGATTTACCCCCCAAAAAAGTGCAGCACTCTTGATTTGAATCTTAACTTAAATAAAGATTTTCGGGGAGAAAAACACAACTACCTTAGTTTTGATATTTGTTGGTTTTCTGAAATTTGCTTTTAATTGATCCTCTGTGTTTTATGTGACAGACTTGTTGATTTATGGTTTTTCACCTG
The DNA here is from genome assembly GCF_000317375.1 of Microtus ochrogaster. NCBI lineage: Eukaryota > Metazoa > Chordata > Mammalia > Rodentia > Cricetidae > Microtus > Microtus ochrogaster. The sequence continues at coordinate 56,195,717 of NC_022012.1, read as the reverse complement.
TTTGTTTTCTTTTCTTTTTTATTTATTTATTGATTAAAGATTTCTGCCTCCTCCCCGCCACCGCCTCCCCTTTCCCTCCCCCTCCCCTGATCAAGTCCCCCTCCCTCATCAGCCCAAAGAGCAAATCAGGGTTCCCTGCCCTGTGGGAAGTCCAAGGACCACCCACCTCCATCCAGGTCTAGTAAGGTGAGCATCCAAACTGCCTAGGCTCCCACAAAGCCAGTACGTGCAGTAGGATCAAAAACCCATTGCCATTGTTCTTGAGTTCTCAGTAGTCCTCATTGTCCGCTATGTTCAGCGAGTCCGGTTTTATCCCATGCTTTTTCAGACCCGGGCCAGCTGGCCTTGGTGAGTTCCCGATAGAACATCCCCATTGTCTCAGTGTGTGGGTGCACCCCTCGCGGTCCAGAGTTCCTTGCTCGTGCTCTCTCTCCATCTGCTCCTGATTTGGACCTTGAGATTTCAGTCCGGTGCTCCAATGTCTCTGTCTCTGTCTCCTTTCATCGCCTGATAAAGGTTAATATTCAGGAGGATGCCTATATGTTTTTCTTTAGGTTCACCTCCTTATTTAGCTTCTCTAGGACCACGAATTATAGGCTCAATGTCCTTTATTTATGGCTAAAAACCAAATATGAGTGAGTACATCCCATGTTCCTCTTTTTGGGTCTGGCTTACCTCACTCAGGATAGTGTTTTCTATTTCCATCCATTTGTATGCAAAATTCAAGAAGTCATTGTTTTTTACTGCTGAGTAGTACTCTAATATGTATATATTCCATACTTTCTTCATCCATTCTTCCATTGAAGGGCATCTCGGTTGTTTCCAGCTTCTGGCTATTACAAACAATGCTGCTATGATATATGATATATGCATAGTTGAGCATATATTTTTGTTGTATGATAGGGCATCTCTTGGTATATTCCCAAGAATGGTATTGTTGTTTGTTTTCGAGAGCGTTCTAAATGCACCCTCCGCGGTTGCTGAGCCAGGGCTGGAAGGCACCACAGGATGCAGCAGTCACTCATCTCGGGCTCTCGTCTCCCTCTAGCGGCAGCCAAGAATATCTCACTGAGCAGTCACGCAGTCCCGAGGGCACCAGCAAGGCTCCTGGACCCACACTCCCTTGGACAATTTCCCGGGTAGGGATAGGGAGAAGTATTGAAAATGGGACTTGCTGAAGTTAAAGTCGCCTAAACATATGTCTCTTCTCTGCAGAAGAAAGTGGCGCTGTCCACAAAGCAGAGATGCAGTTTCTGTTGCATCCGTTAAAAATGCAGTGGAGAGGAACGGAGGGGATGGCTCAGCCGTTAAGAGCATGCCCCGGAAGGACCCGAGTTCAGTTCCCAGCACCCATGTCCCGGGTCTTACGACTAGGGTAACTCCAGTTCCAGGTGATCTAACTGCCCCCACCAGGTAGTGGCCTGCAGTCACGTGCCTGTGCCCACACCCACACATGCATAAATACAAATAAATGCTTCTCTGGTAGACTGACCCAGCTCACCAGTGAAAACTGGTAAGCATTGGTTTTCATGCTGAGGGGAAACCAGAGTCCTTCCTCCAGCTGACTCCTGATGATTTACCAAGAATTAATTCAGGGGCAGGCCTAAGGTAGGAGGCCAAATTTTAAGGCTAGTCGGCTCAACTTTAAGATGGGCAGGAGATAATGCCTGGTGTTAGAGCAATCGCCTGGCTTGCATAAGGCACTGGGTTTGATCTCCAGTACTGGGAAAAGAAAAGAGGAATGAATGCAGCTATCAAGTTCAGGACGGGTGGAGATGCTTATGCGTCATCGAAAAAGTGTCTGACTGCCAATAAGCAAACGTTGAAATGAATTAGCATTGGAATGCACTAGCGGTTGGAATTCCACAGTCACCAAGATGAAGTCTGTATCTACCCACCTTGCTGGGCAAGGAGATGGTGACTGAGGGGTGTGGCGTTGGCCCGAATTGTGGAACTGGACCTTGTAATTGCACTTCCAATCTTAGTCATCCGATAACTAGAACCAAGGGAGCAGAGCCAGGACTAAAGAAGCGATACTTTCATAATAGGCTGCTTTCCGTGTTTAATAACAAGGGTACTGTCTAGACTCATGGAATAAACCGGAACGTGGTGCTTAGAGCCCAGAGGGGACCAGATTATATCTGAGTTCCTTGAAAGATGGTGTCTGCAATAAGTGTTTGGAGCCTGCTTATTGGACGGATGGGCGGATGGATGAATAGATCTACATCTGCCACAGCCATCTCCACATCAAAGGGCATGCATCAAATGGAGCACATTCATTAGCTCAGAGAGATCAAAGAAAGCAGAGAATTCGATAGAACTCCTTAGTGAAAACACCTCTACCATCAGTGATGGCTGGGAACAGGGATAGCCTCTGCTCTCCCCCAGCTCTTCAGGGTCACTTCCAAAATACAAAATCTGAGAACAATTGTCTCACTTTGTGCTCTTAACTTACTTCAAGTCGTGTTCCCTAGAAGTTATCTCTTTCAAAAGTACCTTCTCTCTCTAAGCCTTTACACACATACACGCACACACAAAGAGAGAGAGATTGATAGATAATAGAGATATATGTGGCAGGATTGCACAGGAAATTGGGACACTGGATACTTAATACTTGTAACATACTTTTAGAATAAGTCATAAGGAAAGATAATAATTACTGGACATCTAATATGCACTAGACACTATCCTTTGTTATGTAATGTGAGGTTCTTACTATGGTCCACATTTTTACAGATGTGGCAAAACGCATATTATAGGCATGAAGTAACCTGGCCAAGGTCACACAGAGAACAAGATGCCAGTTCACATCTGCTTTCTTCTTTTCTGTCTGGCATCCAACCTTGGTACTTTGAGTACCTGAGGATGTCATTTGTAGATTATGAAGAATCACTTAATTATAACTATGCTGAAAATAAATGGTAGAATAAAGGGGGCACCCCGAGAATACGCTCCACCCTCCCCCTACTGAAGCTCTGAGTATTGTGGCTTGCTTTCGTCAGCTTGTCCCCGTCACCCCAGCTGTGAGTGAGAACCCTTCCCCACCTGTCAAACTGCCTGCTTTCCGGCCTCACACTCTGAAGTACAGTATTTCAGGGAGGGGCCCTAGAATCTACATCTTCAGCCAGCACAGCAGGTTTGAAACTCAGAGGATTTAATATCATTTATTGTTCTAAATTCTGTAAATCAAACCAATTCAAAGAAGTTTCTAGAAAGGGTATTTGTCATTACCTGTTCTCATTGTATTAGGAAAGGAAAAGCATTTCTGTATTGATGAATCAAAATTCCGAGGGTGTTTCCTAAGCTGACTATTGTTGGTCATAAGGCTGCCTCCCACAGAGCTAAACTCCCCAAACACTGCAGTTTTTTGAATTCAGTTATGAAAAGTTTATGCAGAGTAAGAACCTGCAAGGTTTCCAAGGAACATTCATTTAATCTTGTATTTTGGAACTAAATTATATTAATGGTTGTCTAAGACAGATTTTCTTTCCATTATTTAGATCTTTTACCTGTTCTCTCAAAAACCCACTTAATTTTTTTTAAGGGCTGGTTGTGCACCACACAGACTGGAAGCTGTGGATACGAACAGCTTGGCTTCATTCGCCTTAGTGTGCCGTTCACTCTTTCAAATTTTGAGGGAAAGGAGTCAAGGTAACGGAAAACCAGCGAGGAAAAATAAAAGAGAGGGCAGATGTTCCCATCATAGAAAGGCTCCTGGTGCAAGCGGCTGTTTCAAGGACTTGTGGGTAAGGACGATTTCAGAAGCGCTGTTCTTTGAGCCTCAGCTGCTATGAGAAGTCCAAAGCTTTGAAAGGAGACAGGAAGACTGTGTGACACCTTCATCTGGAAGCGACGGTTGTACCCCATCTTGTTGACTCAAATAGTCACCTGAATGGGCTTAACAGTAGGACTAGGAAATGAGTGTAATCCTTTGTTGCCACAGACCCGCTCAGAGGAGCTACTCAGACCATGGGAGAAGCAGGGTCTTGGTAACAGGAAGGCACAAGTTCGGCAAATGACAGACACAACACACAAGAGAGGGGTTGGAATCTGCTGCGATTTTACTGAATTCATGTGTTCATTATATAGCATTCAAACAAAGAACAAATCAGAAGGTCATGTGTCATTGGTTGGCAGAGTATGAAAGCCTTTTTTAGTCACATCAGTGATTTTTAAGAAAAGCATATTATCAGGAACAGGTGTTAGACATAAAACATCCTTAGAAGAGGAAATCTTGTCCTTGGGAACGTAAATCTCAGACAAGTGGTTTCATCTTACTCTTAGAATAGAAAGTTTCTGTCTCATTATCGCTATCATGGCCTTTCCTCTTCCTAACCCTTTCTTTATCTCTTCTAGTGACCAAATATGCCTACTCAGCTCTCTGCACCTGCTGAAATACACTTTTTTGTACTTTCTTATGCAGCAGATACCATGGGGGTTGGTATCTAGCAAGCCTATCCATAAAATTCAAAGTATAATATAACAGTCTTTGTTCATCAGCATTAACCCATCTATTCCCTTACTCATCATACACCCCATGTATGACAAAGGTTCTGCTGTAGTCTTATACATTCCCATACTGTGCTTCCTATCCCAGAGCTGTTCCTGAAGAGATAATCCTTGTCTTGTAGATATATAGAATATCATTATTATAAAAGAGATTGTGCAAAGTCCATATCCCACATAGCCAGCTAGTCCAGAAACCCATCTATGCCTCAGCAGAGGCCAATACCAGGCCATCTGCCATTGACCTCCAGGAAGCTTAGTCCCATAGGACACGTAGCTCCTGTCTGGCATAATGACGTATGTCATGTCACACAGACGACACTGGAGTTGGTGTGGCACTTTGTGTAAATGTCTTTTCTTAAAGCTCATTTTCTTTTTCCTATTTATTTAACTTCTGGGACTCTTCGTTCTTTCTTTTCTCGGCTATTTACGACGTCCACGTTCCCTTAGATAATTGCTATTTCCTTCTTCACTCCCACCCACAGCACATATGTCACGTGATCCTTATCTTATCTCCATGTGAGAGACTCATCAAATACGCCTCCGGACTTCCTTTTGAAGATGGTATCCTACGGTTTGTGATCTGTGCCCCCCTGGTAATTGAACAAGCTTCTTATACCATGTTATGAGTTCTTTTAGTTTCTTTCCTTAAGACTCTATGTCAGTATCGCAATGCTCAAATACCTGAAGGTGAATTTTTGCTGCTTGGGCCAGGGAGACTCTGACTCACAGGCAATTCTCCTTCAGGAAGCTGGGCATTGTGTAATGTGCCTGATTCATACCTGCTGCAACTAAACGGTGAAATAATAGAGCAGCAACAAAGAGGAAGATGACGAAAGTCTAGACGCAACAACTGTTTCTCTAGCTGTACACACCAATAGAGAAATTACAACTCCGGCTAATCAAGTGGCTCTCGTAACCATTCCACTCATACCAAAAGAGAGAGGAGTTTCCCTGACATGCCCATGGTGGAGAGACCATTATGTAACCAATGCCTTTGTTCATGTTGTGTGCCCTTTGAATGTATCCTTCCCTTATAAGGTGCTCTGTGTTGGGCATTATAGCTAATGCCCAACAAAGACTTGTGAGCATCTCCCACACGATAGGCACTGTGCTAAAAGTCAGTGAGCATCCCCTACACACTAGGTGCTGTGCTAAGAGTCAGAAATACAGAGTCACCAGGTACATACAGACATACCTGTCTCCTGGAATATTCTTCTATTTATTGCATTGGATTAAAATATTTAAATATTTTTGATGAGTCAAAATACAGGAGTCTGAACTGATGGGGTGGCTAGAAGGCACAGCGGGTACAGGCACTTGTCACCAATCCTGATGACCTCAGTTCAATTTCTAGGACTCTCCTGGTGGAAGGCGAGAACCAACTCCTGTAAGCAAGCTGTCCTCTGATCTCACACATGTGTGCTGGCAGACATATGCATAATCCAAACGAACATTAATCAGATAAACACATAAATAATACAATACAAGACTTTTAAGAAACAATAAGATATAGGCACATAAGGCTAAGATGATGGGCTGTAAGAATGAACCGTAAGCCTGCGCCTGTCACCTCTGTGATCATGAACTTGCAGGTATGATAGAGACTTTATTTTGCACTTCTAAAACAGAGTTCACATCACATCCATACCTAGTTTCCAGGACAGCTTTGGGGATTAAATAGCACCCATTTGAGTTCTTGTCCCAGAAGCTTGAATTAACATGGGCCTAAGAGGTAGAAACTCTTATTAATTAAATGATACCTCTCCTTCATGCGCATCCACAGGTTTGGCTGGTTCTCTGCCAAGTGCGGGAGAGCCCTCTTTGGGCCATATGCTGGGCTGAGCTTAAGAAAAGTGTTGAAAATGATGTATGGCCCAAGTTGCAATAAGCTGTTGAGTGACTAGTGAGTCAGGGAATGCCAAAGTTAAGGTTCCTCTTGGCAAATGGAGTGAAGAGAATAATACGGCACTGGGACCTGAATCTTACCGTCTTAGAATAAGAAAGGACTGTAAAATGATGGTCAAAATGCCATTAAAAAGTACCAAGATACCCTGTGCCTTACATATTTCCAATGGACAGTGACTTGTTCGGATCAGAAAACACTAGCAGAAAAGAAACCAATTTTAACTTTCTGTCATTTCCCAAATTCATTTCTCTACAGAATTCTTTTTTAATGGTATTAGGTGGTCAATTGCCAGTTGTTCACATCTACTAGATAAAGAAACAAACTAAGGAGAAAAATCATGGCCTTCTTCATTTCCCCTTCATTTCTAGGCCTCAGAATTGTGCTGTAAGAATCTGAGAATTGCTTAAGGAAAACGCCAGACTCAAATAGTATGAGTGTTTATTCCATCATGTGGGGCCACCACTTGTACAAAATGATGTCCTGGAACAAGGTCCCCCCAATGGGAGTGGTACTATTAGGAGGTGTGGCCTTATTAGAGGAAGTTTGTCACTGTGGGGGTGGGTTTTGAGGTCTCTTTTGCTCAAGCTTCCATCAATGTGATAATCAGTCAACTACCTGCTGCCTTCTGATCAAGATCAAGATGCAGCCAGCACCACATCTGCTCGCATCTCTCCATGCTCCCTGTCATGATGATAATGGACTGAACCTCTGAACTGTAAGCCACCACCTCAATTAAATGTTTTCTTTATAAGAGTCACCATGGTCATGGTGTCTCCTCACAACTATTAAAAAAACACTAAGACAGATACCATGAAAGGCACTTCAGTATTGTCCCAAGTGCTTTCTGTGAATTAAAATCAATAAAATTGATGATGAAGGTAAACTGTCACAATGGGCAAGTTACCCAGTTCCTGCACATAAAAAATGAAATAATAGCACATCCTTTGTAGATAACTACACAGAAAAGATTTGTCACAAAATGTAGGAAGGGCCAGAAACTGGTGATGGAAGTTAATATTTCTTCAACGTGTACCTTGTGGCACAGTAAATTTAATGAGGTAGCCCTTAAGAGTCAAGTGTTTGGAGTATCAACTATCAGAAGAGGTTGAGTCGGTTCAAGTCATAGCTGTTGACTGACATGTAAAGTATGTACAAGGACAGAGTGGACATGAAGGCAAGGAAGATGAAGAAATGAAGGAAAGTATTTCTCTGCACAGGTGCTGAGGCTACCAACAAAAAGACAATATTGATGTGGAGAAGGGTGGCTGACTAGTGAAATGGAACTTCTTGCTTAACACGCTAGTCCAAAGTGCTAACCAACCACCCAGATGGCAACCTTGTTCTCTTGATCTTAGGAAAGAAATCACAGCTTAAGAAATAAGTGAGGAAATGTTATTGGATTATTGTGAAACTTTTGAGAAGTGTCTTGTCTTGATGTAGGAAGTGAAGAAAAATTGAGTGAGTGAATGTGTATTATTGTTATGAGCACAACCATGGCAAGCACCAAGGCCTCTGACCCATGGGAAACTGGCTTTCCCTATATAATCAGACTTGAAGTTAGCAAAGCCTTTTTTCTCTGATCCAAGTACAAGTGCTTATGACTGACCAATATGTACACAAAAATAGCAACTTATCTTCCTCCTTCAGGATAGTTACAGCCTGAAACTGCTCATCTACAGAGACCTCATATGGAGACCAGCTGCTGCTCCCTCTTGCTGTACATAATAAACATGCTAAAGATATGGGTTTTGGGGGTAAGTGGGTGCTCCATCAGCATGTTCTTAATCCACCTGGTCCCATCTTTTCTGTACATGTGTCTGTGTGTCTGTCCTATCTTCATCTCCTCACTGATCCAGTTAGGTTTCCTGATTCAAACAGCATAGACCAGGGTATCTTACTCATTTTCTACCATCTATGTTCAACTGGGCATAATAAAAGGTTTATAGTGTTTGGAGTGCTAATTAATAAATGAACAATAATATCCTGAAAGCTTAACAAGTCAAAGTAGAGTCATATAGTCAAAGTGGAATAAAAATAATTGGATGAATGAATCATAATTGAAACCATGGAATCACACACACACACACACACACAAAACAGCAATGGAAGATAATATACAGACAAAATAAAGGACTGAGGACAAAATCAGCAGCCACCACTGACAGAGAGCTGTAGTACTAGAGCAAGCAGGGAGTCAGGGAGATAGATCGAGAGATGTTTTTCCTTGAGGCAGGGAAGCTAGGGAAAGTGAAAGTCAGTGATAGTAAATGACTGTGGTAATTCAAGAAGGATGGGATGCAAACAACCCTCCTGTCTGCATGTGCTGAAGCATATGGTGTCCAATGTGGGGTTTGAACCCATGACCCTGAGATTGAGTCTCATACTCTACTGATGAGTTAACTGGTAGAAGTAGGAAAGAAAACAAGTAGGAAAAAGAACTGGGAAACAAAACAGATGTAGCACAAATTCTAATTGGTCTTAATAAAAACCTGGAGTCAAAGCCGGGCAGTGGTGGCACACGCCTCTAATCCCAGCACTTGGGAGGCAGAGGCAGGCAGATCTCTGTGAGTTCGAGACCAGCCTGGTC
>NC_022012.1:56182437-56186614 GCF_000317375.1 Microtus ochrogaster | reverse complement strand
AAAAAAAAAAAAACCCTGGAGTCAGATATAGGGGCTAATGCTGAAAGATCAGTGAAGCAGAGCAGCCAGCCACTAGTTCTTACCTCTACTGAATCCTCAGATCCTGTCACTAAAAATCCTCAGACTAAATGCCCTGTGTCCCTGTCTCCTCCCACCTTATATTCCTCTCCCCACGCAGCCATACCCCTTCCTGTCTCCACCTCCCTGGTGTTGGTATTAATGGTGTTTGACTCCCAAGTACTGGGATTAAAGGTTTAAGCCACCACCACTTGACTCTGTTTCTCTTTGAGACTGGATCAATCTAGTGTAGCTGAGGGTGGCCTTGAACTCACAGAGATCTGCCTGCCTTTTCCTTTTGAGTGCTGGGATTAAAGGTGTGTGCCACTACTGCCTGGCCTAATTAGTGTCTAGTTCTGCAAACTGATCTTCAGGCAAGCGTTATTTGTTAAAACATAAACAAAATATTACCTCATTTCCCCTTTTTGTCTAAGATAAAAAGGTTATAACTAATATAAGGAAAACTATGTACAGTAAGTACAATAAGTATATGCAATATATACAGCCAATAAATACATCAACAATGTCTAATCCATTCGCGTTTGACAAATTCAGAGTAAATACTCCTATCTTGGTGAGTGTAAAGTCTTGTACCTAGTTCACTTTTTATCCTTACTTGAATTACCATCCCAAACTATCTTTTGATGTCTCTCAATCTTATATAATTTACACTTTTTTAGTGAGTTTCTTTTCTGAGTCTGGTAAACAAGGAAAACTATAGCTTTAACTCTCTTGTCTTCAACTCCCTCAAAGACCCAAGAAAAAAATATTATTAACTGAGTAAACAGGAACTGCAAGCAAGCTACTCCCTCCCCCCCCAAAAATGTGAGAAATGACAGAAACAGCTGGCTGCCTGGACAGTCACCCAAGTTTCCTCTGTAATGTTGGGGTATCCATAGTCAGCCTACTGCCTAGAATATTTGACAGACTTTTCTATGAAGCAGAATTTTTGAAGGGCTGTCCTACATGGTCTTGGAAAGATTTGGTAGTCACTTTTATTTTGTCCTGCTTTTCCAATTTGGACAGCACACCATTAGCAATTGAGTCAAGAGCATTTTCTTGCCCAGTGGCTTACTTTTGCTACAAACAAAGTAAACTCCATGTGGAGTTTCTTCAATGTCCATCATCTTTTCTGAATAAATTGGTGCTACTAGGAGCAAACATGTCTTATTATCATAAAAATTATGTTATTAAATGCCATATTCTGTATATCTCTGAAGTGTTTGAAGATGACATGTCTATCTAAAATATATCTTTGTTTGACCTTGAAAACATACCTAATATGACTACAAGTTTAATTGTAATAGATAACTAATTACTAACCTGCATTTCCTTATTATCCTAAGTAGTTGGTAATAAAACTTTCAAAGACTATAAATTTACATTACAATGTTAAATGAACTGTATAGGTACAAAACCTTGAACAAGAATAGAAATGTATGTATTGTATGTTCTAATCAAAATAACCATAAATTTGCATCAATATATAAAAATTCATATCAATGTAAAATATTTAAAACTGCTAGTTGCTTTTTTGGTTTAAAAGTAGATTCAATAATTACCCTTCTCCTATCATATCTATATCTTTTTTCCTTTTCAAACCATAAACTCTGAATCTAATCTCCCTTGTTCAACTTTTTTCTTGACCATTATCAATAATAATTTGTAACCAACCACCCTAAACAATGACAAACACCTTTAACACATTGAACAACCAAAAACCACCAATCTCACCTCTTGGGAATGTGAGCATTGTGTTCTTAAATTTACTTCCTGCTCTCTGGGGTTGATAGCAACTTTAGGGGATACTAAAAAGAAAAATTTGGGTTAATTTTCAAGTCCTTGGAGAGGTAGCTGTATTATTTGTTGTCTAGTCTCTGTGTAATGGGAAAGTAGGGCTTGTATCAAATCCTTACTAGGGTATCTATGAGGCTGAATTATCTCAGCTAGCCATCTCAAAATTGTCCTGAGCAGTTTGTAGTCCAAAGCTGATCTTTAGGTGATGTTTGTCAGTTTAGTGGTTTGAGGAATTGTAGTGGGATCCCATCATCTTTTTGGAGACTTCAAAGATTGCATTAGGTAAAATTATTCCTTTTCTTGGTAATTTCTTTCTTGGTAGTTCATCCTTCTTCTTTGGATGCTTATTTGTCCAAAAGTCTTAAATTCCTCAAGGTGGTTGGTTTAATTTTCCTGAATAGACAAAAACAAAACCCTGCCCCAGTTCTAACTTTGGGAAGATTCTTAATCTAACCTTTATCAATTTTGTTTCCTCCTGAAAATTTTGTGGTTTTTTTTTTTTTTAAGCTCTTCTATTATCCAGAGCCGTTTGGGATTTTTTGTTTGTTTGTTTGTTTTCTTTTCTTCTTCTTCTTTTTTTTTTTTTACAATAGGCATTAGGTTCTTTAATTGCTCTTCAGAAGGAGTTTCCTCCAAGATGACAGGAAACAACTGAACCAAATTTGACATAGGGACCTGTGAGAGGCCCCCTCAAGGTGTTTCCAGGCTACAAAGAATTACCTTGACTATGCCTTGTTGATCTATATTCATTAGTACAATGCCTGCCTTTGCCACACCCTCTGAGTAATCCATAAGGGAGTAGTATTATGAATGGATTATGCTTGGAAAAACATTGTTTCTAGGAATTTCCTGTTTATCATCTCCTTTTAGGTGACCTTGTTTACCTCAGTTGAAACATTTGACATTTTGATTTTTCTTCAAACTTCTGGAAATCACCTCTCCTAGTCAAGTATCATCATGGTCATGAGATTCAATATTGATTGTATCTCAGACCCATTCCTCCAAGGGTGCTGATCTTGCCTTTAACAGCCTAGTTACCTTTTTGCCTTGTTCATTAGCGTTTTCAGAAGTCAGAGATTCGATTATTATTTACCTAGCTTCTGAATTTGGTATCAATCTATTTACTGTTGAAGACAATCTTTGTAAGAAATCTGTGAAGGTTTCCTTTGGGTCCTGTATAACTTCCATAAATTACTAAATTTTCTTTCCTACTTCTCCAATTCTGTGCCAAGCCTTCAAAGCTGCTGTATGGCATAAAGTCAATGTGTATTCATCATATAGAGACTGTTTTTATACATTAGCATAATCTCCCATTCCAAGAAATTGATCTTGGAAGATTTCATACATCTAGCCCTATTTCATTGTTCAATGGTCTTAACCTCATCTTTCTATAAGCTCCTCTATTGTAATTGTGGACCAGGCTCCAAAACTGCTGTAGTTAAGTCTATCCAGTCTTTATGGATAATTTAATTACAAGTTGACCACTAGTTTAACATCTGCTTCACAAAGGGTGAATGCATGTCATGTGAGAATATCGCCTCCTTGGGTTTCCTTAAATATAACATTTTCACGGGATTCCAGTGAGTAATTGAATAGCCTTGGGAGTTTAAGTAAGTCATTCGGCAGTTCCTGTAATGTGGCTGGATAAATTATGGTTGGTTCGTTGAAAATCTCAGGCTGTTCCTCTCTAACTTAATAATGCAATGCTGAAATTAGTTCTCCTTCAAATTCCTCTGTCTGTATTTGAATATCTCTATGATCTATTTTAATAAGTTTTTCTAAGGCCTATATCTTGGCACTCATATCAACTAACATTTTTAGCAATAAGACAAGACTTATCAAGGTGATAATTAGCATTATGTCTATCCCAGTTAAGTTGATTATCCCTTCATTTAGTTGTTCCATTTTTAAATCATGTATTGTGTAATCATGCAGAGACCTAATTCTCTCCATTATAATAGTGTTTCCCATTTTTTTTAACTTGGGAAAACTCTCTTTTAACTAATTCCTCCCTTTAAGAATTCCCTATCCTCAGCTGCCCCAGGAACTAACTGGGGACCCTATCCTATAGCCATACTGATGAATATTTTGCATATCACCATAGAACCTTCATCTGGCGATGGATAGAGATAGAGACAGAGACCCACACTGGAACACTGGACTGAGCTCTCAAGGTCCCAATGAGGAACAGAAGGAGGGAGAAGATGAGCAAGGAAGTCAGGACCAAGAGGGGTTCACCCACCCACGGAGACAGTGGGGCTGATCTATTGGGAGCTCACCAAGGCCAGCTGGATTGTGACTGAAAAAGCAGGGGATAAACCCG
>NC_022012.1:56156897-56182297 GCF_000317375.1 Microtus ochrogaster | reverse complement strand
AGACTTGAGAGGGAGGGGGCGAGGAGTGGGGGGAGGGTGGGAGGAGTGGGAGGCTGGGAGGAGGCAGAAATTTTTTTTTCTCAATAAAAAAAAGAATTCCCAATTTCTCATCAAATCTGCTGATGACGATGATGCTGATGAAGATGTGAAGCTGACTATGTAGAACAGTAGAAGCCTGAGTGGGTTTCAAGGCAGCTTTCTAGTTTGTCAACCACCTGAGAAGGTGATCCAAGAGAAAGCCAACAACCCAATGGGAGAAAAGGAGGGAAAACCTAGCGGGCTGGTCAGTGACCCCTGTTGCGTGTAGCTCCAGCCTATGCCAGGGGCTGCAAAGCCACAAGCACTGAACCATTATTAAATTTGTTAGTTGTGTTTTGTTTGTACCTCCTCCCACTGCCTCCTACCCCCACACACTGGATTGCCATGGTGTAGCTACCAGATACCATTTCATTTCACTCAGAAATAGTTCTGTATCTGTCTCTGGAAAAATGAGAAATCCATCTAAAAAATCCAGCTACAGTACCACTTCAAAATGAGAACTGACATTCTTTATTAATATCACAAACAAACAATGTTTAAATATTCCCTATCATCTCATACAAGTTCATATTGCTATTTCTATAGTCTGTGTACTTATATGGGAGTCCACAAAAGTCTATAGAATGCAATAGGTTGATCCATCTTTATGATATACTGGTATCATATATATGATTACCTAAGGTAGACTCATGCAGAAGCCTATGGCTGTCTTTGGAGTAAATCAGCAATACTTTCTTTAAATATATATATCATATATATATAGATATATATAACTTTTATAACAATTATCATTAGTAGAAGCATTATATTGCTTAAAACCATTCTGAATTACTTTTCTCTAAAAGCATTTCTATGTATAATAGTCACACAAATAAGTGACTCATTGGCATTTTAATGACTTGATGTTTAAATATTTTTAAAGATAATACTTAATAAAGACATTATTACACTACATAGGCAAGTTCTCTAGGAGGGGAGGAGGAGAGTCTTCTAGGTGGATAGGACTGTTTACAGTCAGCACAAGCTATAGTCAGGCCTAGAGAAGACAGAGAAGAGAACAAGAAAGCAACAAAGCATTTAAAAACCCACAGTAGAGGAGCTGGAGACATGCCTCAGCAGTTAACAATTCTCAGCATCTACACTGAGCAGCTCACAACTGCCTGTTATAGTTCTAGGGACTCCAGTGTTTTATTCTGTCCTCTGTGGGCACCTGTACACAGATACTGAATGTACCAATAAGCACACACACACACACATACACACACACACACACATACACCACACGACACAGCAAAAACACAAACATAAAACACCTCACGGTGGGGCAAAAAAAAAAAAGAAAAATAATGGGGGGGGGAATGAAACAAAACTTTGAACTGAAGCATCCCTGAAAGGAAAAGGAACTAAAATAAGTGACGATACAGGCCAGAATAGGTGGACATGGTACCAGAGTCAATTCACTCCTCCCAGGAACTGCCCAAGGTCACTAACATTATTTTAGAGATTTGGGAACAGAGGAATGCAGAGATTACATATTTCTATCCCAGAGGTATGGAGAAGTATTCTTGTAACCTAGGGAGAACGACGAGGCCACTAGAATCTTTTCCTTTGAGCAGTAAAGGGCTCCTGTGTCAGGCAGCTGGGGAGTCTCCCTTTGAGACCAAACTCGAGGGGAGTATGCAGATCTGGGACGTGAAGCACCGCATTTGAGCGTTTGGAGACATCTGGTGCTCTCTGAGGAAAGTGAAACAATGATGCCACACCCATTCCCAAAGCTTTTCATGCCGTGTTTGCTATATACTCACTTGTATGCATTACTGGATTTCGTACGGACAGCACTTCTCAAATATGGAATTGACTGACGGTATTTATTCTCCATACTATCTTCCTCCTCCTCCTCTCTCTGTTAGTCTCCTTCCTTTCCCATGTCTCTCTCCTACTTTCATATATGTATATGTGCTGTTTTATATAGCTCCACAGATTCTAAGATTCACAAGTGGGACAAAACATATGATATTTGCCTTTCTAAGTCTGGTTTGTTTGATTGGATAGGATAATCCCACATTGCTTTCAATTCCCAGCAAACAAAACAATTTTCTTGTTCTTTACGGTAAATAAATTCCATTTTCTGCATCCATTTATCTGTTGACAGATTCCTTGACTGGTTTTGTAACTTGCTTATCATAAACAGTGCTGTAATAAACATAAATGTGTAAGTATCTCTGGGGCATTTTCACCTGGAGTCCTTTAAGAATATGGGCTCAAGTTGCATCTGGTGGGTCATACAGCACCTTTTTTCAGGAACTTCTATACTGATTTCTGTAAGGGTTAGACTAACAAATTTTCACAAGCAGCTAATGCAATATGTAAAGCTGCTTTAAGGCCTTTTAGAAAGAAAGATGACCTCTCAGATCATATTTGGATTTGTTCAGACATGGACCCCTTGTAGGCACAAGGACTAGTTTTAGTTGTTGCTTTACAGGGAAAGACAGACAAAGATATTCTCTCCCAACAGAGAAATCAAGGTTATGGCTCACTCACCTAATGGAGTCTCTGTGGTAGAGACAGGCCAAAGGCTTGCACAATCAATCTTCCTAAAGTACAAACTAGAAATCAAGTTAAGGGAGGTAAGAGAGGAGAGGCTGGATTTGGTTCATCTGATGCCTATTGACTACAGGCCATAGTCCACAGCAATCAGAACCCACTTTGTTTATAAATGGAAAAAGGTTTTCTGGTCTTCTGGATACTGGTGTGGATATTTCTGTTATGACTGCCAGTCAATGGTCTTCCAGGTGGCCTAAAACGGAGACTATTCCACAATTACAAGGTGTTGGTCAAACTCAAAGTCCTGAACAAAGAAGCAGTGTTACAGGAGAGATAGACAGGGTCATGAAGGAACTGAACTTTTCAGTCATATATTGTTCTTCATTTACCTGTAAATACCCCAACATGTGACTAAGGCAGATTTTCCCTCATACATCCTCACAAGTATTTATTCTTATTTGTTTTCTCTATGATCACTATCCTGTCTGAGGCAAGAAGAAATCCCAGTGTAGCTGATGACTAAAGATGCTAAACATTTTTTCACATAATTATAGACCATTTATTCTTTGTCTTTTGATAACTCTATGTTCATTTCTTTCACTTTATTGACTTGGAGTATCGAGGTTTTTTAGCTTTTTACATGTTATTCATAGTGTTATGACAATCCTTTTGCAGATGTATAAACAGTATAGAGTTTCTCTGTCGATTACTTTTTCATTCAGTTCCCTTTGAACATGTATATATGTGAGGGGTGTGCACTCTTGTGTAGAGACCTGAGGTTGACATCAAGTGTCTTCTTGAATCACTGTCCACTGAGCCCAGAGCTTGCCACTTCAGCGAGTGTGGCTGGCAGACTTGCTCTGGAGACAAGTATTTTGACTTTACTTCTTTTGGTGTGAAAGTAATTCTGACTACATTGAATGGGTTTTGGAGAGCTTTCTGTCTTTCAAGTATTTTGGAAAATTTCAGTAAAAGTTGGTACTAATTCTTCTTAATGTTTCATAAAATCTGTCAGTCAAGTCATTCAGTTCTGGACTTTTATTTTAGGGATATGATGATGATGATGATGATGATGATGATGATGATGATGATCTCATTACCCATTATTGTCTGTGAAGGCTTTCATTTCCTTCAAGTTCAATTTTAATTAGTTCTATACTTAGAAGTGTATTCATTTCTTTCAGATTTTCTACTTTGTTAATATATAGTTGTGCATAATAGTTCCTTATATTTAATGATATAAATTATAATGTCTTCACATACTGATTACATTTATGTCATTTTTTTGCTTTATTAAGCACAAAATGTTGATTAGGCTTATCTTTTTTCACAAGAAAACACTTTATTTCTCAATTTTTTGATCATTGTTTAGAAACATTTATTATATCTTTAATTTTTGCTATTTTTCCTTCTACTAATTTAGGATTTGAGGGTTTTTTCCTTTTCCTTTTCTGTTTTCTTGAGTTAGGTTGCTTATTTGAAACCACTTCTCCATAAAGGTGGGCATTTAGTTCCATCCTTGGTACCCTTGTTATTGCTAGACCCCATAGGTATTGGTCAGCTGTGTTTCAATATTGGTTTGTTTCTGTAAATTTTAACATTCCCCCAGGTTTCTTCACTCATCCATTGGACATTCAAGAGCATATTGTTTAATTTTCCTTTATTTATAAAATTTCTAAAGTCATTCTCCTTACTACAATCGAGTCTACAAATTCAGCCTAAGAAAGCTTTGTAACAGCTAGGAAAACGATCGACAGATCCTCTAGGGCCTAACATACTAAAAATCCACAGGCATTGCTGATACAGGAATAGGCCTGGAAAAGTTGCTTAGGTTCCATTTTATCAAGCAAATAGTATTGTAACTAAGTAGTCTAATAACTAAGAAGGAAGATGGAGTCCAAAACCTTTCAGTTTGAATCAGAACACTAACTTAAGAAACTTCAATGACAACAACAAAAATGATGTCTCAAGATTATCCAGGCTGTCACTCCTTTAATCCCAGGAGGCAGACGTAGATGGATCTCTGAGTTTGAACCTTGTCTACAGAGCAAGTTCCAGGACAGCCAGGGATATACAGAGAAACCCTGCCTTGAAAAATTCATTTTCCATAGAAACATACACAAAAACGTGTAATACTTAAACAGGAAAACTCAAGGGAAAAAAGGTGTAATAAAGCTTTCAGAGGCAAAATAGAATTTAGCAGGAACTACAAGTATTATATAGGAAAGTATGAGATATGTAAGAATTTTGAAAAATTGAATAATGTAGCTAAAAGGCTAATTGTAGAATTGTTAAGTTTATGTTTTGTAAAGAAATTATTGATTTTGAAACATAACCATTTTCCAAAAATTTCTATTCATATCGAAATTCCTCAGGCCAGTTTCAAATCACTCCAATTTAAAAGTCATAAATTAAACAACAGTAGAGAAACACCCAAATGTAGAAATCTAAATATACTCCAGGGAATTTTGGGTCAGCAAAAAAAAAAAAAATGTCACTGCAGCTTTTCCTGCTTATGAAGTGCATGCCTTTAAAAGCCCTGAACACTAATGTCACAAGACGATGAACAAGGGGAAAATGCACTTTTAGTGGCATTAGCGAAACGGGGGCTGAGGTGGTGACTGCAGTTAAAACACTGGCCACGAAAGCACAAGCAGTAGGGAGCACAGATGATCCTGCCATTCCTGTGCAGAAGACATGGCAGGCATCCCTGGAGCAATTGACTGGCTAGCCTATCCATATAGGTGAGCTCTCGGTTCAATGGAGAGATCCTTCCTCAATGAATAAGGTAGACACCCATTCAAGGAGACTCCTGATGCTGTCTTCAGGCACACGCGTGCGCACACACACACACACACACACACACACACACACACACACATTGTACACAGATACATATGAAAAAGGAAAAAAGTTATCGGGAAGAACTTGCATGGCACTAGATATTACAAATCCATAATTAAGTCAGCATTCCTCCAACTCTCCTACACACAGTGCCTGGGAAGGTTGCACCTCACCTAGCTGTCATTTCGTCTCTTCTTCAGAGCCTCTGTGACAGGCCAACACTTGCCACTAAGATCTGGATCAATCTGGATGACTTGAAAGGTTATCACAGGGTGATGATGAGGAAAATCACACGGAAGGCTCCAGGTCACAAGTCACTCTCTAACCCACTCCTACTTATTGTCTTTTTGCTGACTGACAGTACCCATATCACCTTGTCCAAAATATATGGTTGCAATCCCCGCTTAGCCCAGCTGACTCCATTCTCAGGGAATGGAACCCACCACACGCGTTAAACACTTCCACCTGGTGATTTCACAATGTGCTAGGGTTTGAGAACCATTCTCTCAAGGTTCCCCCTTGTTAGCTCAGCTTCTCAGGTAACCAGGCAGGTTTGCTGTCATTAACTGAGTAATGTTTTTTTTAGATAAACCGTAAGGGTGGGGAGCTTGAAATTGGGAAACCAGGCACCTGTAATGGGAGATGCACAGGGAAGGAAGGATGTGGCCACAGGAGTGAGTTCATTCTCTTTCGGAGGCGGTGGTTCTCAACCTTCCTAAGGCTGCGAACCTTTAATACAGTTCTTCATGTTCTGGTGACCCCCAACCATAAAATTATTTCCACTGCTGCTTCATAGCTGTAATTTTGCTACTGTTATGAATCATATGTAAATATCTGGTATGCAGGATTGCTGATACGTGACTCCTCTGTGAAAGGGTCACCATATTTCCTAAACCATGTGAGCCAATGGGGTAAGCAATTCTCTTAGACAGAATTTAAATCTGTTGTTGGGATTGATGACTGGGCTCAGAAGAGTCCCTAATCACAGTATTTTGGTCTCATTCCCTTCCTCATCTGGCACCCCAAGATTTCTCATGTCCATCTCCTATGAATTGTAGCCCAAACTGCTGTGATGATATCTTCCTTTAGATCCCTACAAACTGAGGAGACTAGTGTCTCCTCATTATACTGGGTATCCTTCTCGCACATTTTTTTGTCTGTCTGTCTGTCTGCCTGTCTATATGTCCCAGTGATAGTGATGCTGTTTCTTTTTAGCTTGTTTATAGTTAATATAAAAATTAATAAATTTCATTGTGTTTTTTACCAATGCACTTTGCTCATATATATGTTCCCCCATGACCAGCTCTTGTCCTTTCTCCTGCCTCCTGCTGGTTCTCTTCCTCACCTCAAATGGTACATGGTCTGTTTTCATCTTATCCACATTTTATGTAACATCATAGCAACCACATGTTCTTGAAAGCGTATATTGCTCTATGTTAGTGGGGGGCCGATTTAAGGACACCCCCATGCCTACCACCGATATCAACATTTTCAAGAGCTCCAGTGTTTATGTTAAACAACGTATTTACATATAGCCTACACATATCCTTCTGTGTACTTTGCCTCATCTCTAGATTATGGGAGATACCTAATACAGTATAATTGCTATGTAAACATCTATTATATGTATTATTCTGGAGAATAATAACAAGACAGAGGCTCATACACATTCAGCACAGATTCAAAATGCAGATTTTTTTAAAATTTTCAGTTTTGTTGAATCCACAAATGCAGATCCTGCTGGGACAGAAGGCCAACTATACTGCTAAAATCCTGTGTATATGTGCATGTGTGCATATGCACATGCATGCATGTGCGTGTGTGTTCTCTGTGGTAATACCACCCATTCAGACTCCTCTATTATTCTGGACATGATGCACAAGTTCTTCTTTCAGAACTCTGTGCACATAGGAGCCATTGAGCACGGGCAGTAGGTCATGACACTTCCCTTCCTAGGAATGAAGAGGAGTGGCTGCCAGTTTGAGATACAATTCAAGGAAGATTCCTAGTGTTTCCACAAGGCGTCACCAGACTTTAGAAAACTGTATCGAGGTATTCTAAAATACTTTTGCTGGAGGCTTCATGTAATTCTACCAGTTACTAGGATTTCTTTCACCTTCCTGCTGAAGTTCAGTGGAAATACGTTAGGTCCTTATACCAGCTACAAAGTATTGTGATTTCAGCAATGTTTTAAATACCTGTAAGGAACATTGAGATTTCTTGGACTGACAGGGAGAAAGCTCCAATCTTCCAGACCTTGCTTACCATACAGACGTGGGTGTCACATATCTTTATTGTCTGTGCCACTCTTTGTGGGCTGCGAGGAATGACGACATTACTAGCTTGTTGGTCTCTGACTCTTAGTACTCGTTTTTCCCCCTCATTTGTGAATAATGCCTTATATTTTTGGCTGGGAGCCTAACCTTTAATGACTGAGCCATCTCTCTGAACTGGTCTTCCCCTGTTATCAGATTGGTGACTACCCTAATTGTCATCATAGAGCCTTCATCCAGTAACTGATGGAAGCAGGTGCAGAGATCCACAGCCAAGCACCAGGCTGAGCTCTTGGAGTACAGCTGAAGAGAGGGAAAGGGTTTATATGAGTAATGGAGGGGTGTGGTCACGATCATGATTGGGAAAACCACAAGGACAGCTGGCTTGAGCTTATGGGAGTTCACTGACTCTGGTCAGAGCTGGCATGGGACTGACCTAGCCCCTTTGAATCTGGGTGACAGTTGTGTGCCTTGGTCTTATGTGGGGCCCCTAGCAGTGGGACCAGAACCTGTTCCTGATGCGGAACTGGCTCTTTGGAACCTACTCCCTATGGTGGGATGCCTTGCCCTGCCCTGATGTAAGGGGGAGGAGCTTGGTCCTGGCTCAACTTGATATGCCATGCTTTGTTGAGTCCAATGGAGACAGAGGAGGAGTGGATGGTGGGGGAGGTTGAAAGAAGGTGAGGGGGAAGGCATGGGAGGAGAAGAGGGAGAGGAACTGTGGCTGGTATGTAAAATTAATTAATTGACAGAACAATGTCAAGAAAGCTCCCTTATTGGCCAGGACAGGGTAAGTTGTTTGACATAAAATGTAATAAATAGGGACGAGTCAAACACTACAAGGAGGAACTGGGTGGATCTTAACAAAAGCTTAGTTCCATGAAAATGGGACATTTAAAAGAAGGTACTTTTTATTTGTTTTTAAAGGGCCGGCAGGGTTTTCATTTCTAAAATGAAGGCTTTAGTTTCTAAACTAAGTAGCAATCCTATAACTTCAGTGCGAAAATTTACCCCTAAATATGTATTTCAGAGTTTATGTGTAAATATTGGTGGCTAAGTCTTACATCATCGCTTTCCTACTCGTCCCTTCGTTAAACCAGTCTATATACCGCAGGCAAAACCAACTGGAATGAATAACTCTGGCCTCTCTGTCTCGTAAGAGCCATCTATGTGACCACACCTAACCACGGGAGCCTGGAAACCCAGTTTTACTAGTCTCAGGACAAATTACCCACACCTGAGACTTAGCGTCTCAATTTGTTATTGCTTGCCTCTCTCCCTGTGCACCTATTATTGTTCCTCTCTCACAAACAAATCCCCCCCCCCCTCTGACCCCTGCACCCTAGGCACATCCTTCTGGAACCTGTCCCGACTGTACCCCAAACGTGGAGTTTTGGAGATCCCAGCTGCAGTGAGCAAACTAGCCCCGCTTTGACCCAGGCACAAAAGACCTCCGGTCACCTGTCGCACTCTCTCTGCTGCTCCCCTGTCTGAGTGAAATGCATAGCCTTCCTGTCTCACTTCAGAGGCGGCAGGGTGGCAAGGCTGGTCTGGTCTGTGGCTAACGTTCAGAGGCTGGCCCTCTGCTCGTTTCCTTCCCATTCTGTCCCCAGATGAACTTCTCAAGGGGAAGCTCTACAGTTTACAAAGCTCCTCACAGCGTCATGGATCAGAAAGTCTTCCACACTCATCAGATCTTTTTAGCATCTCAAGGGGTACCAGGGAAGACTTATTAACTTCATTCCAGAAGTGAAGATGTTTATGATTAACTGCTTGGCTCAAGGACTCTAGCGAGTGAAGCCAGCACCAAGAACCGAGATGTAGTGTGGGATCCCTTCTTCCAAGCCGTCAAGTCACAGGTCTGCGGCTAAGAAAGACTGGGCCCTTCTTCCATTTCCAATGGCTGAAAGCACAAAACATATGGCTTTTTTTTTTTTTCAGATATCTCTTTCCTCCTTGTGAAGCTTCAGAGCACCGAAAAGCCATTCTAGGAATTGATTCAGAAACTGATCAATGCGCGTGAGTTTAACACACACTGCTCCAGTCACTGGGGGATAAGGGGAAGGGAAAGAATGGGGGAGATGCCTCACGCATGACATTTAGAGACACCAAAAACAGCAGTCGGTGACCAAGTTGGGTATTTTAATGGAATAATGTAAGAACAAAAGCTGATACAAAACTTCCACGGCAAACAAACATAAGGAAGAAACACTGGGGAAATGATAAAAATTGTTTGAAAACTTAGATGAATGACACTTTCAACCTGCCAAAAATAAGCACTATACCAAGCTGGCACTCTCTGGTTCCATACTTCTGATTATGCACGGAAGAAAACAAGAGCATTCATTTATTAATGTTACTACGAGCTATGTTTTCTGTTACTTGCACCAAACACTTCCGTAAAAATCAATAATTTTGAGTCTTGGTGGCTGAATATACTTAATTCCTAGGATTAAATCACATACCCAAAGAGATATGCAATAAACATTTAATATTCTGAAGAAAGTCTTTACTAATTGGAGATACTCATAAAACTAAATGTTTGTAAATTACAGAGATCATTCAAAATTTCTGAAGATAAGGAGGTAGGGAATCAATCAATAGAAGGAAGAATGGTAACTCATGTTCGCCAGCTTTCGTTATAGTTCAGAGGATGTCCATTTTATTTCTGATAGTAGAAACACTTTGAAGCATTTCTCCAACATACTGCCCGTTTTTCTTTTAGCTCTTGGATGCTGTCCACACCACCAATTTATTCACTGGATGAATTGCGCACTAATGACTTTACTGGGCAATTCACAGTAGCCACTTAAAAACTACCATTTTTTGCAAAACTTTGAATGCTTATACATAATACCTTGTCTTGCCTCCAAAGAGCTCACCGCCCCAGGAGGTGGTTCCAAGGGGGTTTTTCTCCAACCACCTTTACCATGACATCAACCCTAAGATCTGGTGGCCCTGCTCCAAGCTGCTGGAGTCACAAGTCATGGCCTGGAGCTGAGCGGGTTCCTGTTACCAGTTCGATACCAGCTAAGGAACTAGCAGCTAGCACTTCAACTTAGGGCTCTGATAGGCTTTTCCTAGAAAAACACAATAGACTCTATTTGGTGACTAAGTTTCAAGTCTAACTTTTTATTTCTCTTTCCTCGGTCCATCGAACCCAAATTCACCATGTTGTGGGGTAAAGCAGAGTTTGAACCCACATGTGACATGACGTCAGCCAGAAGGCCAAACAAATAAAAGAGCAACAAAATTTTGGAGCACAGTCTAACAACAACTGAAGACTCCCCCCTATTGCTCTTAGATGGCTTGTATAACATCACAAGATGCCTTAGGAGCATTTCCACAGTATCAGTCTAACCCAGGAGAGACGAACCCAAACTTGCTTAGCCAGGCTGCTCTGTCATCATTCTCTGTGAGTAACAAACACCTAATCAGTTACTATTCCAGAAGTTAATGATAGCCTGCATATTTTGGTTTTATTTGGTCAAAATTAGCTCTGACTTTAAATAGACCGAAACTTTTCTTAGTCTCATGCTCTCATCTCATGATATGTTTACCATTTGACTATTTTCACCACAACAGCACATTTAAAAGGTGATTTAAAATTTACTGCACTCTCAAGCATCATATCAGAAGGCTCAGATAGACAGACTTACCATTAAATATTTACTACTGGCTAGAAAGTTATTGGCTACTTAATTTGAACTTTGTAACGAACAGCAAACATTCCCTGTTTGTGTTTTAAATAGTCTTTAAAATCACACCCTGTTCTTACAATAATTACAGCTACATTTCTTACTTACTATTTTGTCTACTTCATTGATATAGGCCATTAGATTCTAATTATTAAAGGAAACAGTACAGACTAAAAGAGGAAGTGTGGAGTCTAGTCTAGACTCTCACTGTTTTTTTCCTGATCATTTGTTGGGGGTATATATACCCAAAATTAGGCATATAAATTTATAAAAATTGAATGTTCTCATGAACACACAATTAGTATGTCTACCTGGAAGAAACACATTCCACTAACAGTTAATGTGCATCTCAAACAGATTGGCTTATATAAATATCATGTACAAATATGTGTTTTCCAACAGAAAATTCTACTATGACCATATAATGTATTAATATTAATATAAATTAATATCCAATATACTGTGAATGTGTGTATATTTGTAAAAGCTGTTTATAAGGAGATGAAAATTTTTATGAAGTGGTTCTAACTCTCATATTTGTCTAGGTTTCAATTACATTCTTTTGTAACATAATTATTAGTGCCTTTGCCCAACTCTGTAGTCAACGGCTTCTTCAAAGGTTTGGGATGTATATCATTATCTTCTTGAGGCTAGTACAATAATTGGCACATATGAGAAATTCATTAAATATTTGTTGACTGAATGTATTCAACAGTAACCTGAGAGTATAAAGTATAATTGCCACCATAATTATAGGACAGGGTTTTTATTGTCTAGGGTCTGGAATAGGTATACTACTTCTTGACAAAACTGTCTTATTTCCCAGACTATACTTCTGGCCCCTAAATGTCTCTATGAATTTGAGCTACAAGTAAAAGTGTTTCATTAAATTATACTAAATATTTAATAAGACTATAAGACAAATGCTAAATGATCCCTATCTGCATTATTTTTTTAAAAAAAGGAAACAAACTATCATTTTTCATTTTACATTCTAATCCCAGTTCCCACTCCCTCCCTTCCTCCCATCCCCTCCACATACCTTCCCATCCTACACCCATCCACTTCTCAGACAGGGTAAGGCACATTGCTTTGGGGGAAGGTTTAATCCCCTTCTTGCAATAACTAGACTGAACAAGGTATCCATCCAAAGAGAATAGGTTCCAAAATAGACAGTACAAGCAGTAGGGATAAATCCTGGTGCCACTGCCCATGGCCCCACAATCTTCCCCAGTCACACAACTGTCACCCACATTCAGAGGGACTAGTTGGGACCTAAGCTGTTTCCTTCCCTGTCCAGCTTGAGTTGATGAGCTCCCATTAGCTCAGGTACACTGTTTCAGTGGGTGAACCCATCATGGTCTTGACTTCTTTGCTCATATTCTCACTCCTCCCACTCTTCAACTGGACTTTGGGAGCTCAGTCCACTGCTCCAATGCAGTGTTTCCATCAGTTGCTGGATCAGGGAAATGCAAATCAAAACAACTCAGAGATACCATCTTATACCAGTCATAATGGCCAAGAGCAAAAACACCAATCATAGCTTATGCTGGAAAGGATGTGGAGTAAGGGGAACACTCCTCCATTGCTGGCTGGGATGCAAACTTACACAACCACTTTGGAAATCAGTACGGCAGTTTCTCAGAAAACTGAGAATCAACCTACTTCAGGACCCAACCCAAGGACCACTTGGACATATACCCAAAAGATGCTCAATCATACTACAAGGACACTTGTTCAACTATGTTCATAGCTGGGGTAGGAGGTCCTTCTGTCTATGTGTTGCTTTCATTGGTTAATAAAGAAACTGCCTTGACCCAGTTGATAGGGCAGAACTTAGGTAGGCAGGGAAGACAGGACCAAATGCTGGGAGGAAGAGAGGCAAAGGAGGAGAGAGAGACACCATGGAGCCACCAAAGACAGACATGCTGAATCTTTCCCAGTAAGC
The DNA here is from genome assembly GCF_000317375.1 of Microtus ochrogaster. Lineage (NCBI taxonomy): Eukaryota > Metazoa > Chordata > Mammalia > Rodentia > Cricetidae > Microtus > Microtus ochrogaster. Next base: position 56,168,951 of record NC_022012.1, on the reverse strand, counting down.
CACTACCACATGGTGATATACAGATTAATAGAAATGGGTTAAATCAAGATGTGAGAGTTAGCCAATAAGAGGCTAGAGATTATGGGCCAAGCAGTGATTTAATTAACAGAGCTAGGTAGGGAAACTAAACTGAATGCTAGGAGAAAGAAGGTGGAGTCAGAGAGATGCCATGCAGCTGCCACCCGGAATAGACAAGCCAGAACCTTGCCAGTAAACAACAGCCATGTGGTGATACACAGATTAATAGAAATGGGTTAAATTAAGATGTAAGACTTAGCCAATAAGAAGCTAGAGCTAATAGGCCAAGCAGTGATTTAATTAATACAGTTTCTGTGTGGTTATTTCAGGGCTAAGCATCCAGGAACAAACAAGCAGCCTCTAACAACAATATTGTGTATTACTACTGTGGCAATGGTGTTATTGAAAGTCCATGATAAATCACATTTAGTATTTGGGACCTGGGGAGATGACTCAGTGTGTAAAGTGCCTGCCATGCAAACATAAAGATCTGAGTTTGAATCTTCAGAGAACACTAAAAAGACAGACACAAAGGCACTCACTTGGAACCCCAGTGCTGGGGAGGGATAAGAGAGAGGCAGATTCTTGGAACTCACCAGCCAGTCAACCTAGCCCAAGTGACCCTCAGGTTCAGTGACAAGCCCTGTCTCAAAAAGTAAAAGTTGAGAGGGATTCGGGGAGACACCGGTGTCCACCTCCACACGCACCTACATACATTGTTTGTAGACATTCACATGATCACACACATACAGTACTCACACGTGTGTATACACACACACACACACACACACACATATGGATTTAGTAATTATTGAATGTTTAATATTTGCTAAGTCCAAGGCTGAGTACTTTTCAGGCAATTTCTCACTGACTCTTCACCATATCTTTCAAAACTGAAGCCCATGTGGGTGATATTATGCAGTTGACACAGCCCACAGGTGTCAGCCTGTCACATACCTCAACAGCTGGCCCTGGAACCCACAGCTTTTGGCTCATCACACAGATAAGAGGAAAGCATTCATTCAGCGCTGACGCGTGTTCTGAGAGTGCTGTAAATCCACCGCTCACCACTCAGCCGCCAGCTCCAAGAGTGTTCAAGGGCATCCTGTACTCTGCCATCCCATGCCCCTTCTCCCAGGCAACACACTGAGCACTTGATGACAGCAGGTTCAGAGTCACTGAGCAGCTGTGCAGGGAGTGTGACGTCATCTAACTGGCCACCACAGGAAACATTCCACGATGGACTGTTTTCTCCTCACCGATAAAAAGTCTGCATGTGGTCAGCCTCTCACCAATGGAGGAAAAAAAAAAAAAAACACAGCATGCAGCTCACCTATTCCACAGGAAAACCAAGCATGTGGCTGGGAGAGTAAGGTTGGTACCACCAAAACCCTAAGAAGCCCCACAGGTGGCCTTCCATAGTTTAGTTTTGCATCTGTATTTTTGAAATCAGTCTAATTTTGAATACTGTTTAATGAGTTTGAACATAGTTGGTCTGTATTTCATATGCTTTGATAAGGAAAATCTTTTTCTTCATAAGCAAAAAAAAAAAAAAAATGCCACCTTCACCAAAAGGCACACCAGCCTCTGACATGTTTGCTTTATATCTGAGGTGAATCCCCGTGTTGTAGTCTTCTACAAGAAGGCCTTGTTTCGCCTAAAACATTGAAAATATCACTCTGTCTGTTATTCACTATGGTCTGTTACAAGACTATTCATTATGCTATTTGTCATTTTTGAAGCCCAGTGTAACTTTCTTCCCCACTTTTATCTCCAGTATAATTTGTCTTTTGGACAAACTGTTGTAAAAGTCAATCCCAAGTCTTAGCAAGTTTTACAACAAAAATTTTTTGTCATGGCCTAATCACAGTTCAGTTAAAAAACACAGGCATCTTTGTCCCAAAGACGAGGACACAGAAACCAGATCCACCCTTATACACATACCAACATTCTTAATCATGGAATAATGACTTGCATGAAGAAGCTAGCCTCTTCCTCTTACACTTCCAGGCCAGCCTCAGTCAATACAGGATGCTGGGGAATGCACAGCCAGACAGAAGAGGGACAGTGGATGCCAACGAGCATCAAGATTTGTCACATACACATGGAGGAAGGAAAGACTTTTCTTGGTTCAAGGTCCCAGCAATTAGTCATTCAGTAATTCACTTACAACAATTACTAATGAAGATGATGGCTAAAATACTAACATTTATGATTAACTTTTTCATGGGCTTTAGTAAAAACGAGTTAGATACATACTCATAAAACGATAGTTACCTTGCCTTTGACCATTCAATTTAAAAATAGAAGTAAACAAATTGACATGATTATAAATGCAAAAATGAAATACCTGAGTTTTCTCAAGTGAGAAACCTCCTTATCTTCCCCTCCCAACTTACAACACACTAATTGCATAAATAAATAAATATTTGCTCAACAATGTTTAGAATAAAAGTGACTGTCTAAATGAAAATCATAAAAAGTGTAGTGGTTCTTTTGGGCATATACCCAAAAGATGCTAAATCATACTATAACGACACTTCTTCAACTATGTTCATAGCAGCATTATTTGTAATAGTACAATCTGGAAACAACCTAGGTGTCCCTCATCTGAAGAATAGATAAAGAAAATGTGGCACATTTACACATTAGAATACTACTAGGTGGGAAAAAATGATATCTTGAAATTTGCATGCAAATGGATGGAACTAGAAAAAAAAAACATCTTGAGTGAGGTAACTCAGACCCAGAAAGATGAACATGCTATGTACTCACTCACAACTGGACACTAGCTGTAAAGCAAAGGATATTGAGCCTATAGTTCATGATCCTAGGGAGGCTGAGGGGCAGGGTGAACCTTAATGAAAGCATGGGTCCACCTGGAAAGGGGAAACAGACGAGATCATCTGGCGAAATTGGGAGCATGGGGGGGGGGTAGGGCTGACATAAAGGGGAGGATGGGAGGGGGAAGTAGGAGGGGAGTGGCGAGGAGAACTTGAGGGAGCAGGACAGTTGAGATGGAGGAGGGACAGAGATGAGAACAAGGAAAGAGATATGTTGATTGAGGGAGCCATTATGGGGCTAGCAAGAAACCTGGCCCTAGAGAAATTCCCAGGAATTCACAAGAATGACCCCAGCTGAGACTCTAAGCAGTAGAGGAGAGGGGGCCTGAACTGGCCTTGCCCTGTAGTTAGACTGATGAATATCTTGAATATCACCATGGAACCTTCATCCAACAATTGATGGAAACAGAGGCAGAGATCCACATTGGAGCACTGGGCTGAGCTCCCAAAATCCAGTGGAAGAGTGGGAGGAGTGAGAATATGAGAAAAGAGGTCAAGACCATGATGGGGACACCCACTGAAACAGTTTACCTGAGCTAATGGGAGCTCACCAACTCCAGCCCGACAGGGAAGGAAACAGCTGTCTGAATGTGGGTGACAATTGTATGGCTGGGGCAGTGGCATCAGAATGTATCCCTACTGCTTGTACTGGCTTTTTTGGAACCTATTCTCTTTGGATGGATACCTTGCTTGGCCTAGATATGGTTGAGAGGGCCTTGGACCTTCCCCAGAGCAATGTGCCTTATCCTCCCTGGGGAGTGGATAGGGGGTGGGGTGGGGGAGCTAGGTGGAGAGAGGGGGCGGAGGAGAGGGAGTAGGAACTGGGATTAGTATATAAAATGAAAAAAGATCGTTTTCTTTTTTTAAAATAAATAAGTAAATTAATTTTAAAAATGTAGCAGTTAATTCTAAATGTCTATTATGTCTATGACTGATCTTTCTAAAAAGCAGAGGCCATGTATTAGATTAAAAAATGTATTATTATTATTATTGTAACTTAATATATTTACAAGGTCATAACTTACCTCCAACATTTAAAAATGCAATAATTTAAAAATACAGTCTGTCCTGTTTGTAGATCCTAAAGAATAATATATAACTTAACTAAAAATATGACATATCAAATGGCAACCTACAGAGTAGGACAAAACACTTTTTTAAAAAATTTAATTTTTGCCAGGTGGTGGTGGCGCATGCCTTTAATTCCAGCACTCAGGAGGCAGGGGCAGGCAGATCTCTGTGAGTTCAAGACTGGTTAAAAAAGTCAAAGAAATAAATCTGGTCTACAGATTTATTATTTTTACAGAAATAAAGCCTGGTCTACAAGAGCTAGTTCCAGGACAGGCTCCAAAGCTAGAGAGAAACCCTGTCTTGAAAAACCAAAAAAAAAAAAAAAAAAAAGTGAAAAAGTTTTTTAATTAATTAGTTTTCCCCATTCTGATCATAGTTTCCCCTCCTTCCTCTCCCTTCTCTCCCTTTAGTCCCTCTCCCCAATCACCTGACTCCCCCACATCCTCTCCCTTTCTCTTCCCTTCAGGAAAGGCCTTCCATGTGTATCAACCATCCACAGGATATCAAGTTGCAGCAAGACTAGATATCCCCTCTCCTATTAAGGCTGAATGAGGCAACCCAGCAGGAGGAAAGTGTTTTAAGAACAGACAGCAAAGTCAGAGATGGCCCCCACTTCCCCTGCCAGGAGTCCTATAGGAATACTAAGCTACCCAACTCTAACATGTACAGAGGGCCCTTGCAAGTTCTCTGGTTGGCAGTTCTGTCTCTGTGAGCCTCCATGAGCCCAGGTCAGTTGACTCTGTGTTTTCCCATGCGGCCCTTGTTCTCTTGGGCTCCCATAATCCTTCTTGTTCCTCTTCCACAGGCTTCTCCAAGGTCCACCTAATCTTCAGCTATGGGTCTCTGCATCTGTTTCTATCAGTTGCTGGGTACGCCTCTCTGACAAATGACTAGGTAGTTATCTATGAGTATAGCAGAATATCATCAAGATTTATTTCATTGACTTTTTTTTTGGTTTTTCGGGACAGAGTTTCTCTGTAGCTTTGGTGCCTGTCCTGGAACTAGCTCTTGTAGACCAGGCTGGCCTCAAACTCACAGAGATCTGCTTGCCTCTGCCTCCCAAGTGCTGGGATTAAAGGCGTGCGCCACCACAGCCCGGCTTTCATTGACTTTTTTAACCAGTCATGTGTGGTTCTACCCTAGGTGTCTGGGCTGTGTAGCCTCTGGGTCCTGGCCCTCAATACGTTGTCAGGGTGGGCTTCCTCTCATGGTATGGGTCTCAATTGGCTGGCCACTCTCACAATTTCTGCACTACCTTTGTCCCAGCATATCTTGTAGTCAGAGGAAATTATAGATCAGAGGTTATATGACTGGGCTGGAGTCCTAATCTCTCCACTGTAAGCCTTGCCTGGTTACATGAGATGCCTGGTTCAGCTTCCATATACCTGATTGCTAGGAATCTTAGCTAGGGTCACCCTGGCAGTTTCCATTGCACTGGGTTTCTAGCTCATCCCAGAGATATCCCTGGTTCCAGTTACCTTTCCCAGTTCTCTTTCTCCCTCCCTCCCTCCCTCCCTTCTCTCTCTCTCTCTCTCTCTCTCTCTCTCTCTCTCTCTCTCTCTCTCTCTCTCTCTCCTCCCAACACCTGATCTCTCTTGTTCCCATGCCTACCCCATCCAGACCTCTCCATCTGTCCACCTGTGATTTCTATTCTATTTCCCCTTTGCAGTGAGATTCACGTGTCCTCTCTTGATCCCTTCTTTTTTACTTAGGGTCTTTGGGTCTATGGATTGTAGTGTGGTTATCCTTTACTTTCTGGCTAAATACCACCTATAAATGAGTACATACCATGTTTGTCTTCTGTGTTAGATTGCCTCACTTGGGCTGTTCTTTTCTAGGCCCATCCATTTGCTGGCAAATTTCATGATGTCATTGTTTTAAACACAACTCCATTGTGTAAATGGACCACATTTTCTTCATCCATCCTTTGGTTGAGAGACATCTAGGTTGTTTCCAGTTTCTGGCTACTATGAATAAAGCTGCTATGAACATAGCGAACAAGTGTTCTTGTGATATGGCAGAGTGTCCTTTGGGTATATGCCCATGAGTGGTAACGCTGGGTCTTGAGGTAGATTGATTAAACACTTTTAAGAGATACATATAGTAAAGCCTGTTATCTCAAACTCAGAGAGAACCCTTAAAATTCAACAATAAGACAATTAACAATCCAGGACAGTTTGAATCAGTGGTAGCTTTGACTAGTATGTTCAAAGCCCAAGTCTATCCTGAAAAAGGAGGCATGGAATTAACAACCCAATTGAAAATAGGCAAAAAGAAAATCTAGTAGGTTCTTGACCTAGAGAAAACAGATACCTGTTTTTTTTTAAAAAAAAAAAACATAAGTATACATAAGATGCTTCATATCACATGTCCTCAGGAAAAAAGCAAATTAAAGCAGAAATGAGATAGAGCCATAAGACCTACAAGAATGTTAAAAATCTAGAACAGGGACCATACTGGAAGCACCAAGGCCGAGGGGCAACAGGAACTCTCCATTGATGGCAGGAATGCAAAATGGTCCTACCAGTATGGAATAAATTTGGCAGTTCTCACAAAACTAAGCAGTACTGTTACCAACAATCACATTTCTTAATATTTGCTCCAAATACATGAAAATTACATACATATAAATACCTGAATGTAGATATGGGCAAACAGTTTTAATTGCCCGAATGTAGAGACAAGCAGGAAGGAAGTACTTTGGTAAGGGAACAGTGTTCCATCCAAACAATGGGAAGGAAGTCAGTAATAAGGGAGAACGAGCCATCAAACCATGGGAAAACATGGAAGACGTGTTAAACCCACACAAACTGAAATAACCCTATCTGAAAGACCAGCGTGTGCTTCCCCTATGGGATGTTCTGCTAAAGGTATAAACATGAAGGCAGCAAAAAGAGTCATCATTGCCAGCCAGGCTTGGAGGAAGAGAGGGGAGAACAGGCAGATCACAAAGGGCTCTCAGGGCACTGAATCTATTCTGTATGATAAGATAAGGGTGAATGCATGACCATGTGGTTTATATAACACCAAAAGTGAACCCTAATGTGAACTATCAATTTGTTAAAAATCAGTGGAAGTCATGAAGCAGGGCAGGTGTATATTTCTGCTCAATTTTCTTCCATGAACCTGAACTCATTCTTAAAAAAATGAAGTCTGTTTTTAAGGGTATTTATAATGAAATTTTTACATATCTCTTCAAAGAAACTGAGTGTATGGAAAACAACACCAATGGTATAATTTTGTTTAGATGGTTATCAGCCCTTTTAATGGTTTGTTTTCTTTTTAATGTGTTATGTGTGCATACTCTTGGGGTTACAGGCAGTCGTGAGCTAGGAACCCAACCTGGGTCTTAAACGCTGAGGTGTCTGTGCTCCCCCAAGTCATAATTTTTAAAAATGAGGCAGGGTCTGAAGGGTGGTCTTGGAGTTCTGTGCTTAAGTGAGTCTCCTGTCTTAGTTTCCCAAGCAGCTGAAGCATACAGCACAATTCCCAGAGAATAAACATTTTTGATGTCCTAATGCTGAAACCGTAAGAGGTTTGGAGATGCACAGAACGAAGGGTATGGTATTAGCAATGTTCCTTGAGCCAGGGATCTATGGCAGGCTCCTTAGGATTTACAGTCATTAATTTCTATTATTGTCACAGTGTCTGACCATGAACCCTTAATCTGATTATCTTTCCTGCTATTCTACCCGCATGCCGCAACAAGTGCACATTAGTTCCTTCTATAAAGTGGAAAGAGCTAATACGGAAAGTTATTTAGGTTTGTTTTGCTATTAAATAAAGTTAAGTGCATAAGTCATGATTTCTTCCCACTGTGATTTTCTTTGTCAAAATAGTATCATAAATTCGGGGGTACAATTAATGTTTCAAATACTCTTTAACTGGAAGGTTTCTCTCTCTCTCTCTCTCTCTCTCTCTCTCTCTCTCTCTCTCTCTCTCTGTGTGTGTGTGTGTGTGTTTTCCAAGAGGCATCAAATCATATCACTCCAACTATTGGTGATGTCATAATGTGCTATGTTATATAAAAAAAAACTATGCAGGCAATCTTCTAAAGAGCAGTTAATAAACACGGTGCAGATGTTTGCTTTTAAATTGTTATTAACAATTTTGCTAGATACAGCAAAGCTATTTCAGAAGTACGCTTTAAGCTGTAAGTAGAAAACAAGAAAAATATCCTAATATCAGCTTAATCATGTGATAAGTGGTTAGTTTCTTGTTGTAACTAGCTAATATAACCTTTTTTGGAAATGAAGTTAAAAGTCAGATTGGGATACTTTACTAAAAAATAGGCTATAATTCACTTCCTTTTTACTACTGTGGAAACAATAATAACTGTGCAAAGCACCCAACTTTCTCCAGAACTGTGATAAAACAAACTAGTAAATAATAATAAAACTATTTTAGGAAATGGAGGATGAGCAGAACCTCTGTACAATTCTGAGTTTGATACAAACTAAAGACTAGATACACATTTTTACTTACATTGAGTTAGATATCATTAGCTACATTTGGAACAGACCCAGAAAGACTCAGTTACTTGTTCCAGGTTACACCTAAACGACAAAGCTCAGATTTTAATCTCTCTCAATTCAAAAACTGCTTTTGGTTTCATTTTGAGAAATATCAACGAGGGTTTTTTTTTTTTTATTATTTTGGATAACAGGAGAAGCTCACCCTTGATTTTCTATCCTCTGATAGTTCTGCTAAATATATAGCAGAGATGATCAAAATGTCAAACCCACGCTAGGGGTAAAGGAATCACAGCAGGTAAATTTCAATAACTTTTGATAAGATAGAAGGCAGATGCTTAGCTGTTAAAGACAAAATCCGCTCAAAGAGAGGTCTTATGAAAGAAGCAGAAAGCTTTTCTCCCATGGTTCCCAAACACTGGGAAGCAGGTCTGAGAAAGTAGATGGATTTAGGAAAACGTATACAGAGACCCTCAGTCATCACTTCCTGGTTATCACCGTCAGCCATGAAGTTCATTCCATCAATTAACTTCCACTTTTCAGAACTCTCTTAAAAGGATGATAGTGAGAACGGGGGTTGGTATATGTGGTGGTTTGAATGAGGCATCTCCTGATGACTTGGTCATTTGAATACTCAGTCCCCAGTCTGGGGCGCTGCTAGGGAAGGTTTAGGAGGTGTGGATTTGTTGGAAGTGTGTCACTGGAGGCATGCTTTGAGGCTTTAAGGCTTGCACAATCGGAGTTCACTCTCTCAGCTTTGTCTTTGCAGTTCATGATGCGAGCTCTCAGCTTCGCTCTAGCTCTCTGAACTATACGACCAGTTAGACTTTCTTCTACAGGTTGCCTTGGTTATGGTGCTTTGTCACCATGATAGAAAACAAACTAAATTCAAACAGATGTGGAGTCTTGTAGGCGACATTGTGTGAATCTACGCGAGCCGGAATAAAAGGATAGCAAAGATTTATTAAGGAATACTTATGAATAACAGCAAGGTAGAGAAGTGGCCCTGGGGTCAATGACGGATGCAGTGATCGGATCTTTTCCACCACACAAGAGAGCAAGAGAGCCTCCTCCTCTTCCTTATAAAAGATCACATCCATACATAGAAGCCATGCCCTAAGGCTGGTACCCCAAAACTATGGGCAGAATGAATTTCCACAACAGAGTCTCTTCCTTCTGGCACTGGGAAGCCCTCGGGGTGGCAGCCTTGCCCACTCACACGACGTATGTCTTCACAGCCAGCACACCGTGCACGACTACAGTCTTTGTCTTGTGTCATACTCGAAGAGGAACATCAGGCTGAGAGTTACACAGCCCTGAGGCAGACAGAACAGAATACATACACCAACTATCTGACCACAGAGGAAACAAATGCAACCAAGGGAACAAGACGGTTTTTGAAAATTTCTCCAATTAAAATGTTAGGAAAAACAACAACAACAAAAACTCTGGGCCAGGGAGAAGGCTCGGTGGGTAAGGCACTTGCTGTGAAGGGTGAGGACTGAAATTCAGATTTTCAGAAACCAAACAGAAGTCAAGCAGGTGTAGAGACCATATGTAATCCTTGCTCCGGGAGGCAGAGACAAGCATCTCCTATGCAAACTGGGCTGCAAACTCATAGAATGGTGAGGTCTGAGTTCAGGGCAGGACCATGCCTCATACTGGAGAGGATTCAAGGAAGACTTGTGACATCAATTTTGGGCCTCCACACCTGCATGTTTGCACACACACTCAGATACAGACACACATGCACACGCACACACACGAAGGAGTGCATACATATGCATACACATATAAAAAACATGCTAAGAACAATCAAATCTGGTTGTTGCCAGCCTGTAAGAAAGCTGAGGTCAGAATGATTGCAAGCATGTGAGTTCAAGACCAGTGTGGGAAAATTAGTGAGATCCTGCACCATTTTTTTTTAAGCTTTGAGAAAAGAAAAGAAAGGCCGCTAGTGGTGGTACACGCCTTTAATCCTATCAGAGACTGACACGTTGATGTGAGTCCGAGGCCAGCATGGTCTACATAAATGAAATGCAGGCTATTAGAGCTATGTAAATAGCCACTGCTTCAGAAAGAATAGTAAAACAAAATTTCAAAATTTTGAAAGAAGAAAAAAGGTTGGGAATGTCGCTCAATAATAGTGTGTTTTCCTACTATGTTTGAAGCCCTGGGTCCAATCTCTAGAAAGAAAAAGAAAACAAAACAATAAGGCATAGTGGTCCATGCTCATAACCACAGTACTTGAGGCAGAGGAATCCCAGATTTAAGCCTAACCTGGGTGAGATTTATTGATGTCTAAAAACAAGACACATAAAGTCTAGAACTAAGGCTATGTTGCGATATACTTACAGGAGATCAATTATTTAGCATGGCTCCAGGTTTTAAGAACCATTTTAGCCGGGCAGTGGTGGCGCATGCCTTTAATCCCAGCACTTGGGAGGCAGAGGCAGGGGGATCTCTGTGAGTTCGAGGCCAGCCTGGAATACAGAACTAGTTCCAGGGGGAAAAAAAAAGAAAGAAAAAAGAAAGAAAGATACTAGATACCTTCAAGGTAAATAGTGTGGTTAAAAATAGAGAGAGAGGGAGGAAGGAAGAGGGGAGAGAGAGAGAGAGAGAGAGAGAGAGAGAGAGAGAGAGAGAATCCAAAGAGGACAGGCAAGATGGCTCAGTGGGTAAAGGTCCATTCCTCTGACCCTGATAACCTGAATTTAACCCCTGGGACACACATAGTAGGAGGAGAGAACCAACTCCCACAGGGCTTCCTCTGACCTCCACTCGTGCATCGTTGTACATGCCCAAGCACACATTCACACAAAACAAATAAAAATGGGGTTGTATTTATATATTTATGTATACAGACATACATATAAAACAATAGTAATAATAAAGAGGCTATGAATCAGAGGAGTCATCATGGAGACATGGGAGGGGCTGGAGAGAGAGGATATGAGGTTACAGGGAGGGAAAGGAAGGGTGAAATCATGTGATTATATTTTAGTTAAAAATATTATTTATAAAAAGACAAACAGATACAATGTCAATGAAGCTGGGATGATGGCTTAATCAGCATATATATATATATATATATATATATATATTTTTTTTTTTTTTTCTGTGCAAACCTGAGTGTAGGTCTTTGGAAACCACGTAAAATGCCAAGCACAGCAATGCCTGTTTGTAATCCCATCACAAGGAAGGCAGAAACCGGCAGATCTCTGGAGGTAGCTGGCCTCCAATAAGTTCCAGGTACAGTGAGAGACCTTATCTCAAAAAAATGTATATAATAATATGGTGGAGCTGAGGCTGGGGAGATGGCTTCTCAGTTAAAGTGCTTGCCAGTGCAAGTAAAGAGACCAGCGTTCAGATCCCCAGATCTCGTGAAATGTCAGGTGGGCTGGGAGCCTTGCCTGGAATTCTAGCCTAGGAATACAGAGATGGGAGATCTCCCAAGCATGTTAGTCAAGAGACTAGTCATAGCAATGAATTCGGCGCTCGATTGAAAGACCCTGTCTCAGTGGATATGGTACAAAAAAGATTGAAAAAGATTCCTGATATCAACTTTCTACATGTATGTACACACATTTACACATTTGAGCACACGTAAACTTGGAGAAGGAGGAGGAGGAGGAGGAGGAGGAGGAGGA
>NC_022012.1:56148373-56156797 GCF_000317375.1 Microtus ochrogaster | reverse complement strand
AAGAAGGAAGAAGAAGAAGAAGAAGAAGAAGAAGAAGAAGAAGAAGAAGAAGAAGAAGAAGAAGAAGAAGAAGAAGAAGAAGAAGAAGAAGAAGACAAATCAACAAGTAGGGTGAAAAGTGACAGAAGAAGACACCCAAAGTCAACCTCTGGTCTCCGCACATATGTGCACACACATGCCTGCATACCTTCAAGCACACATGCACATGCATACACAAACATATCATGCATTCATATAGCATAGGCTAACACAAAAAATGAAAGTAAAAGGTAAGAATATTTATTTTCAAATACTATAAACCATTCAACTTCTCATGGCGGTTACAGCCTGAGAGTGGCAAAAATTTACAACATATTGCAATTTAACAACAGTTTAAGTGCGTATTGGGTTTTTGTATTTACCTATAATGTTCAACATTCGGTACAAGGGACAGATGCTAGGGTTCTTAAGCAGAAAAGGTTTAACAGGAAATTGTGTGCCTGAAGGCAGTAGGCTGGATGAACAGAAGTCAAGCACCCCTCATTCTGCTTTCTTGTCCATGATGATGTTGCCCATTGACTTGCCCAGGAGTCAGGAAGCACTGCAGGCAATTGCTGACCCTGGTGCTGTCAAAGCTGCCGCACATTAAAAGAGCGGATGATGTGCGTGACAAACATGGGATCCAGCCTGCATCTGGTGAAGTCTGCCTGAGCTGTCATACCCATCCCCCCCAGAAAACTCACTCCTTCATCTTTTGCTGACAGAACATGAATATTGAAGACCCAGCACTGTGGCCTCAAGAGCTCCTGGGAATGGGGTTTGTTGAACACTACCCTTGTCCTTGATGAATTAGGGAGAGTGTACAGAAAGGGTAGGATGGGATGCCAGAGTCAATAAACAGTATCCCACACAGTCTACCTGCCATCCACAGTCTTCTCCCGGGGTTTATCTTCCAAACAAAACCAGCACAAAATCAACACATGGTGTTCAAATTTGCATAGTATAGCTGACTCTCACAGAAGTCGGGTGTGTCCAACTCTCGGCTCACCGCCCACATGTGGTCCAGGATATCCATGAACGGGGCTCACCCAGCACAAAATCAAAAGACTATTTTAAACATGAGCTTTGTGCTATAATTTATGCCTCAATTGGTTGGTCGTTAAACATGAACTTGTAGAAAACGACTCACACTACACTGTTATACAAAGGAAACAGTTCACGCTCTCACTACATGTTCACACGCACGGCTTCAGTTTTACTGCTGTGTGCAGCTTTCTTTGTGTTCTTTTCCAAGAGCACTGTAGAACTGGTACCCAGAGATGGCACACGTGTTTGTGGTGACTCAGTAGGTCAAACAGAGCTCACCAACAGAGTTTTAACCCACCATTGCAAACAGTAGGCATCTAATGAAGACATTGGAGGACGTAAGCATTCTCACGTGGTTATTAGGGGCACTTTCACATCTCAGTGCATTTCGGTCACTGCCTGCCGGCTTTACAATCCACCTTCCGCTGCATGCAGCATCAGAGGCTGATGTGGAAGAACCCAAACCTTACTTTCTACGTTTCTATCAGTTAATTTCCACAGGAGAAGAAGAACTAGTCCTTGGACCACGGAGAATACCACTTTAGTTCCTAGCACCCATATGCGGTAGCTCCTAGGGGATTTAACACCCTCTTCTGACATCTCAAGGTGCTGCCCTTAGCACAAGTACCCACACTCAGACACACACACATACACACACACTCAGACACACACACATACACACACACAGAGCTAAAACCATGTTTAAACATTAAAGTTATCCCTTGCATTTTGTTCTTTTTATTGCCACATGACTTCTATAATGTCTCAAATGAAAACAGAAGCCCAAGAAAGCAAAATTACACATGAAGGAAGATTACACAGTGGACCAATGGTCATGGTAAAGTGTAAGGTGTTCTGATTAATTGATAGGGAATTCATGGAAGTTTTCAAGACTGTAATTTGAAAAGGTATACAAAAACATGCTCCCAAATTTGGTTTGTAACAGGGACTGTGCCAGGAGAATCAAGCAACAGAATAGAAAAAAAAATCTATCTGCTCATAAAATTGTTTTTTTTAAACGCTCATAAAAGTTCCTTTGTTAGGTTGTAATATATTTAATGGCAAGAGAAACCCAAATCATTTTCTGATGGTGAGTTTATTAAACAATGTGTAGAGAGCACAGAGGATATAATACGCTCTGGAAAAAAGGGGAGAAACCTTCTCAAATCAGCTTGTCTTCAACCAGCCGGAGGAACTAATTCAGAGTTCTCTCCTCATCTTAAGATTACTTTTTAAAAAATTGTGTATAGGTGTTTTGCCTACAGGTGCATATGTGCACCACATACATCCCTAGTGTTAGTGGAAGCCAGAAGAGGGGCATGGGATCCCCTGGAACTGGAGTTAAAATGAACTGCCATGTGAGTGCTGGGACTAGAACCCAGGACCCTATGAGAGCAGCAAGTGTGCTTAACAACTAAGCCCCATCTTAAGATTCCTCATCACAAACACTAAAGGAGCTGGGTTGGTGGCACACGTCTTTGTTTTGTTTTTGGCTTTTCTCTGTAGCTTTGGAACCTGTTAAGGAAATGGTCAACATCCTTAGCCAGCGGAGAAATGCAAATCAAAACAACTCTGAGAGTGCATCTTACAGCTGTAAGAATGACCAAGATCAAAAACACTGATGACAACTTATGCTGGTGAGGATGTGGGGTAAAGGGAACACTTCTGCATTGCTGGTGGGAGTACAAACTGGTACAGCCACTTTGGATATCAGTGTGGTGATTTCTCAGAAAATTAGGAAACAATTGCAAGACCCAGCAATATGACTTTTGGATATATACCCCAAAGGATGCTCAATCGTGCCACAAGAACATGTGCTCAACTATGTTCACAGCAGCATTATTTGTCATAGCCAGAACCTGGAAACAACCTAAATGCCCCTCGACTGAGGAATGGATAAGGAAAATATGGTACATTTACACAATGGAGTACTACTCGGTGGAAAAAAATGACATCTTGAAATTTGAGGGCAAATGGATGGATCTAGAAAACATCATATTGAATGAGGTAACCCAGACCTAGAAAGAAAGACAAATATAATATGTACTCACTCATAAGTGATTTTTAGATGTAAAGCAAAGAAAAAACAGCTTACAATTCACAATCCCAGAGAACCTAGACAACAAAGAAGACCCTAAGAGAGACATTTATGGTGTTGTAGGAGGCCGCTTGTTTTGTTACTGGCTGCTCAGCCCCAAAATAATCACATAGAAACCATATTATTTGCAACACTGTTTGGCCAATAGCTTAAGCATATTTCTGGCTAACTCATATCTTAAATTAACCCCATCTCCATTAATCTGTGTATCGCCATGAGGCTGTGGCTTACCAGGTAAAATTCTGGCATCTGTCTCTTTGACTCTGCCTTCTTTCTCCCAGCATTCAGTTTAGTTTTCCCTCCCTAGCTGTGTTCTGCCTTGCTCTGCTATAGGCTCAAAGCAGTTTCTTTATTAACTAATGGTATTCACAGCATACAGAGAGGAATCCCACATCATATATGGCTCTAATCTACACAGGAAGTAGAAAAATGTCAAGATCTCCTGAGTAAATTGGGAGCTTGAAGATCATGGGAGACGGTAGAACAGGAGGAGAAGGAAGAGAGGGAAGTGGAGAAAAATATATAGCTCAATAAAAACAATTTAAAAAGTTGGAAAAAAGACTCTTCATCACATCTACAATACATTTTTTTTTCCAAGACTGGTGACATGTCTAAGCTCTGGGGGCTACAATTCAGTCCACTATACTGAATGCAATCAATCTCTTGCCTATAAGCTACAGAGTAAACATAAGCTGACTAGAGAAAGCAGTGGATAGATAACCTGGCATTTGTTAAAGGCCTCTGTACAGTGAACATCCACACAGAAAACAAAATTTGTCACATTCAGAATGTCACAGGACCCCTTGTCACCAGTCCTCAATGTTAGCCTTTCCTGGTTCTTCATAATTTGGCCAAACAATTACCAAATGGGCAATTCTGGCCATTTTTACTTTTAGAAAAAGTCACCGAGCAGATGTACAGCCTAATGTCTTCTCCCAGAAAGTTTTCCACACATCTCTTGGGGCCATCTCGTGTGTGTGTGTGTGTGTGTGTGTGTGTGTGTGTGTGTGTGTGTGTCTTGCATGCCTGGCTTCTTATGTGGGTGTTGGGTATTTGAATTCATGTCTTCACACACTTAACCACCAAGGCATCTCTTTGGGGACAACTCACAAGCGTAGTTATAATGCTGCCACAGCCGATTTCCAACTGGTGTTTGCTTGTTACACAAAATAATTTGTAAGCCAAGTTTATTTTCTTTTCCAATTTCTCAAGAAGGGGCCTAGCATAAATCAGAATTCTCCCCCGCCCCCCGGCACCTGGCTTGTGTGAAGAAGCTCTAGTGAAAGGTGGTGTGTAGAAGTGGAGGCAGAAAGTAAGGAATAAACTGGGAGAATTGAGGTTCAGGGACATGAGCAAGAGTTGAGTGCTGTTCTCCTGAAAGTGCAGGAGCAGAAAGGGACACTCTGTGAGAAGGAGGGAAGAGGCTTTACGAGCAGATGCTCTGCTTTTGAGGGAGAGGCCTGAGCTGGAGAGATAACCCAAAGTATGGAGAAGGCATGGAAGAATCCTCACTCTGGAATCTTTGGGTCACCTGGTCATGACCTGTTGACTGAAATCAACCGGAGGCCAGCTGGCCAGAGAGCTCACTGTCTTTTTCCATTTTCGGGGGCTGTTGCAAAATTCCACACTGTGGATATTTCACAAAGAAAAGGGTTAATGAGATTAAGGTCTTGGAAGATTGCTTGGCATATGGAGAGGGTCTTCCTACAGAGTTAAGACATGATACAAGGTATCATGTAACAGAGCAAGCTAGCCGAAGAGTTCACTTACATAACAAAGCCACACTTGATCCATCCTACATTCATTCATGAGGGGCAAATCTCTCTGGCCCAAAGATCCCACCTCCAAATACCATTAACACATGACTTCATGACTTAAATTTCAACCTCCATATGAATTTGAGGGCCACATTGAAGCCAAAGAAGGAGCTGAGATAATGTAGTCGGTGTGGTTTAGCATTTCAGGACATGTATCAGAAGTGTGCAGTCTGTCAGCCAGTATTTAAATAAAGCTCTGAATGGAAATATTGTGAGGTGGAACTGTGGTGTGAGGAAGATGAGGTGTGCAGCCAGGGCAGGCACGTTGGTAATCTCAGGGCAGCTCAGGCCATGTCCCTGCGCCCTCACAGCCTCCCACTCGAGGAGGGAACACTGCTGTGCCTGCTCTGGCTTATGAGATGGTGGGTCAGATAACACCTAGGCCAGGGTGAGCAGCTCAGTTTGCAGGATCATTTCATGTTCTGTAGTCAGATACACAAATGCAAAGCAAAGCCCAAGCCTAATCTTGGATCTGTTTCTTAATAATTTGGGGACTAGGTCATGGCTTTTTACCCCAAACCTAAAGGATTGTACCTTGATTCTAAGTCAAGGGTTTTCACCTGTCACTCCCAGAACAACTTTCTGTCAAGCACTTTCAACACCATTTAATATGTTGGCTCCTCGGTCTTAAACAGAAGAGTAGCTTGCACCCCAATTCGTGGTGCTGCAAATCCTTTCCTTGCCTTTGACCCCATTCAGACCTGGTAGGCTAATGTCCTACTTAATGAGAAAGAGCAACACCCTCAAATGTGTGTGTTATTACAAAAGGCACGTGGCGGTTCTTTACTACTGATGGCCGGTAGACAGCAGCAATTTGCTTACTCTGGAGGGAGTGTCAGCCTTCTACAGGTCAACAGATGCGGCATAAACTTTACTAATGTCATGACTGCTGTGGGAGGTCCTTCTGTCTATGTGTTGCTTTTTATTGGTTAATGAAGAAAGCACTAGCTTGGCCTATAGCATAGGAGGAGGAAGGCGGAGTTAAAAGCCGCCATGGAGCCGCCAGAGATAGACACTGGGATCTTTATCCAGTAAGCCACAGCCACGTGGAAATAAACAGATTAATAGAAATGGGTTAAATTAATATAAGAGTTAGACAATAAGAAGCTAAAGCTAATGGGCTAAGCAGTGATTCAATTAATACAGTTTCTGTGTGATTATTGCTGGTCTAAGCTGGCCGGGTGGCTGGGAAGAACAAGCGACCTCCCTGCAACACATGATCCTTGAATTTACCATGTATTTTTCCTCCTATAGGAAGTGTCATTCTCCAAGAATCTTATTTTTCTCTTCAGGAAAAGCAGGAAGAGTTAAATGAGAACGTGACAGAACCCATTACCTTGACTCTCTCAGACCTTCAGGAGGGCAAAGTCAACAGCTGACATTACCAGGTAAGGTGGCGCTCGTTACTTTGGCCTACTGTTCCAACGAGGAGAAAGTGTTCTTTGACTTGGTCTCCCATACCACTCCCCTCCTCATTTCATAAGCTGGGGAAGCAGTGCAGGACCCAAGAAAGATGGTGTGTTTAATTTAGCTGTACATGTGGTAACTGGGAAGGTGTATGTCAATGAGCCCCAGGGGGATGGACTCAGGCCAGAATTCCATTTGCCACCTGGCCTCTAATACCCCCATTTTGACTGGTGGCCTTATTATTAACTTGGGTGCTTTACGATGGAGCTGTTGCATGCTTCAGTGTACCCCGCAAACTGGTTCTCTTCTCTCTTGATGAAAGGTCGAAGATTTATAAGGTATCCCCATGGACCGTCCTGGGAAATCCCTTCACTGAGGTCACTCTGCAGTCAGATATCACGGGGCATGCCTACAGCCCTAGCCCTCAGAAAGCCGAGGTAGGAGAAAAGCTGAAGCCCAAAACCATAAGACCAGCCTAGGCAACATAGTGAGAAGCTGTCTCACATGCAAAAAGAAAAGGGAGGCAGGGAGGGAGGGAGGGAGGGAGGGAGGGAGGGGGAAGAAGGGAGGGAGGGAGGAAGGGAAATGGAAGAAGGGAGCTCCAAATCTGCTCTGGATCAGATAGGGAATTGGTAAGGGGACGTTCCTCACCACTGTGGCAACTCAGGCCTGAGGCCACCAAATTGCCTGTCAGTTACACCAATCAAGGGGACTTTATTAAGCTGCCCATTTATTTCTGTCCCAGGCACATCATAATCAATTATAGCCATATCCTCAAGCTAAGCCATTGGAATGTTCGTTCTGATTCTACTATTGTGATTATAGCTATGGCCACACTATCGCTGGCATGTAGGTACCTTTCCAGCCTGTGACACTATCCTTTTCACTGAAGGGGCCAGGGCCACTTCAGAGACAGCTTCCTCTCCCCATCATCCCTATCCTACAGGAAGTAGCCACTAAGCACTTTTCCAAGCATGTTGGTAGTCTTATCAAACAGGGAGAGAATGGCCAAATGGGTCACATATGGTAAAACCCCCAACCTTACTAGCTATATAAGTCTTTTGATTCTCACCAGCATGTTATTCGAATGCCTTTCTGATTTCATCATATTTTAATCAAGGCTGTAAGTCCAGGTTAGGTTAGACAATTGACAAACCATTAAGCCACTCCTTCCTGGAGAATGCTATCCTCAACTCAAGAATTTCTGGTACGTTATACATCTGTTGAGAACCTCAGTTCATTCTACAAACGTTTTCATTCTGCTTTGGTTAGCTCCTGAGAATCTATGATTATGTGTTACTCCAGACCAAAATCTGCCAAATCCTGCCACTGTCCACCATCTCCCACCAGGACAGTTTCCCTGAAGCATGCCATGCGATTCTTCTGGATGCAACAGCACAGAGAGGAGCAGCATGGGAAGGGCCAGCCTCCCTTTGTGGGGTAGCTACCTCAGCTAAACTCGTAAGGGTCTATGTAACCAAGGCCTATGGCACCCGGTAAAAGAGGGGGGCCTGCTTTACCTGACCAGGCAAGGCCAACAGGATTGAGAGATTCAGGTTATCAAATGCAGCCATATCTACTCAATACTCACAATGCAATTCTTGTATTCTTATTTCACAACCAATACGACCACATTTGCTAGGAAACTCTTTAAGTTGTGAACTTAAGTTTTATCTCCTACAGGAATAAACTTTGGATCTCGTTTGGAGGCATTTCTGGTCTGCGACTCCGAAGTACTTGAGAGCCTCTTGAGGCAGTTGTGGAGGCTCCTTGTCCTACCCTGGACCAAGAACTGAGGGTGGGAGCTACCGCTCCGTGCTCTGCAGTGCAAGCAGGAGCAGCCTTGTCATTGTCCTTGAGATCCTCAATGCATCACGATGCTACAGTGTCACCTCAAATACAAAGGTGAAGAGGTTACTTCCTCTTTTGTGATCATGGAACATCTTTAAAAGTTTTCCTAATTTGAACGGAAATTAGAGAAACGTGAAATCTAGGGATGTAGTTCAAGGGTAGAAATCTTGCCTAGCATGCATGAGG
>NC_022012.1:56126493-56148273 GCF_000317375.1 Microtus ochrogaster | reverse complement strand
GGAAATTAGAGAAACGTGAAATCTAGGGATGTAGTTCAAGGGTAGAAATCTTGCCTAGCATGCATGAGGCCTTAGTTTGATACCCATCACTGGGAGAGAATATATATATAAATATATATTCATATATATAATGAAAGATATTGATATAATGAAAATATATAATGTATTTGAGGGGTGGCGAGGGGCGGGACGCTGTGGTTTGGCTTGAAGAATTATGGTGTTTTCTGCACTAAGAAAATATCCTGGGGCTTGGAGCAAAAGAGCAATGGCAGATGAGTTTGAGGAACAGATTTCTTACAGTAGAGACCTCATCCTAGAGGTCTACCCTAACGGTTGATTACATCGTAATTCTAGCTCCGTCTTTGTTAGTGTGCTAGACATTTACCGGCACAATGAGCTCTCTCTGCTTTCCCTCAGCATAGCAGAGACTGGAAAGCTAAATTTACATTCCTTAGATTCCTTTGTGTTTCTCTGACAACTTCAACTTTTGTCAGCACAAGGTAATCATATATATATATATATATGAGAAATCATATATATATATATATATAAGAAAGCATGTATGAAGAGCTAATGCTCTTAACTATATAATATGCCTGTGGAATGTGTTGTCCAGGATGCCCAGATTAAGGACAGCAGAACATAAGCCACAAGGTGGGGCATGACTTGTTAGCATAATGCTTCCATATCATGCCAGACTCACCATCTACCCACACTCTCTCATTTCCAAATAGCTAGGTAATCATTATTCTTGAAAGACTGGTTCGTAGGATCCTTTCCTCACAGGGAGGAGAGACTCGGTTAAATCTAATGTATCACAGGTGACAAGGGAGTTCTAGCCAGTTTCCCTTCGGCCCCTGGCAAACACAAAGCAAGGAATTTTAAACTAAGCAGAGGAACAAAGTACCGAAAGGCAGGGAGGGGAGCAGGGGAGTTCAGATGGTTGAGGAGAGGCAGTAAGGAGGAAAGAGCTGAGAGAACAGCTTAGCTGTATCCAAGATATGTATAATAAACTGGAAACAAAGCAAAACCATCAACACTGGTCAGCTCCAGAATATTAAAAATCTGCTTGCATTTATTAGGAAAATCCCTTTATGCTGTCAGACATAACCACAAGTGACAGACTATCTCAGTCTGTCACCATCTGCATCCTCTCTCCCGCGTAGGCCTCATTAACACAAACATCTCAGATATGGGAGACACACACCAGCCTGGCAGGCAGCCTGGGGCCTGCGAAAGCTCCAGGAGCGGGCCAATGGCTCTGCTAACCATGGCTTTTCTTTCAAGCTGGGGAATCCAGGGGCACAAGTAAGCATCATCGCCACCAAGTGCCACCCAAGGGACAGCTATATGACTCCGTTATAATGTCTGGTTTCTTTCTTTCTGCTCTTTAGGAGAGATAGGACTGGAAAATTACTAAAAGCCCTAAAAGTCTCATGACTATCCACCTGCATCAGGCTTTTAGGACTCCTTCTGAGGGTACTGTGGCGCTCCATCTTTCCCTGAGCAGCAGCCCTCGGCCACAGACAACAGAAGTCACTAGCAAGGGCCGTGACACTGGCACAGTCCACGTTTCAAGATGTGAACCTTTCGAGTGTCCAGATGCCTGGAGTGTGGAACGGAAGAATCAATGAATTCGTAATGCTGAAGTCGAAACTAGCAGCTAGTCAGCGTCTGTCAGGAAACAGATACAAGAGCACAGGGAGACAAAGAAAAAGAAAAAGGAAAAAAAGCTACACTCATTTACTATACTTGAAAGCTCGATGTTTCAGGTGTTTATAGTCAAGTATTTGAATGTGTAAATATAGTCAAGTATTTGAATGTGTAAATATTTAATAATTCCCTATTTTCTACTTAGGAAGATATTTTCATGAAAGAAATTTTAATACAAAGGAGGTGCAAGCCTCGTTCACTGGGCGTCAGCAGCAAGGCCTATGACTGTTGTGTGATGATTCAGAAACTGTCAAAGCTATTAAGAAGGGCTGTCATTTCAGCATTTAAAGTCATCTTCCATAAACTTATAATAAGGACTAAGTGATTTAAATATGAGATTTCTAAGAGCCTCCTCAGAATTTTTTAGAATGATTATGTTTCATGTCTGAAAACAAATAGCACTAATTTTTAATTTAAAAAAAAATGTGACCATAAAAACAACTTCTTAGTTCTACCGTGCTCCTGTAATCCCAGGGCTCTGGAGGGAGAGTGGGTGCGGAGTTCATGGCCGGCCTGAGCTACACAGCAGCACCCTGCCTCAAAAATAAACAAATGAATACATGCAAAAATAATAAACTGTGAACCAAAAACTCAGAGACCCAAGATCTGGTCTCATTGTTTTTCTATGTAAGAAGTTGGCAACAGAAAATAAACTAGAACAGAAACAAACTGCTTAACAAAAAGAATCACTTTTCCCACGTCAGTAGTGTATTTATTGTGCTGCAATCTGAGAGCAGGGGATGAAGGGGTCTGGGAAGCCAGTACAGAATGTTCACAAAGATTCACACATCTCTAGTCATTACACACCGGCGAGAAACAAAGCGTTGAGCCTCTGAGACCGCACTGTTACTGTATGTGTTGCTAATTTTCTGCAAGGTTCATGACTGCATGCCTTCGGGGAAAATGTAATCTCAATGCACAATAAATATGGTTTACAAAATATTCAGAAAGTCTGTACACACAGCAGACATCCTACACATGCAGTTTTGACAAAGTTGGAAGTTTCGGAAATATTCATGCGATTTTTTTGTCACATTTTTTTTCTTTCCATATGATCCCTCTGTGACATCCCAACAAATTAATCTATATAAAAACCATGTGGAACAACGTCTCTTCCGCAGCTTTCCAGCTGTTCGCTTCTATTTCATGAAATCCGTCTTTTTTCCAGTTGTTCGTTTCTGTTACATCTTTTGTAAACACCGAATTTGACTTGAGAGACCCGGCTCGGTCTCCCATTTCTCTCATCTTGCATTAACAAGTAACACCTTGTAACAGCAAGCACTGGTGTACCGATCGTTAGCACCAAGGAGTCAAGGTATTGCACCAAAATGCATTTATACTTCATTTCTAGTTATAAAGAAGGTTTCCGCAATGTAGTCACAAGGGAAGTAAGCGTCACTCAAAGTTAGACACATTGAAAGAGATGGGTGACATAGCAGAAATGCTTGGTGTGCGCTATTCATAAATGAAATAATAAAAAAAAAACAAGTTTGAAAGTTAAAATTAAATTTTACATTAGAGGACTCCTTGATTTTTTAAGTAAAATTTATTTCACTTTGTTGTATTTAAATGTTCTTTCCAACAGAAGAGGTAGGTGTATGTCCACATATGAAAAATCAGTAACAGCCACAAATCAAAACAAGGAAAGCCTGAGAAAATCAATATATACCCTTAGAGTTCTAACTGCATGTAAATGTGACTACCGTAGATGTTACTAACAAAGACATCAGTTGTTTCAATCATTCAATAATCTTGATCCTCATAATACATTTCTGCTAATAATAGGAGTATTTAAAGGCTACCTTCCTTCCTCATCACAAAAGTAAAAAAAAAAAAATTGTTTCCCATAGTGATTTGTGCCGTTCGTCATGGTGGCCTTTGGGTCACAAGACAGGATTTTACTGTTATTCTTTCTTATTTTTACCAACACCATCATCATCATCATCAACAAGCCTCTAAGATTCTACAGAGATTAGCAGAGTTTTCAAATTTAATTACAGCCAAAAGGGAATGTTCTGACTACGGGTGGAGAGATCTGACCACAAGGGCCAATAAATGAATCCAAATTCAAATGTATCCACAGTCTATCTCTGGACAAGAAAAGGTCAGTTTGCAACCAGTGGGGGAACTAGTGATTTAGCCAAAAAAAAAAATTTTTTTTCATAAAATTGTGTTTCTGTGATCATCTAAAATTCAGACTGAAGAAGGGGTGAATACAAGACAGGTGACATTTTCACCCACTCGAGAGGTGAGTATGAACAGGAGGAGGGGCTCCAAGGTCACAGTGGGATTGCTTTGGTCTGGACAACATCAAGGCTAATAAAAAAATGTTTAAGATAAAAACATCATAAATAAAACATCTGGGTACCATTTGGAAAGGTGCGCAGACCACATTTGCCTCTCTCCCCACCCCAGACCCTCTGCTTCTGTTGCTATGACACAGGAGTTTCCTTGCTGTCAGCCGGCTAAGGCCCAGGTCAGTCTACTCTCCTTTTGGCTTCCCGTTTTTCTGGGGTTTCCCATTTTCTAGCACTAGCTGCTTTTCTGACTTGTTCACACCGTTTGCTGAAATACCATTCGCGGCCGTCTTTCCCGCTTTTGACTGCTTGGGCTCATTGTATGTCCGCGTGTAGAAGTTGAGGAAGAGGAATATGAAACTGATTGCATAGGCGATCAGAGCCCAGTGCATCCACTTGGGGAAGGGGCAGTCGGTGTAGAGAGACAGTGCTGTGTGCCCAATGGTCACATGGAACTGGACCTGAAAAACAAAAGCAGCAGGACAGGGAACATTTTTAATCAGAGGAGTAAAAGGCTTCCAGAGCGGGTGTCATAGTCTCCTATACAGTGGTCGTGAGCCACTATGCTGTTTGAAAGTGTGTTACACTGTATGAAAGGCCAATCGTCTCTGCCTCTCCCTCCTTGAGAGCAGGGCTCCAGTGCCACCTGCTTAGCAAGGGCATTCTAGTGCTTTCCATAGATCTCCCACCTATCACTATGCTTTTGTGTTTATACGTGAGCTGATAGCCATCTGAAGCTGATCCTGTCTCTGTCGACTGTCTATCTCCTCATTAGAATGGAGCTCCCAGAGGCAGGGCTCTGCCTTGCTCGCTCATTCCTGAGTCCCTGGCACAAAATTGGACATTTGAATACTCACTGAAGGGCATCTAAGGAGAGGGAACAAATGGCCAACAAGAGTAAAGCAACAGTATCTGTAGGGTCTTTTAAAATTCCTACAGTTTAGACTTCTTTTCCTTTACTAGGCTGTCAGCAAGTAGATACATTCACTTCATGCTTTTTCATTAATTTTTTAGGCAGGAACACAAAAATGATGAGGTTCGGGGACATTGTCACAAATGTGCATCCCTGTAGCTGGCTCAGTCTCCTTCTCCCCTGCCTACTGGTCTCCTCCTTCTTCTAAATACTCCTCTTTCTGCTCATGTCACAAAAGGACGCTCACTTAAACATGAACCTGAGCCCATCAAGCTGGCTCAGTGACTTTCTCTGGCAGGTAAGGGACAGGCAAGTTCACATCTGAACAAACACCATTCTTTAAAAACTTATATTCCAATTAAAATCAGTACATGCAAAAGAAAAATCCCCTTCAATTTTTATGAATTCTCAAGAAGAGAAAATTCAAAGCATTAGACATGCTCAAAGAATAAACTTAAATTCTGGTGCACTGGTCACCGAATGGTCTGAGGCACAGGATTACAGGCTCTGTAGCATGAGTAAGGGTTACCGTATTGTATGATCCATATATTATTTAATTGTTTGGAGAAAATCAGACTCAGAAATTGAAGATCAGGATCCTATCTGATGTAATGGGCAACTATAGTTTCTTTGTGAAAGATAGCATTACCCATATTTCTATTTCATTAAATATTAAGATAATTTGTTTCACACGCATGATCAGTTTATATTAAATTTAACAATTCCCATGGCAAAAATCCAACGTTTTAGAACTTTTGATTTCACAATGGCTCTTAGAACCTGTAGCACCGAAATAGGGTGTGTATAGGGTGTGATTGAGTATGAGGTAGCTCAAAGACAGCCCGGGGCAAACCCCCACACAAGAGATTATACCATTTATATGATTTGGGTCCCTTTTCATTTTCTGGGGACCACTTGGCTCTCAATGAGAGGCATGAGTTTTACAGACCATCTCAAGAGCTTCCACAAATTCAAGAAGTTTCTTGGAGCATCTCTTTGCTAATGAGTCCCTCACACCCAACATTCCCCAAAGGTTGTGTTTCCTGTTTGGTTGGGCAGCTGTGTAGCAACTCAAGGCAGAGAGGGATATTTCTAAATGCGATCCCACTGATAAAAACTGTGTGTACACTATGATTAAAGCATATTAGAATACACTCTGAAGCCTGGAGATTAGCCACCAGCTTGGATTTGCATTTTCAGTTTGATTACAGGCCACACCCAAGTTCTGAACAGCGCTTTGATGCCTGCACTGGGATGCAATGAGAAGCCCTACAAGGAGGCGTAGCTGAGAACCGTCTGCCTAGAACACAAGAGTTTAAATCCTTGGCTCTGCTCTTCAAGCACAGAGTTTTACAGAACTAGAAAGAGCTCTCGAGCCTGTGTTGGATCCCATCCCCCACCCCTACCCTTCCTTGGCTTCGTGCTTTCTTTGCTACATGTATAGGGTCTATTAGCAAGAACCAAAACATGGAGAAACTGGAAATTTATGCAAGAACAAGAAGAACAAAGAAAATAGTAAGTTAGGAAAAAGAAGTCACTCATGGAAAGTATTTTCCAGTCACCTATGAATCTATATACTTTGTGGCATATTTATATTTAACCATCCTGTTCACAGGTAGTTTTACAGACTTTCTGTCAGAGGGACAGGTTCTGAAACCAATCTTTAAGGACATTATAAAGCAAATGGCTATTGCTAGTTCACCCAAGCCAGCCTTGACGCCGCATCTTGCTTATAAAGTAGGTTTTGTGATGGAAAACAATGTAAAACACCTTGGCACTGTACAAATAACAAACTTCAAATATTTTAAATATTTTGTTTTGGGCAACAACCAGAAGTAACTCTTCCAAACATTTAACTCACCAGCTGCAGCATGGTCAGGTATCGCTTCCACCAAAGATATTTCTGGATCCAGGGGCCAAATGCAGTCAGCCCGTAGTAGGAGTACATGATCACGTGGATGAAAGAATTCATCTGGGCCCCAAAAAATGCTGTTGAGAAACCAGAGGCAATTGCAAGAAAAGTGATGCTGGGCAGAGACGGCACTGGGATGGAAAGTGAATGAGTCTACCGTACCATCTAGGTTAGTCTCAAATCTAAGCTCAGTGATGCTACAGGGAAAGCTTCTCAAATTAAGCTTGACACTTCTCCCATTTAGCTTTGAGGGCTCTTCTTCTTTTTATTTTTTTTGAAATAAGACACATAAATAAAAATGTATATTGCTAAAATTCAAAGGGTTTGTGAAACAGTATATTCTCAAATGGGGTACTCCAGCAAGCTTCAACAAACAGAAAATGACTGCTTCCCCCTACTTTCCTCTATTTTAATCCTACCTAGCAGTAATTCCTTGGAAAGAGGCTATGATGCTTTTAAGTGTTTATGGAGACTTGTGATATGTTACACTATAGTCTCTAGAGATAGCAACATGCACACCAGTGCCGAAATAAAACTAATTTCTTAGCTTTCTACGTAGTTTTAAATATGACAGCATTATATATATTGAGTGATGAATCCATTTAGTTTACACAGATCTAGCGATACCCTACTCAGTCAAATGCAACGGAACTTATTTTCTTTAGAATATTCAGTAAGTATGTACACGGTAATGCATTTTGCCGTGATGTGAGCTGTGGGGTCAGTTTATATTTATAATTCTCCTTGAAACTCTGAGTTTTGCTTCAAATTTCCTAGTAATTTTTAAGTGTGAAATGCTTAGGTTGCAAATAGTGACATAATGCCAGCCTGTGTCCAGAGGAAAGGGCTGTTTGCAGCTCAGCATGCTCACCTCCCTGTGTCCAGAGGAAAGGGCTGTTTGCAGCTCAAGTATGCACACCTCTTTTGGTCTACAGCCATCGGGAAGACCAGACTAGAGGCTAGACTAGATTAGACTAGAGCTATGACATCTGATCCTCTTCAGCATTAATGGGCCATGTCAAAGTTCACTTCAATAAGAAGCAATGAGACCATATAAGGTCATATCAGAGCAGGAGTAAGCTGAGGGCTTGGACTGAAAATGAGGCATTTCTATTGGATAAGAGCTGCCAATCAGTACCGTTCCCCACTCAAGTTAACATTGTTTTCTGGCATTTGGGCTTTGTGGTTGTGCTTATATTGGGCGCAAGTCTTTAGGAGCTCGATTCTTCCCAGATGAAGAGCTGAAGTTTTAAAAAAGTGACAGGCAGATGAATGGAGATGATTAACCATGAAACCAAGCTAAATGGCATACTAGGGGCGTTCAGAGAGGCAGGCGGGGTCCTCACCTTGGCCACCTGCCACCCACTTGATTCCGATCCACCACAGTGTGAACATGGTGCAGTGATGGTACACGTGAAGGAAGGAGACCTGGTTGTTCTTCTTCCTCAGGATGAAGAACACAGTGTCCAAATACTCCACTCCTTTTGATACAAAGTACCACCATAAGGCAGCAGCTATCTGTAAGAGAGGAGAGGAAGATCGTCAAACACAAACTCTATTGGGCGGCCTCCACTAGGTGCTGACAAATGCAGGACACCACACACAAAATGTACAAGGTGTGCAACCATTCTGCACCCAGGTGGGCTTGATACCTAACCATGTACCTGCCAGAAAACAAATTTGAGCTTTCTGGGCTTAGAGCCAAGCAGTGGCTGCTGCTGGACACAGACTGAGCCGCCATCACACCGCTGTGCTTTGCAGCTTGTACAGAAACCACATCTGTAAACACTTGAGGGGTTCCTACAGGGCCTAGGTTTATACAGCAACTAGTCTCCATATATTAACAAATCTGTCCATTCCCTTTAGCTGTACAACACGGCATCTAATCACTGTGGCCTGTGTTAGTAAAGTCTTTTAAATGATCACAATTAAAAACCAACAACAACAAAAACTATTTCCTAGGTCACAGATATAATCCTGTTTACACAAGGAAGTCTTTTCTCGGGCTCTAATTAAGACACCAGATGGTACAAAAAGATTAGGTGACATGCTGGGGGATTAAGGATCCAGCAAGAGGTGACCTCTATATATGTTTTAAATCATTCCACAAGGATCTGATTTGTAACAATGAACAAAATGTAATGGTCCTGTAGTCAACATTTTCTAAACATCATATATAAAAATTAAAATTTCAGTTCACAGCTGAAATGTATTTATAAATCTTTCTGTGACAGAGGCTAAGATCCCTTCCCTCAATTTACACCTGCATCTAAGGCCTATAATGTGTTTTTGTTTGTGTGGTTTATTTTTCTTTTGAAAAACAAAATTCTTTTTTAAGTACTGGGATCATAACCGGGGCTTTGGGGCAACTTGAAGTTCTTAATTCTAGAATCAGACATCACTTAGGATAAGCATTCTCTAACATTACAATTTTAAAAGCTAGAGAAAGAAAAAAGAGAAAGACCAGAAACAAACTAAAGTGTTATGTTTAACCAGCTGACAAGCATCTACTTAACCTGAGCAATGCTGCTAGAAACCAGGGAATTGGCTGAAAATCTGCTTGACATCACTTAGTCTGTCCACAGCAACACTGTGTTTGATGCCCACGGTTACATCGCTGTAAGATGAAGTGACTGTCCATTTCAGCATGGTAACCTGTAGGACAAAGTCTGCTTTCTCCTCCATGTGGACCTCCAAACTAGCCCAGGTCACACATAAGGGCCTTTCTGCTTAGTCGGTGATCTACACCGGCTGTTTTTTTAATGGCACACGTCAAAATGAGGAATGATACCTCATGGTGCACGCAACGCACACAAAAGGAGTCTTGGAGTAAACTGCTCACTTCCCCCACGTTCTCCCTTAGACGGAGAGATGGGTAGAATGAGACTCTGGACGCAATCGGCTCAATTATCAGAGTTTGCGTCCTACGTAGGTTTTCACGATAGCTCATTTTTACTAAAAGAGTGCTACTGAATTTGACTGCATGGATATTCACTCACTGAAGTGGGTGGAGTCTGGGAGTGTCAGCAGAATGGATTCACAAGCAGCAGGATGGTAATTTTCCAGTTTTCCCCTAATAATATTAACAGACTGCCTTATCCAAGGGACGTCCTCCTGGGAGAAGGGAAGTCGGGGCCTCTCTTCCCACTTTGAACAGGAAGCCAACTCTCCACTTAGGAGATTCTTTGGCAATGCAGTTATCAGAAGAAAATCTGTTTCATATCCTGTGAATCTGAATGAAGCAACCTTGCTCATTCTCTCAGTCACACCCCGGGTTTTGTTTTCTTAACTGTTTCTTGACATGCGGATCACCTGCCTCCCAGCCCTCACCAGAATGTGAGTGCTTTGCAGGCAGAGAATGAATCTATCTTCTCGCTTGTGTGGTCAAGGCCCTGCCAGAGATACATATAATGCAAAATACACATGCACTGAGCAAATGAAGCCAATGTGCCAAGCAAACATGTGACTTTTCGTAAGCCTTTTGGTAGGGAAATTACATAGACGTGAAGTACTAGGTACATTAGAAAAATTTAGTTATGGTTCTTGGTGAATGTCCATATATCTACCCTAAAATTCATACTAAAAAGTATTTTTCTCAATCAATGTTATTACACACATATAGCTTTATTGCAAACATATATAAAACATTCATAGAACATACAAAACATGGATTTATATAAACTGGGTTTGCTGAGTATAATTTTTATAGCAATCATAGGTACAAGAGATCATTAAATACTTAATAAATTACTATTTCTTTCACTAAAATTGAACGCTAATTTTACTAATGTAGGTGACTGGGAAAACAAGATATAGCATTATATATTAGTAGTGATTATTTTTTGCAAATTTAATAAAGACCAACTTCATACCCGTACAAATTATCTTGTACCTCCTAAACCCTAAATAATGAAGATATTTTCCTCAAATAAGTTAAGTCTTCTGAGTTTCTATTTTTGACACAAAAGTTTAAAAACAAAATTGGAGACAGAGTCTCACTATATAGCTCTGAAAGGCCTGGAGTTTGTTAGAGAACTGGGTTGTCCTTGAACTCATAGAGCTTAGCTTTCTCCAGTGCTAGAATTAAAGGTGTGCACTACCATGTCTGGCAAGAATCAAAAATACGTAGCTGGGCAGTGGTGGCACACACCTTTAATGCCAGCACTCAGGAAGCAGAGGAAGGCGGATCTCTGTAAGTTCGAGGACTCTACAAGATCTACAATAGCTAGTTCCAGGACAGGCTCCAAAGCTATACAGAGAACCCCTGTCTTGAAAAAAGAATCAAAAATACTGTTTACAATCAAATATGGAATGAACCATTTGTAAAGTACTACAATCCAACAGTGTTCATTTTTACTACACCAAATAAAAGGGGAAAAGCAGAGCTTTCCCGATCTCACTCACTCAACACATGTCACTCCATACAACACCACATCGTTTATATCCTGAGAGTCCATAAAGTCAAACTGCTTGTGTCAATCAACAGTATTCAGTGGTACACTCACCCTGACTTCATTAACGTTATTAGAATAATCCACTGTCTGACAAATATAGCTGTATCCTGCGTTGTAGGATCCCATGAAGAGCTGGGGACAAAAGGAATAACATTGGAGTAAAGGTGTAGTGGACACAGCACTGAAAACAGTAAATCTGACACACAATTTGAAAGGTGTTACTTTCCTTAAAGACATTTCGACGACATAAAATATTTTAAGGTTATTTTTTCTTTGTTTTGTGATGCTGGGCATCAAACTCAGGACTCACATATACTGGGGAAATGCTGTACCACTGGAGCTGCAGCCCCAGCCCTTGAATGGACACGTAATGTGTTAGAAGTTCTAAAATTCTTGGTGTAGTAGCTTTTACTATAATTTTAATAAAGACCAAGTTGAAAAAAAAAACAAGCATATTCTTTTCACAAGATATCAACTCCATCAAATACATAATAGCTTTTCATTATTTAGAGAATAGTTTATTAGTTCCTATAATTAAACTTGCTTAGGCAAGACCTTACATATTTAGCATAGTGCACTATTTCTACAGAAACTAGAAAAATGCATTT
The DNA here is from genome assembly GCF_000317375.1 of Microtus ochrogaster. Taxonomy (NCBI): domain Eukaryota; kingdom Metazoa; phylum Chordata; class Mammalia; order Rodentia; family Cricetidae; genus Microtus; species Microtus ochrogaster. The sequence goes on along the minus strand of NC_022012.1, from coordinate 56,136,376 downwards.
AGTGTTTCTAGACCAATATGGGTGCCGATTCTATACAGTGCCAACTCAACTGAAGAAAACTTTACAGTCGCTGTGCTGGCTAGTTTTATGTCAACCTGACACAAGCTAGAGTCATTTGGGAAAAGGGAAAATGCCCCCACCAGACCGCCCTGTGGGCAAGCAGAGCACTTTTTGATTACTGGTTGACATTGGAGGGCCCAGCTTGCTGTGGGTGGTGCCACCCCTGGGGCAGTTTGTCTTGGATACTCTAAGAAAGCAGGCTGAGCAAGGCAGTGAGCAGTGTGCCCCTGTGGCTTCTGCTTCAGTTCCTACCCTGACTTCCCTTTGACCAGACTGTTCCCTGCAGAAGTAAGATGAAATAAACTCTTTGGATTCTGAGCCGAGACCTGTCCCACCTTAACTAATTCATATCTGGATCCAAAGGGGTGTGTGCCCAGCACACTAAGCGAAGGTATCCAAATAAAGAATGAAAGGGACTGTGAAGCTGAGATTCTATGGGCTTCCTTGCTGATGGTGGCTTGTCTAAAGAAAGGTTAATTTCTTAGTATCGAAGCTCAGTATCTCTGCTTACGCAGAATTTTAGTAAGTCTCTTAGGAACAAATTCCTTAGGCTTTAGCAACTTAAAAATGTGCCAATCCAGCCTGCAGGATTTCCTTTCAAAATATCCTGGAGAATTTGCTGATGTCCAGAGAAGAGTGATGATTAGCAGCCACGCCTGCAAAACAGCCAACTCCTTTCAGCTCCAACACACAGCACATTACATAAGACGGCTCAGTGTGAAACTGGTACTTCCAAGTATTTGACCAGGGCTCCAGGTCGCTTCGCAGCTCATCAAGTGCCAACATCCCAAAAAGGCACCTCTCTTGCCTCCGATAACAGCCTTCCATGCTTGGCAGGTATCTCACCATTTGAGAAATGAGAAAGATGAGACCAAAACAGCTGTACAGCTCCCAATGTCAAAACTGCTGCTAAGAGCATCCTGAGAACCCATGCATGCTTCAGAGTCCCGTCTCAACAGCCCTCTTACTCTCCAGTTCCTGCTTCTGTTACCCAGAAATTCTAAAGGTTAAAAATGTACTCTTCGAGTTGCTAACAGCCATGCTGAGGTGCATGCTGAGGCTGCAACAGTAGTTTCAAGGGGTCTCAGTTTTAAATCCTTTCCAACAATCCCAGGTAACTATGTGATTGATAAACCTACCTCTCGGAAGATGAAAAGGTTAAGCAAAACCATGCCAAAATTATAGACGATGAGCACTAAGCGCATTTGAAACGGCTCCCGGTCTTTCATCCACTTTGGACCCAGCCACACGAACAGGAGATACAATGTGCTTATGCTTAGCGTTGGCCATGGAGACTGCATCAGCGGCCAGTTTTCTACGCGTTTATCTACCGAGAGAATGAAACAGCAGGAAATTTACAAAACAAAATTTACTTAGGAACTAAAATGCCCTAATTTCATACTTGGAGTAAGCACGGATGACTGTCCCATGAAAATACATGGTACATAAAACAAATACCATCAAGTTCTTCAACTAACATTGGAAAATAACTTTCTTTACTTAGGTTACATGGTATGTTTTATAAAGAAGCAAAGAAACGGAGAAGGAATGTACTAATAATATAGGCAACAAGCTTGAGGTGAAAGTGAAATAGGGACTTGATAGCTTTAAGATAATATTTTAAGGAAATACTCAGTTTCTGCACTAGGTATGTAAAATGTACTAGGTAGTATGGCGCAGCTCTCTATGTCCATCCCTGAAGCAAGCACAAATCAGACTGACGAGGTACTGGGCCATGGGAGCCATGAGATGGGATCCCTCTGGAAATGGGAGCTGCCATACAATCATACTTGAGGAATTAAGGTAATCTCACTACACTTCTAACTTACCATCAATGGGAACCATATTTAAGATGCATTGCTACTTTTCCATTGATGGTGTGTATCACTTTCACTGTCTATGAAAAAGCTATCTGTATGCTTCACTTCCCTTAATTCACGGGTGTGTAAATATATAGAATGGAAAAAGTAATTTCACTTAAACTAAATTGATTGCCCGTAATATTTAAATATGTAATCAAGAATCAATTTTATAATTTAATATTCTCAAAATGTTGGTAAAGCATTAATAAAATAAGAAATTATAATGAAATAACAGATGACGAAAAATCCATTTATATATAAAGTGTATTAAGCTTAAACTTTATATTTCTAGGGTTATAAACAGCATTTCACTCATCTATAATCAAATATCTAACTTATGCCTAGCAATACAAAACACATTTAACATTCTATTTTCAGCATAGTTTATTTCAAAAAAATTAAAGAAAAAGTCTTTCAGCCACTTCCTAGAATCCAGCCTAAATGAATTTCATGTAATGCTAATTACAGGAATTTCTATATAAACTACTTGTTTACTAAAACTATTTATGTAAAATGGATCTGCATTAGATAACTAAATACTAGAATACTGTTTTAAAATATACTAAGCAGACTATGTGTGGCTCAGAGGTAGAGAAAGGATCTCTCTTTTCCCTCTGTATGCATACATATGCACACAAATCTATACCTATGCTTAAATGCACACTAATCTATTTCTATAGATTGTCAACTGGTAATACAATGCAAGAAAACATTAAGTTTTATGAAATAATCTTCCAAGTCAGGAAGAGCCATAATTACTATGGTTTCAATGAAATAACAGTTAATAAACAGAAATTTAGACAGAAAGATTTTGACTCTGAGGCCAGTCTAGCAAATTGTAAGAGATATCCTGTCTCAGCAAAACAAAGAAGGGAATTTCCTTCTCTAGGGTCTAGCCAGATATGTGCAGTTCTCACCCCTCATCAAGGAAACTTTTCAACAGTCAGTGGTCATTATAGAAAACAACAACAAATCAAAATGCAAAGTTATAGAGCCCAGTCCCAAAGGATACATCTACAACCCAAACCCCACACCAATGGCTCAGGGATTGCTGCAGAAGAGGGGGCAGAAAGTCTGCAAGAGTTGTGAGGTTGTGTCTCCTAGAAATGTCAGAAGCTACACAGGAAGTCTCACCAACATGGCTGCCTAAATGTGAGCTAGAACAGGATGATTCCGGGAGCCACGTGAATGCAGACAGGGGGAAAACCCTTCACAAAGGGCTACAGACAACCAAGGGATGCCGAGAGTGGAAGAACAGTCTTCCCCAGGGAAGAACACACCAATCGGTTATCCAACAGCAAACAGTCAGCTCTGAAAAACATATACAAAGAAGGAATACACACACCACCACCACTACTACCACTACCACAACCAACAACAACAAAAGTTAAAGAAAAAGAGACCATGAATTTGAAAGATTATGGAATGGGAGTACATGAGAGAGTCTGGACAGAGGAAAGGGAAGATGGAAATGATGTTATTATATATTAACCACAAAATTTAAAAAAAAAAACAAAAATGAAGGAAGTAGAAAAAGACAAGATCTCCTGAGTAAACTGGGAGCATGGGCTATGGGAGAGGGTAGAAAAGGCAGGGAGAAGGAAGGGGAGCAGAGAAAAATATATAGCTCAATAAAAATAATTTAAAAAATACAAAAAACAAAAATGAAAAAGCAAGAAAACATAATTACTTTAAGGAAAAACATCCATGGAAACAAGAAAAACTGCAAACATTTTATTTCCTTCTTCACAAAAAATAGTAGGTCTACTGCTCATGGTAACTATGACTATACTGGTTAAATCAAATACTACCAGGTTTAAATTAAAATATTTCAAAAACAGAGGAAATAGTAAGCCAATCAGAAGGAGGAAGAGACTAAAACCATGTTGACTTGTGGTGGCATTTGTCACAGGCCATGTGACCGTCATATGTGCTCATTTATGGCTTAGAGTACATGTTATCCTTCAGTGAGAATTACTGTCCTATAAACACAAATCTTTTTCTGCCAGAGGCCCCCACCGAAATCAGTCTAGGTCTTCAGTGATGTGGACAAACTCCCGAAGCCTAGAGTCTTGTTCTGGGTCACAGTGGAGTTGCTGTAGGGTCCTATTTTCCACAAATGCCAGGGCAAATACTGACCCATCAGATGGAAGTCAAGAGCCAAAGCCGTGCTAATGGGACAACCGGCATGGCAAGGAAAGAAGATACATTCTTCTGCAGAGAGACATTAATGTCTAAGATCCTAGAGTATGGCTCATATTTTATCTCACCACACAGAGAACTCCTACTGACTTCACAGAAAGTTCTGAGCAGTAATTGAAAAAGAGAAGAGAAAGGAAGGAAGAAAGGAAGGAAGGAAGGAAGGAAGGAAGGAAGGAAGGAAGGAAGCTCGGTCAATAAAATTCTTGCCATGTGAGTATAAGGACCTAAATTTGATCCCTAGAATTCACATCAATCTGGCAGTGTCTCTGTATGCTTATAATCTAAGTGCTGGGGAGGCAGAGACAGGGGGACTCCTGGGGCTTGTCGGACAACTGGTCTAGCCCTGTCCATGAGTGCCACATTTAGTAAGAGACCCTATCTCAAAAACTGATGTGCCAAGTAATTAAAGACATCCAGTACTGATCTATGCATAGAAAACACACACACCTATATAAAAACATGTACACACATAGCTTATACAAACAAACACATACAAAAGAAAGAAAATGGAAAAAGAAAACTGGGATACAAAATTAGTCAGAAATTAAGAGTAGACAACGTACTTCTTTTAATCTTTTTTTTTTTTTGGTGAGAGGTTGGGGATCTCACTCTGTTTTCCAGCCTGTGCTCAACCCTGTGAGTTCAAGTGATTCTCCTGCGTCAGCCCCTCAAACAGTAGATAGAACCATGGTGTCCCGCTGGGTCCAGCTTGCTTCATGCTGATGTGCGGTGTGGGACACTGTCTCTTTCCCTCATTCATCACAAACACTTAGAGAGGACTACCCGGGTGAGGCAGAGGATGAGGTCAGAAATAGAAGGCTCTACCACATCAGACGCTGAGGGAGGCTGAGACACAACCGAGAGGCCAGATGACAGTAAGAAACTACAGGAAACATGCAGGACACAGCCAGTGGACGACTGAGCTCCAGCCCTGGCCCTGTCACAGGGCACAATCCCCCCCGAAGATCCTTCATCTACAGACACGGGAGGGGAGAAGGTGAAGTAGATTAGGTTTCTCCAGCTTTAATGAAACAACAAGTTCCGGGAGGAGTTGACACACACCCCAGCACTTTGATGGGTGCTGCAGTCCATTTCCAGGGAAGCTGCATTTTCTGTGAAGCCTCCACTAAGGCCTGGGATTCTCCACATTCTCGTGTGATACTCCAAAAGAGTACATGAGTTATTTGCCTTTATTTCTAATATGTCCCTTAGTGGTTGGCCTGGAGCTCATAATTCTCTTACCTCAGTCTTCTTGGGCTTGGGCTAGGTTATAATAGTTTCCATTTGTAACAACATATTTACTGTTTCTGGAGGCTCATGACAAGCTGGGCCGACCTGTTTAAATGTGTCAGTATGGACAGTAACCATGCAATTTTACCTGTGCTGAAAAGTCATAGATAGTTACTCAACCATGTTGTCAAAACTTTCAAAGTGTTGTTAACTGTTTTAAAAAGACAAGGGGTCCATCCACCTGAAATGGGTATGTATGTATGTATGTATGTATGTATGTATGTATGTATGTATCTATCTATCTATCTATCTATCTATCTATCTATCTATCTATCTAGACAGGGTCTCACTACATAGCCCTGGCTGTCCTGGAATTCCCTATGTAGAGTAGGATGGCCTTGAACTCACAGGGATCCACCTGCCTCTACCTCTAACCAATGCTACAATTAAAGATGTGTACCACCATGCCCAGAGCATGAGCTTTCTTGAACACACCACTGACACATTTTTGTTTCTACCTTGATCTTTACCTTATGATCACACCACACTAAATCCAGTGACTACTGTGTCGGCGGAGGGGGTAAGTGTGCAGATCACTTGGTCGCTGACCTGTGGAAATTCACCATTTATTGGAGGAGGGGACAGACGTGAAAACCCAACTGCTCTGCAGCAGAATCCGAGTCCAAGCTGAGCAACAGGACAGGAAAAGGGACAAGACACGGCTCAGTGACAGACATCTGAACTTTTACTCAATGAAGAAAAGTATGCCGGCAGATAGGAAGGCAGAGTGGTCCTGTTTCAGAGATGGGCATTAGAAAAAAGGACTCAGAGCTCCTTAGTTGATTGATAGGACCCTGGTAGCAGTGAATGACAGACTGCAGGGGAAAGGGATCGTCAGGAGTCATGGAAACCATATCAGGCCCACCTCCACTGCAGACATAGGAGCAAGAGCTGTTTAATGCACTGATTCCCAGGCCCACCCCAGGTTCTGAACTGACAACTCTGCAGTCGGGGCTCCCATGGATTATGGCTTGGCTCTACGATGCATGAGGTGATGGAATCCCAGCTCCAGGCATTGCTCTGCACAGGAGACAACGGGAAGGTCACAGGGCAACATCTATAGATCTGGGGACAGTTACAGATATGAGGAAAAGGGGAAAGTAGAGTTTAGGACTCCAGCCATATGTATGGCCAGGAGGCAGCTGAGAAAGTCAGAACAGTGTAGATTACACCAGCAAGAAGAGCAGGTCTGGGAGGAAGTGAGCAGGAAATGCTAAGCATTCCTGTGTGAGATCCATCCCCATGTGAGATCCATCCCCATGTGAGGTCCATCCCCGTGTGAGATCCATCCCTGTATAAGATCCATCCCTGTGGCACAGGGCACAGAGAATGAGAAAAAGAACCAATAAAGATCTGTGCCTGGAGTCACAAAGGGAGAGAGGGAGAAATGGCAGCAAATCAGGCAGGGAGGCAGGGGAGAGAAAACAGCAGACACTGAGAATCAACTGTGCCTGCCTTCTTTCTCTGAGGAACTTGCCACCTTGAGGGTTGATAGGAAGGATTCAAGAACTGAGGGTTCCTGGTCTCTAAGGATCCCACAGTGTCCCTCCTCCCTTCCAATGCACCTGCTCTCTCACCTATAAGTCTCACAGGGTTACCTGACATCAAAACAATGTGGACATCTCCCCTGACAAGTCCTTGGCATCTTCTAGGGCTTTTTGTCTGCTTCCCAGAGTCCTCTAGCTCACCAGATCGCCAGACTCACGGGTGATGGCGGCAGTGGAAGAGTTACAGATGGGCAGTGTCTGACGTGGTGGAGTCAGCAACAGCACTGTCGATAATACTGACAATAGCCACTAAGTTTTCCTCCCTTACAACCTCAGAGTTCAACCAAACTCAAGAAAACTGAATAGAGATAATTACATCAGGAAGAGCTCACACTGAGAAGGCAAGGGTATTTATAACCTAGATACTGAGAAGATAAACTATCTTACGGTTCACTCTGGACTTGCTCTCACTAACAACATTTTTAAGTGTTCCTTACTTGCTATTGTGCATATATGATGTGTGCGTGAGCACAGGCATGCATGGATACCATGTGTGTAGGACAGAGGACAACCTCTGAAGTCGGTTTTCCCCTTCTGTGTTTATATGTGAGTTCTGGGGACTGAGCTCAGGTTCCCAAGTCTTCACAGCAAGTCCCTCTACCTGCTGAGCCATCCTGCCAGTCCTTATTAGCTTAATTTCCAAATTATGCTAAAAGGCTTTTTTCAAAATCCTTTTAAAAGGCAATGTGAAACAAAGAACAAAGTACTGGTAACCCAATAGTTTTGTTTTTTTTTTTTAAGCTCAAGTAACCTCCACTTAGGAACAAGTAACTACAATGAATCCTTAGGAACCTTTAACAGGGCCTGCTGTTTTTTTCCCCCTGTGGCTCAGGTTTCCACTAACCAAAAAGAATTTCCTTTCTAGTAAAATTCTACTATCACATCCCAGAAAAAAAATATTAGTAAAATTAAGCCTTTTTAGAGTATTCAGATGCCTAAAATAGATGGAAACAATGCTGCAGGGAGGATAGGGTCACAGGTGACGCCTTGGAGAGGCTCACAGAACAGAGGAGCACAATATTTGGGCAAAAGATAAGACTTGCATGAAGAAGAACTGGATCCCACGGTGTGGTACACACCCATAGTCCAGCTAATCAAGATGCTGAGGTTAAAAAAAAAAGACACATTCCCAACCTGGGCAGCATAAGCAACATAGAGAGATTTGGGGGGGAGTGCTGGCTTGCACCCCCATTTACTTTATTTCTCAGAAAAATTAATATCTTAAACTCATTTAATGCTTATACCTTTTCCACAATATTAAACAGTGTGAGATTGCAGAAGGAAATTGAAATACTCTATTTCTTTTCTATTAAAGTGTGGTCCATATGCCAGTCAAATTCCAGTAACCTGGAACTGGTAGGAAACAGAATCTCATGCCACAGCCAAGAGCACTGACTCAGAATCCACCTCACAGGGAAAACAACAACAACACTCCAGAATTGATTTGATCGTTGGGTCTACCTGGAAAAATCATCCACTTCTCTTTCTCTTTTCTTCTAACAGCATCTACATCTGTGTAACCTGCTGTCATCAAAAGAGAACCATAAGTCTAATGACCACTAGACAGACTAGCTTTGGGAGTTTATTCAAGAAGTCAGAACTATGTCCTCAAGGGTACTCTTAAAATACTCCGTCCTTCTTCAATAACTAAAACTGATAGCTGCAAATGAGCTCACTATATGGACCAGGCTGGCTTCAGACTCACAGAGCTCGGCCTGCCTCTGCCTGCTAAACACTCAGATTAAAAGTGTGTGCTGGCTGGGCGGTGGTGGCGCACGCCTGTAATCCCAGCACTCGGGAGGCAGAGGCAGGTGGATCTCGGTGAGTTCGAGACCAGCCTGGTCTACAGAGCTAGTTCCAGGACAGGCTCCATAGAGAAACCCTGTCTCGAAAAACCAAAAAAAAAAAAAAAAAAAAAAAAGTGTGTGCTGCTGAGCTCCTGTTTTAAAAGACATCCATTTCCACTAATATTCTAAGTGGCAACACTGACTGTCAATTTCTCTTTACACAAAACAAAGGCTACATTCACTATACAGAATCACAGGCATGCTGAAATCACCCCCAAAAGGCTGATTGCAAGTCCTGTCTGTAAGAAGGCCTTGTGCCTTCCTCTGCTTCTAACTAATCAACAATCTCCTCTCTGCCATGGAGAGTAAACTGATGTGGGATTCCCTCTCTGTATGCTATGAATATGCTTTATTACCATTGGTTAATAAAGAAGCTGCTTTGGCCTATGGCCTGGCAGAATATAGGTAGGCAGGGAAAACTAAACTGAATGCAGGGAGAAAGAAGGCAGAGTCAGGGAGATGCCATATAGCTGCCAAAGGAGAAAGATGCCAGAACATTATCAGTAAGCCACAGTCTTGTGGCAATACACAGATTAACAGAAATAGGTTAATTTAAGATGTAAGAGCTAGCTAGATATAAGCCTGAGCCATCAGCTAAACGGTGTATTAATAGAGTTTCCATGTGTTTATTTGGGTCTGGGTGGCCAGGAAATAAAAATATAGTCTCCATTTACAGTAAACAAAGTTTTTGCCTTAATAAGGATGTTCAAGGTATAAAGTCAGCCACATAAGGCAGAACTTAGGAAGGGGCTTTTGTTGCAGGAGGTCCTTCCGCTCCTCCAGCCAATAGCCGCTGAGATACCAGCCCATTGGGGCATGGTCTCTATCTTTAAAAAAGCGGCCACTTCCCTCCTCTAGCTCTCTTTGCTTCCTGCTCCATTTCCGGCAACTAGACTCCTTCCTGATTGCGCAGAGGGCTGTTGTCTGGGACGGTGATCTGTAAGTGTTTTCCCCTTTAAATAAATACCACCCTAGGGTGATGTGGGAGTGTCATATATCAATCTGTTGATTTCATTGGTTAAGTAATAAACAAACTGCTTGGGCTCATAGCTTAGAACATAGGTGGGTGGAGTAA
>NC_022012.1:56092057-56123060 GCF_000317375.1 Microtus ochrogaster | reverse complement strand
CTATTAATCATAATTCCAAACTGGTGTGGGATTGTTTGTGATTTACGCCTTTATCTGGCGCCCAATGTGGGACTCGAACCCACGACCCTGGGATTAAGAGTCTCATGAAGCACTTGGACAGAATAGAGCAGATACCTGAGAGGCCCTCAAGAAAGGGAGGACAGATTCTGCATTGGTGCTGAGGATCCCCAGAATCTCTTCCCCTTCCATGGCAGGAACTCCTGTTTAATAACTCTCACACTCTCAGGAGTGGGGACAGGAAATACACCATTTGGGTCAACAGTGAGAGGAAGGTGGCTTTCACCAGGCACAGTGGTAGAGGCAGACCTAGGTAGGGACACACAGCCAGAGGGCAGTGTGATTGGCAGGGAGGAGGAAGGGATCCTCTGCCAGAGAGGGAGGGGTAGGTTGAGGGTCTGACGGCAGGAGGGAGCAGATGGTTTCAGAGTAGTTCAGGCTGGTACACTAACTCAATTGTATAACAGTCACCCAAGGGGGTGGGGAATGAGGGGCAAGCTACAAAGCAGAGAGAAGTCTTTTGGTTGTGAGTCTAAACAGCGATTATAATAAAAGTTAAAGGGGAGAAAAGCATGCAGTTTCCTGCAGCAAGCAGAAAAGGGTGGCTTTGGAAGCTACAAAGAGGGGGAAAGGCTAAAGAAGAGCCAATGGGTGTGAGGGGCAATCTAATGGCTGCTCAAACTGAGTTTTAACTTGGAAGGGTTAAGTATTTGAAATCTAAGATCCAGGGAACGTCAGTTTCTTCCTTGAGATGGGGATAACAATGGCACCCAACCAAAAGAACCTAAGTATTAAATATGATAATAAAGTCAACACACCAAAGCACAGGTTACAGCACCCGGCACTCAGGAAGCAACCAGGGATCACTCCATAGTCATGATAAAAGAAGAGGTGGGCAATGCTGTGTTATAACAGCGAAACTACCACAGGAAAGAGATCCTCCGTCTACCCTGATTCTGTGACCCTACAATCGTGTGGTTCTAGCCCTACCGTGGTCTCAAACTCCACAGACCGCAGTGAACTTCATCGTTTGCTGGGGATACCTGACGCAGTTTTAAAGCTAGCACATCTGCTAAAGTCAGTTCAAGAGAAAGGGAGATGTGCAGTGGGGGAAATGTACCCACAGAGAGATCTGAAAAGCGAAATGATGCTGTTCATCCTAGAAGTCAAGAGCAGAAGGCAGCAGGTCCCTCCTATCCCTGTTTCATGAACTCGTAGTCGGGGGTTACCGATCCAATTGACACTCAGCGCTGCCAATGATCTCAAAGCTTTAAGAAAATGACAGTGATGCGTCCCAGTTGTAACGGGGCTCGTATCTGCCTCTGTGTGTGCATGTGCAGGTATGTGCATGGGCGGGGCACTTTGGCTTTAACAGTTCTATGAACCAAATATCCACTGAGCAAAATACTAACCCATCCTGAATTTTCACCAACAGTAGTAGGTAGCTCTTATCTCACGCCATTTAGCAAACTAATTCATGGTCACTGTGAATATAATTTTTAACAGTTCTAACCAATCCATCTTATGGAAGATTACTTCGTCTCAGAACACATGTCTTTATATCTTAAACATAGATTCCCATATGTAGTGTCAGCATAGAGATTTATCTAAAAAAAATCACTTTTTAGTTTCTTTTTGAAAATATGTATATGTGTTTTGCCTACATATGTGTCTGTACAGTGCATGCATGGCTGGTGCCTACAGAGCCCAGACGCAGGATTGCATCTCCTGGAACTGGAATTACAGATATTTGTGAGCTGCCAGGTAGGTGCTAGGAATTGAACCCCAGCCCCTTTCACAGCTGAGCATTTCTAGCCCCTAGTTTAATTTCATACACTAGACCAAATAGTGACTTTGAGCATTCTGACTGTTTTTGTTGTTGTTGTTTTGGGTTTTTTTTGGTCTATGATTTTGGTCAGATTTATTATGCTACAGTAATACAAATTTAGTAATGCTATATAGGTAAAGTAGTAATGAAAAAAGTGAACTAAAATGATGCATAGGTGAAAGACACAAAATTTCCCTCTTGGTGGCAGTGATGATGGCAGGAGCATCAGCTAATATGGGACAGTGCGTTATCTCATTCCCATGAACCTCAGTGGCTTTTACGCATATGGAAGGAAATAAAACGTTTCAGGCCAGTCCTCCAAGGTTGCTGTAAAGCTAAAGAAAAATGCAAAGCCAAACGTTCTGCTTCCTTGTTTGCTGCTTGCTAGCCAAGCAGGTACTTCTTCAAGTCAATCAACACCCTTGTATTCCCTTTATAAAAGCCATTTTACAATAAGCTGAAATTTTTTTTTAAAAAAATCGTTTGTTTCACCATCCAATACTGAAGAAAAGTCAAGTTTAGGAATGCCATCATATTAATTTTATAGTATGTTGCTATGTTTTATTAGGCTATATTAATTATACATAATGATGGGTTTCATTTTGTGCATTTATACATGCACACAATATTCTTTAATTACAGTCTCCTGTTCCCTTTCTGGTCCCCACATCTCACTTCCACAGGTCCCCATCCACTTTCACAATGTCCCTTTCTTTCAGTGTCCCAGTGAATCTTCCTGAGTGTGAGAACTGACCACTGTAATTGTGTTAAGTACATACTGGTGTTAGCAAGCATATTTGTGATGTTGTGCAGCCAATCTCCACAACTAGTTTCACATTGCAAAACGGAAACTTCATACCTGTTAGACGCCAGTTACCCAGCCGGCTTCTTCTCTTTCCAGTCCCTGGCAGACACTGTTTTAATTTCTGTTTCTAGTCATTACTCTAGAAAGCTCGATGGCATGTCTTTGTCCTGGTGTGTTGGAGTTCAAAGTTCCTTAGAGGCATCCACATGGAAAATACTCTTTTATCTCCATGCTACATACTGCATCCATCAGCGGACATATTCCAGTTGCTCCTACCTCAGCTACGGTGCAATGTGACCATCAACAAGGAGTAACCAAGATGTGACATGCATTAACACACATGTGTGAGCCTGGGTTTACATTTGATAAATAAAAAAGCAACCAAAAATGCTTACTCCTTCAAATGTTCCAGTTCAGAGTCACAAAATTAGCCGTTTTCTGAAGAAAAAAAATAAAGCTAATAATATTAAGTTTTTAGGCTTATATTTAAGTTATTGTTCTAGGAAAAGATGAAAATTTGATTTAAATTTTAAAAAAGTGGATTATACAGAGGATGTGACCAAAGATGTCACGTACTCTATAGTTCAATCTTCATATGATGCAGGTAGCAAGAAGAGACCTGGGGCTGAACAGGTGCCTAGGGAGCACCTGCTGCTCCTGCAGAGGAACTGAGTTAGACTTCCAGCTCCTACATGGATAGCTCACAATTACCTGTAACTCCAGTTCAAAGGGCTCTGATTCCCTCTTCTAGCTCCGAAGGGTACACACACACACACACACACACACACACACACACACACATGCTCTCTCACGTTCACACATACAGAGGCACTCATGCTCATAATTAAAAATAAATTAAATCCTTAAGAAGAGAGGCACAAAGAAATACTGATAACTTGCCCAGACTATGCACACCACGTAATAAGATCACTACATAATTGAGATTACTTTATACTTTTTTGTTACTGCTCCTCCTCTTTTTAGCAAATTAGTTCATTCACAGTTATTCGAGGAATTCTGGGATAGTTAAATGGCCATTATGGTGGAGCACCATACACAGAGCTGCTCCAGCTGTTACCCAGTGTCTTTATCCTTTTCCTACTCCTCTACGTGGCTCTTGCAGAACACACAAGACAAAGCAAAAACTACTAATTACAAATCTACTCTTTTTACTAATGGGGCAGTACTAAAAAGGTTTGGGAAAACATTTAAATCATAAAAGATTTTCAGATTAAAACTGACATATATGTCTTTGAAATTTTGCTCTCTACTTGAAGAACAGAAAAGTAGCATCTATAACAGAACTCTGGATCCAGCTGGGTGTGGTGGTGCATATCTTCAATCCCAGCACACAAGAGGCAGAGGCAGGCAGATTTCTGTGAGCTGGAGGCCACTCTGGCCTACATCATAGAACTATGGATCCAGGAAAATCCTAAAATATTATTGCCCAATTAATCCTTGGCATTTCCAGGTAAGAAATGTGAGGTTGAGGAGAAAGGGATTTGTCCAAACTCTTACACTAAGTAGCGGTAGCCTCGTGACTGAAGCCAGGTCACCTGAAGCCCAGCCCCTATGTCTCTCCACAGACTGTGTTACACTACCCTGAAATCCCACATCACAGTGTTTCGGTGGGTACGATGACAAGAAATGAGTGACCAGCTGACTGTGTATCTCTATTTTGTTCTACTAAATGACTTGATAGTTGATTTTTTATTTTAGATTTAGATGACATTGACAGAAATTACGATTAAAGACAACTATTTAAAAAAAAAACTTCTACAGGACTGGGAATAAAACTCAAAGGTAGAATGCTTTCTTAGCATGTATGAGGTCTGAAATTTAATTCTGACCACCCCCAAACACACATACACAAGGGGAGTCGGGCACCTTTCTGCAATTCAGCGTCATCTAAAACTGTATTACCACAACATTTAAAGTTACGTGAGATTGCCAGGTGCAGTGGTACCTGAGAAGGCTGGGGGGGGGGGGATCACAAGTTCAAGGACTGAACTACACCAGTGAGACTTTTTCAAAACATGAAAAACAAAGTTAGATTAAGGGGATCGTCTCTTGCCACTTGTGTAAGAGCGAGAGAGAGATTCTCTAGGGCATGTTGAGGGGTAAACCATAAAATGAGGAGGCAGATCATAAGGATGGTTTATATAATTCAGGACTAGAGTCATAAAAAAAGAACGGCCGTGGAAGCTATGTTTTCCTTTCTACATGTCAAAATCCATATGATTTTTAAACATTAGATTCTGGTACAGAAAAATCGTGTCTGATTTTATAGATGGAAAGATGTAATATCTGGAAAAAAGAGAATGAGAGGAATGACACAATTCACTAAACAACTCTGTCTGCATGGAAACAGAGACATAACTCAAGAGTAGTGGCTCAGGTGAAAAACCTTGCTCATGGTAAATCATTCATGGGTGACATTATTATATTACTTAAGAAAAAATATAAACCATTGAATTTAAAAAAATTATGACCAAGTACTTTGTACCTTAGATGATCACAAAATCATTGTCCTAATCATTTCAATTAGGGTGTCACCCTGTCCCCCTAATTGAAAGACTCTGACCACATAAAGCTGTCCTGAAACTAGTCTCAGAACTGCACTGTTTGCCCCACTGGGATCTGTGCACGAGGAGTGTTTTGTTATATGTTGTGGGTGAAGAGGGTATAGGAGTATCAGCCACTTAAGTCCAAGGGTGTACTTATCAAGTGAGACTGTAATAAAGGAAAAATATCAACCTGACAAACCCCCTAAAGCTATCTGGGCCTCCCAGAAGCTTCAGAGAGGCTATGAGACAAGACTTCAGGATAAACACTGGCTAGGAGAGAGGCTAGAGGCCAGCCGTATTCCACACATTTGTTTTCATGCTAGTGTGCAAGTGTGTAATCATAGTACTTGCGGGGTGAAGGCATAACGATCTTGGGGCTCATACTGGCTACAGTGTGAGTTCAGAGTTGGCCTGATTCACATATCAAGACCCTACCTCAAATCCAAAACCCTGCAGAGAGACGGGGGGAGGAGAACAGAGAGAGAGAGAGAGAGAGAGAGAGAGAGAGAGAGAGAGAGAACAGACATATCTCCCACGCTAATCCAAACACAAAATCTACTATAGAAATTAACACAGATGAAAACTACACATTAACTATGTCAAATAAAATGATTATCAACATGCTGTACAACACTTAAAACCTGTATGCCTCCTCTGCAGCCTGGCAAGTCATAGGCTAAACCTCCTCTGACTCCAGTTTATTACAGCTGAATTAAGCATCCCCTCCCACAGCAGGTTTAAATGACTCACTGGTCCTTTTGGAGTTCCAGTTTCCCTGGTTCAGTCCCCAGTCCATCCCCTGGGCCCTTTGCCTTTGGCACCTTTGCCCTGGTCTACCAACTCAAACATTTTCTGACTGTTCCCATCAGCTCACTCAGGGCCAGGGTAAGAAACTGTGGGAAACTGATAAAATACTCAGAAAACAGAGCCAGGTAGTCTGCTACTTTCGCCACTCACGTCTGACACATAGGGCGGGGACACTGAGATAACAGGAGAGAACTCTTCTGGTTGTCCTGGGGCCCTCAAACCAGGATTTCGGGGGGGGGGGCAGAATAGCAGTGATTTCTCCTAGACTTGGTAAGTTTGTGACCCAGTGGCCTCTGTCCCCAGCCTGTATTCTGCATGGAAAGTACATATGGAATAAAGAACTATGCATGACCTGAGTGCATTTACTTACACAATACAGCCTGGTTTCTCGAGTCTCTCATTACCTTATGGGAAACACCCTCCCTCCTATGCCACGCCTCTCACCCCCTTTCCTCTCTTCCTCTTCCAACGTGAATTCAGGACCCCGACTGTTTATGCTCTAACTTTAACAATACATAAACAAGTACTCATGATCTGTGAAGCCACTAAGTAGCAAGAAGGAAACTGGCAGGAATGGATAAAGAGGACAGTGTAGCACTGAAGGGGGGGGGACTATTTAGATGTGTCGGTTTAAATGTTTGGATGGGAGTTGAATTAGTTATACTTTCTAGTCATTTTCACAAATACAAGGTCAAATCAGAGAATCAAAACACAGATACGAGGGCATCAGAGCTGTGGCTCCCCTGAATGAAGCTTCACATCGGCCCCTGCCTTCTTCCAGTGTAAACCACAGTAACTTCCTTGTGGCGTGCAGCTAGATGCCTAGTTTAGAAAATTCAAATTTATTTGTACTTTTAAAAAAAAAAAGTGCAGTGCACTCTTTTTAAATCTTAAATTTCAATACACAAAGTGTTAATAATACGAGAAAAGTGACACTGTTCCTGCGAGCACAGAAACTCGTTGTTTGCTAGATATGTGCCGTTGAAAAGCCCAGTTTGTAGACCTCCCTTTGGCTGTGTTCTATTAAATAGTACCATTTGATAGAGTTTGAAATAATTCACCAGAAGCTATTTGCTCTAAGAAAAATGTCTCAGGCTGCCAAACATACTCTACAACCCTGTACCTTTCTTATTACAACAATACAAAACAGAACTACTTTACTTGTGCTCATGGGGGAACTTCAAAAAGAGGAAAACCCAAGGAACAAGTAAAAGGAAAAAGAAGTCAGCATACTCCTTCAGTGAGGCACTCGGGGCACGGCGCCCAGCCCAGCTTGCTCTTCCTGAATAATGTCACCCTTTCGTCACACTCCCTCCGCACCATTTCTCAAGAGCATCCCTGTCTCCCACCCATTTTTATTTCCCTCTTTCCAAACATCTGACTCATCCACTTTTCTCCAGCATCACTGGCGAAGCCTCCCTTTCTACTCCGTAGCCCCCTTATCCACATTTTCAATATTCATGGAAAAAAAAATGTTCTTGGAGAAGGGAGGCAGTGTGACCTGGTTCCCAGAAGGAACATGGAGACCTGGTTCCCAGAAGGAACACACAGCACACAAAAGTGTCTGGGAAGCACAGAAGATCCAGATGTGAAAGCAAAAAGCAAGCAAAAAAAACAACAAATAACCCCTGATCCTCCTTATGCTGCACCAAAGCCAAACAGACTCTAGCCACTGAGCCTCTGGTGGGTTCAGAAGCACCTCTGCCTGCACTGGGCAGCTCGTTACAGAAGCAAGGAGGCAGTCTCGGGTTTCGTAAGTGGATAGTCAAGAGATGAACGAATATCTTCCCACTGACCTGCTAGTAAGAGGTCACTTGAGTGTCCCTGTGTCTACTCATTTCTCAAGCTTGACCCACGAAAGTGTATTGTTTCATAGGGCCCTCAAAGCGTAGGAGCCTCCTTTCACTTGGGTGGACACACAGCACTGCCAACCCCATTGCTGATTTTTCTCACAGACTCATTCAGACAGAATGAACCACTATAAAAAGCCATGCTCCAGCTTTCCTCTCAACTTTTCTTTCTGAGGCTGGAGAGATGAGAAGGCTCCAGGATGGGAAGGAGCTGAGAGACAGGACTGAGAACTCCTAGGTGTGGCTCTGGGTGCAAGGCGGCTGGAGGACCTCAACCACGTTGCCACCTGCCAGCAAGCACGTCTGAGGTTTAGCTCTGCACAGTTGTGTAAGGGGATGCTCTGACGCAATGCTCAGAGCAGTATCAAGGAGATGAAGGGAAGGGAAGGGTGCTCCTTCCCCAGGTATTGCACATATCAGTGTGACAACATTAAGGAAAAACTCAAGAAAGAAATGCCCCATTGCAACTGCCTTTAAGTCATCTCCCGCTGTGATGCCTGGGAACTGCTGCCTCTTCTAGCATCAAGTTTGTAGTCTTCTGAGAAGTATTGCACTTTTCTAAACAAGTCAGTGAAGCTTCCACGTCACACATACACACACACACACACACACACACACACACACTCACACAGGGAAAAAATAGGTTGTCTCATACAGAAACAATTCCAGCAAGCATTTTGTCCACCGCACATACACCTCAGATGTCATACTGTATCCATGCTATAACACATTGTCATTTGCCTTAGCAACAAACACAAAAGCGACAAAAGAAACTTCATTTCTTAAGACAGCTGTCATAACCTATATTGCTAACATCCTACCTAATCTGCTGGGATACAAAGTAACACTGCAAACGCACAGCAGAAATTTACATCATAAACCCATTCCGAGAATCCTTTAAAATTGACGTTTATGATTTTGAAAACTTTTAAAAGCAAATGAAGAAATGGTAACACGTGACCATTTCTGTTACAATCACTTCTCCTAGGAAAACTACCTAAGTCACCCAAATGACAGTCCTGCCCCACAAACTGAACAGCTAAGGGAAACGTTGGCTAATTTCAGTACGCTGTACTTATGCAGACTTCTGGGCCAACCTCTAGGTGCTGCTGCGGAGACCCCCTTCCCAAAGACTGCCTTCCTCCCCCCCCTCCTGATGGCACTGCACTGCGCAAAGCCAGCACCCTCAGGAAGTCACAAAAACTAACGTCCTTTGGCGAGCTAAATAATGCTATTTTACATTTCAGTCGAAATTATACTACAGAGAGGTTAACTAAATGGAATAAGACACAAGCATTTTTGTCAAAGCCTTCAAGGAAGCTGAAGTAGCAGAGACAAGAACAATCGGAGCCCTCCTCCCGTTCCAGGCCTCTCTTTCTACAAGGAGTGTCAGTACATAAGAAAAGTATGAGGCGAGCTCGGAAAATGCGGGCGTCAGGGCGCGGTGGTTCCTTGGCTGCACAGGCAGCATCTGATAAGTCAGCTCCTGCATCCGCGAAGCTGATGAGATGGGAGTGTTGGGGGGGGGGGGGGGGGGGGGGGGGGGAGAAGGGGAGAGGGGGGGGGGGGGGGGAGGGGGGGGGGGGGGGGAGGGAAGGGGAGGAAGACGCCTTAACGTTCGCATCCGATTAACCAGTGCACAACCGCCGCCGCATCTGCGAGGACCCGGACGCCCCAACAGCCTCAGGGCGCCGGGTGCGGGACGCAGGGCCTTGCCTGGGGCTGAGGCTGGGGACTAGCGTCTGCGTCGTGGGCAGTCCGCAGAGCACCCATCGGGGATGGGTGAGGCCCTTTGCCTGTACCTGCGATGGACCACGTCCAGCGGTAGAACTCCACGGTGTCGTTGAACGCAGTGGACACCGCGTTAAGGACGCTGCTGGGCTCTGAGTCCATCAGCCCCATCGTGGCGCGAAGAGGTGCAAGCCGCGGCGAGAAGAGAGGCCCCTAGGGACAGTGGGCGGCTGCGACGGCGACCCTGCTGGCAGCGGCGTCTCCTCCTCCTCCAGGCGCCGCGGCAGGGGATGCGGGCGGCGAGCAGCGGTGAGCAGCGGCGACTAGAAGCCGGAGGGCGGTGGAGGAGGAGGACCCGCCGCGAGCGCCCAGCGCTGCTCCTCTCTGTCGCGGCGCGCTGCAGCAGCTCCAATCCCCTCGCCCGCATCACGTGGCCTCGCGGGGCGGGGCAGCGCCTCCTCTCGCCCCGGGCGCGGGGATGCTGCGGTCGCGAGTGGTGGCCGGTCTGCGCAGGCGCACTAAGGCCTGCTCCCCCCCTCCCCCGGCCGCCACCCAGGCAACGAGAGCGCCGGAGGGGGATACCTCGTACCCAGTCCACCTCCCCGCGCCTGTGTCCTCCTTCCCTGCCCGCCTGCCCACGGTTACCTCTGCTCCGCCGGATGCATCGTGGGAAACTGGACCAAAAAGAAGGGGAGTTTGTGGACAAACATGTGTAGGCGAGGCGTTTCTGGTTCCTGCCTGTCATTCATTCACCTCTATTTCACTTGTGCTTTTGCTGTCTTCGCCTTTGGCACGTGCTTGTCACCCAGACAAGGAAATGCAGGTGGTTTCACTCTAAAGGAATGCCATTTGTCTCATGCAGCGGCTGTGGCGGTAGTCCGTGGTCATCCCATAAATACATTAGTGTATTGTTAAACTCCTGCACGTACTGAAACACGGACCGATCAAAGCCATGTGGTTGTGTCGAATTAGGCTCTGGTAGTTCAGAGAAGAGGGAGCCATAAGAATAGGTTGAAAAGTCTGCTTGGTCAATTTGAAAGGATGTTGCTGAGGATACAAAGACAATTGACTCGAAAGAAGAGGGCCAACTGATGATTTTTCATTTTGAAGAAAAAAAAAGTTCAGGTAAGACGGGAGGCAATAGAAAAGGCCACACCTGCGAAGAGCAACAAAAACAAAATTACACTATATAAATTTCATAGTTTCCAACATAAAGCAAAGTTTTTGTGAATGGTCCAATAACAATTTCCTCTGCTCCTTATTCAGACGTTCCACCTTTTTTTTGTTTCAGTTTCTCTCCACCTGCTAATTTAAAGTGCTTATTTTAAAGGGCACCGTGTCAAATGTCTGACACTGTTAGCATGAGTGCGTGCTCCGTGAGTGCTAACTCGGTGCTCTAAATGGCAAGTCATAAATATTTATGGTGACAAAATTATAACTCACACCACCTTTCAGAGCATAATGGGAGTTAAGAACAAAGAGCTTCAGGGAGAAAGCGGTAACTAAAAGTAACTGATTTATTATAGAACTCAGGCCACCAGGGCCATGTGGTATGATTTTTTAATTTGGCAAACCCAACCTGTCAAACTGAAGTTTCTCTGAAAAATTTCGCAAGTCCCAATTCCTAATTATGATCTAAAATATTCTAATCAAGTCTCATTTCCTTTGGTAACCTAAGTGTGAGTTAGTTTTCCCTTCACTGTTAATATTGATTGCTACCTCTCCATTGTCTTGGAGTCTTGGATGCTTTTTTTTTTTTAAGGAAAACAGCTTCCTACTCTCACCTCACAAAACCTCTCCGTCTTTGCTTATTTCACATCATGTGAAATGGTCAAAGCAGCTCTACTCAAGTATTTCATTGGTGCCCCTCTTCTGCTTTGGACGCCAATTTAAGCTCCTTATTCACTAGGGGGCGCTTGTCACATAAGGAAATCGTAGACAAGTCATGATCAATGTTAACTTAGAAATGGCCTCATACTTTATCACTTGGTCTGCCTTACTTGAGAGCATAGTCATTTTTTTTATTTACACTTATGAACTGTTCAAGCATACAAAAAAGAAACCGGGTCTTAGGATGTCTCTACTACCTTCCTTGAAAGATTATAGTCCACTCCTTAATTCACAAGCAGTTTACAAATTCCAATGATTGTCCAGAACCAAAGCCTGCTGTTGTGGTTTGAATAGATCCCACAAAGTGCATGTGTTGGAACTTAATCCCCAGTACAGGAAGGTAGAAAGGAGAGGCCTACAGGGAACTGTGTAGGTCATGAGGGCTCATCCTTCATGAAATTGCACATTTGGCCCCTCACAATAAATACTTGCTGTCTACTTTTTTTTTTTTTTTAGAGTGGCAGGGGGAAAACCCTCACCAGATCTAGGACTTTGATCTTGAGTGTCCTAGTTTTCAGAACTGTAAGAAATAAATCTGTGTTCTCTGTAAGTTACTTAGTCTTGGTCACTCTTTTGTAGCAACATGAAACAGATTAAGACAAAATAATGAGAAGTGGGGCTATGGCTATTGCAGATACCTGGGAATATGGATGTGAATTAGGAGTAGGGTGATGGATAGAGATCAGAAGAGTTTCGAGGATTAGCCATAAAATCTAGGTTTCCTAGGAACGTTTAGAACGGTGTGATGCAGAAGAGAGATCTCGGGGAAGAATGACTGCTCAAGATTACCTTAGTGGTCACTAGCAGAATGCTGATGGACATACAGATGATACAGGCTGTGTGGATGGTACCTCCGAAGGAAACAAAGATCACAAGATTGGAAACTGGAGTAAATTTTCCTTGTTACAAGATGGCGAAGAAATTGGTGGAATTGTGCCCATGCCTAGGGATGTACAGAAGGCAGATTAAGAGTGATGAGCTGGGGCCGGGCAGTGGTGGCGCACGCCTTCAATCCCAGCACTGGGGAGGCAGAGGCAGGCGGATCTCTGGGAGTTCGAGGCCAGCCTGTTCTACAGGAGCTAGTTCCGGGACAGGCACCAAAGCTACAGAGAAACCCTGTCTCGAACACCCCCCCCCAAAAAAAAGAGTGATGAGTTGGGATTTATGTATTGTAAAAATAAATTCTAATCACAGGGTGGGGCAGTTGATTTTAGTTGGATCTGGTTAGATGTGACTGACCTAGTAACTCTCCGACTTAAAAATGTCTGCTTATCCGCAAACCCGCACATGGCTCTGCGGCTCTTCCCTCCATCTCAAATCCCTTGGAGGCCTTCTGGGACTTAGGACTGTCTGGAGGGCAGCAGTTTGAGACTGGCTTTTTGTTTGTTTGTTTTGACTCGGTTTGGTTAGATATGAGTAAATTTTCTAAAACCAACAAAAACACACAGCTCTTTTTAAAATTTATTTATTCTCAGGTGAAATTGAATTTCGCTTGAGCAAGAAATACATCTATGTGCCCAAGCCTCCTGACTCCGGACAGCAAAGCACACAAAAGGAGAGCAATCTGGAGAAAGGTAGCTTTCTGGTGACTGACTAACTCCCATGGCCTTAGTGGTAAGTTTGTACCAAATTACAAACATCGTTTCTGCGGAAACCATTGAATCCAGATGCATGTGACAGCCCACTTTCAAACGAATGGAAAGTCAGCTAAATAAAAGTAAGTGTGTCCTTCACACAGGTATCTGTAGTGGTTTTGCTTGCAATCACCGCGTGCAGCAAACAGACAAAATGCCCTTTCCTAGGTAAATAAGTAAATACAGATTGCTGCAAAAGAATGTAGTTATGCACAAAATACTTAGAACTGCTATAAAGGGAGGTTCCCCTGGTTCTTCTTAAAAGAAATAATTCAGAGAAGACAGTTTCAACAGGAGCTTCTTAGCCAAAGCAGACCAAAGACAATAATACACTCATACAACGATTAAAGCAGACTAATTTCAAGTGCATTGTGGGATTTTAAGAAGTACTCTGTATGAATATTTCTGAAGTGGATATCATATTTTCTGGGATATTATGACCCTCTTCTCCCCTCTCAAATCACGGTGGATTATTACGTTTAAGGGTGATTCTTCCCACAATTCTCCTGAGATGCCACAATGGGGTAGGAATGTCAAAACGACAATGTAAATAATATTTTAAAAGTTGGGGTCTTTTAGAGGTGCAGACTCTTCATTAGTGACCATGTATGTCAACTTGGAAAGTTCCCCGGTACCTTCATTTTTAATATGTAAGAAAGAACCTAATTGCAGATTCAAGGATGTTTAGCCAGAGAGACATTCTGTCAGTAGACACGTCTCTCTAGATCCACCTGGAATTTCCTTTGATTCCCTCACATCTAACTTACCTACTTACTTATTTTCTTATTTATTAATTTGTTTTTTCAAGACAGAGTTTCTCTGTGTAGTCCTGGATGTCATGGAACTCACTCTGTAGACCAGGCTTGTCTCAAACTCAGAGATCTGCCTGCCTCAGCCTCCTGAGTTCTGACATTAAAGGCGTGTGCCACGGCCTAGCCCACATCTAATTTCTTATCTAACCAGGAGACATAGTCATCAATATATAATCTTTCTTGGTTGCCTCATGCCTAACTCCTTGTCTTTTTTATTTCAGAAAAAAAAACTCACTGAATGGGGTCAGAGTTTAATTTTTTTGATCAAAATAAATAATAAGACTAAGGCAAAATGGCATTGCCATCATCAGCCTCCACAAGCTGATAGTAAGACCCTATTACTAAAGACAACACGTTCTTGATGTAACAGGACATGAAGAAATCAAGCCAGCTTTCAACGGATAGATTCACGTCCACCTCTACTGGCTAGCATTCACAGTGCTAGAAGATGCTACTCATGATACTGGAGGAGAACAGCAATCCTCACTCTCACTCAGCTATTAACCCTGTGAGCTATAATAGCACCCTGCCTGAAAGACATGCCCATTGGTGCAATGAAGCCACAAGTGTTATTGTGGTAGCCAATAACTTCTTTATTGGACTTCAAGGCCCTCCATAAAGTAGAACTCATACCTGACAATATTAATGAGGTCAGGAGCCTGAGAACGACATAGGTTAAGGACCCTAGGGAATACCTGCTACAATTTTTTCCGCTCAGCGAATGCACCAATGAAACCACTCTTAATGGTGTATTGCTCTACTCGTAGATCCATGTATTGTTGAACCTTCATCAGAAACACGTTTTTGTGCAGTAGATGATAATTAACCCTGAGACCCACAACTGAACAATGCACAGAGACTGAGCACTCAGCCCGAAATTGGATGTCTTTAGCATTCCTTTCCCCTCAAGACTCGGGAATCTCTGTAGAATAGGAAGTTAAAATATCGGAAGAGCCAGAGGAGGTGGACAACTTCAAGAAAATAGTGTTTTCCAGAGCCAACCGGGAAAATGTACACATGAACTCACAGAGACCATGACTACACACACAAAGCATGCACAGGTTCAAAACACGCACAAGTTCAAGCCAGAGAAAATGCCCACAATGAAAGAGGGGAAGTGAGCACAAAGCCCCACCCTTATCCAAGAAACTATTTGTAATTAGTAGGTTGTGGGAGAGAGAAAAACCAGCTTTTGTCAATGGAGCGACACTAGACATATCAACCACACTCCAGGGTAGACCTCATGCTCAGGAGTAATTGGTCAATACATTTTGCACTCCATCGTTCTATGTGTGTGTGTTTGATTTGGTTGTTTTTGTTTTGAACGGGTAGGGAAGAGAGTTGGAGGAGGGGAAAGGGTACGATCAAATTATATGATATGAAATTCTCAAAAAAAAAACCCGACATTTTTAAAGACTAAGGCTTTATACAGAAACAGGCTAGAATAGTCATGTGACACTAGATTAGAATTTGGCATAAAGCACAAACTTATATGGGGATTAATACAGATATTAATGATTATGTATGCATAGATGTATTTGTTATGCGGGACTGGGGATTTAGCTCAAGGATAGAGTACATGCTTAGCATGGATGATGCCCTGATTTTTATCCTTAGCCCTGAAAACAATTACCTTTGCAGCAAAAACTCCAAATAATTTTTGTTCATTGCCTACAAAATATCCACTTCATGATACCCATAAGCATGTTCTACACACATGATGTCATTCCCAGGACTGAAATAAGAAACAGGTAAGCTGAAAGAGAATAACTTAATCAGAAGAAAAAGAGGACTATTACAACCATGACAAGAATGTTGATATGAACCATTGCTCTGATGTGGTAAAATGAACTGGCCTCTTGGTCCTGGTCCTCAAAGTTCTAATCATGAGAGAAACAGCAGACAAGTTCGAATCGCAGCTTATTCCACAACACAAAGAACTGGCCTCTCTCTGCCATCTGCGGCACACAGCTTGACACCGAGGCTCAGCCTGGCTCGACTCCATACCTGTCCTTGTTGTTTGTCCCAGAGTCCTGTTGTCGCCAATAAGCTGAGGTTTCCATCACAATGGAAGCAGCACCTTCACCAATGGCCTCCTAGGCCCATTTCAGGGACTCCTACCCTGCCACAAGATCTGGAGTTAGCATTTCTACTCACTGGTTCTGCCTAAGTGTGAGGGCTCTTATGTCTCCATAACCTTCCTTTTGGAGTAAAAGATTATTTAACTTGCTTTTAAATTTTTATTTTACAGGAACCCACAGTTAGAGACTTTGAATATTGTAAGGATTGTGGGACTTTTTAAGCAATGCTAAGCTCTATATTGTTGATTACATGAGATCTTTTGGATGAATAAGAAAGAACAGGTTATGTTTTAATAGTGATGAATTTGTGTTTGAATTCAGTTGGGTAGGTAAGGGAGGATCTTGGAGAAGTTGTGGGAGGGGAAAGAGTATAACCAAAATATACTGTATGAAATTGGGGTTAGTTGTTCTGGATAGTTTTTGTCAATTTGGCACAAACTTGAGTCACTTGGGGAGAAGGATCCTAAATTGAGGAATTGCCTTCATCAGATTGGCCCATGGGCATGCCTTTGGTATATTTTCTTTATTACTGATAAATGTGGGAGGACCCAACCCACTGTAGGTGGTGCCACTCCTGGGCAAGTGGGGCTGGGGTGTATAAGAAAGCCAGTTGAGCAAGCCGTGGAAAGTAAGCCAGTAAGCAATGTTTCTCCATGGTCTCTGATTCAGTTCCTGCCTCCAGGTTCCTGCCTTGAGTTCCTGCCCCAACTTCCTTTAGTGATGGATTGTGACCTAAATAGTATGATGAAATAAACTTTTCCTTTCCTTGTTCTTTTTAGTCAGTGTTTTATGATAGCAAAAGAGAAGCAAATTATAGCCGATCATTATGGAAAACCAAGTAAATCTTGAAATATAGGCTTTATATTTTTTTTTCAGTAATTGTGGCAAAGTTGTCATACTTGATAATAAGGGTACCTAAAGATGGGATATATTGATACTTTGTTCTTTCTTCAAAAATTCTACATAAATCTTAAACTGTTCTAAGTGAAAAATATTTTAAATAATAAATAAAAAGCCAAAATATGACACTTTGAAGTAATTTTGAGTCTGAGAATTTATTCTGAGGAAACATCTACTATATCATTTATCTTTTTTTTTTTTTTGGTTTTTCGAGACAGGGTTTCTCTGTGGCTTTGGAGCCTGTCCTGGAACTCGCTCTGTAGACCAGGCTGGTCTCGAACTCACAGAGATCCGCCTGCCTCTGCCTCCCGAGTGCTGGGATTAAAGGCGTGTGCCACCATCGCCCGGCTATATCATTTAATGTAGACTTAATAATATCATCTGTGGAATTAGCACACTGAGATGCTTCGATGAAGTCCACCATAAGAAGTAGTGTGAGTTCTCAATAAATTTTACTGCTGGCATTTTATTGTTACTAGAATTCATACTGATAATACTTTTATTTAAAACTGGCTGTGAATAATACACAATCCTCAAAGAAGTGACCGTGTGGTTGAGATGAGCAAGAGTGACCATAATAAAGAGCAAGTAATTGATGATAAATAACTCTTAGCTTGTTATTTGACCTCATAAAAATAGGTAGTTCTACTGCCTAAGCCTGTAACACTAAATAAATGAAGCAACAATGATGATCTAGGTAACATTATCCTCAAAAACACTATTGATGAGACTAGAGGAATGATGGATTGAAACAAAAACAAAACAAAAAAAAGAACCTCCCAATTTTGACAGAGGATATTCCCGTTTTATTGGAAAATGTAATAACTAAAATATATGTCATGAATAAACATTAACTAATCGATCATTACATAAACATCCGAGTTTCTATGTATGCTGTTTTGTAGTGTGTGCCAGGCTGCCTTTCTCCTGAGTATTCTTAGAGAGAAAAATGGGTAACATTATAATATAAAGAACTAAGTATAACTTATGGCCAAGAGGGCAGAGGTTAGAACTCACAAGGTAGCCTTTGTGGGGACAGAGAAATCATGCATGACTTTCCAAAACAAAGGTTCTTGTGATGAGTTGAGTATGTATCCTAGTTTCGTTTCTGTTGGTATGATTAAAATACCCCAGCATAGCCAGGCAGTGGTGACCCACACCTTTAAAACCAGCACTCAGGAGGCAGAGGCAAGCAGATCTCTATGAGTTCGAGGTCAACTTGGTCTACTACAGAGCTAGTTCCAGACCAGCCAAGGCTACACAGAGAAACCCTGTTTCCAAAAACCAAAAGGAGGGGGTAGGTATTTTATTCAAGTTAAAATTCCCCATCAATAAATGTAATTAAGACAATCCCCCACAGATACGCTCACAGGCCAACTGCAACTAGACCTTCATTGAGCCTCTCCTCCCAGGAGAGTCTAGATCAAGTTAACAGAACTGTCACAGGGTAGGATAATATTTCACACAGTAGTGACATTTTAAGAGCCAATCTTTGGCAAGGGAAAGCAAAAGTCAGATATGATCAAGACACATTATATATGTACACTAAAAATTATCAGCAAATAAATACAAGATGTTCTTTAAAAACAAAACAAGCTTAAAGTGAGAAATCAACTTTGTGCTTATCCCAACAACATTGTACATAGAATAAGAAGTGTTGAAAGATTGCCAGGTCATAAGACCAAGGCAGGATTATCAGATGGTAGAACCGAGGATAAAGACTTTGGGAAATCATGCTAAGGAGTGTGGGCCTTTACTGTATATAACCGGTATAAAAGATAATAAACACAACAGCACTTAGTATCTATTTTAGAAAACATCCTTGACTTGATGTTTGAAAGATGCCCTTCACTGGTCAACACTCTCAACAGGAAAATCAGGAACCTTTCAAGTGATATGAGGAAGAGATAACTAGGCTGCAAACAGCAGCTGCAGATGTTGAGAAGAGAAAGGTTTGAGCAGAGTTTAAGGGAAAGAATTGAAAGAATTGAGCATGGGGGCACAGAAGGAGGACTCTGTATAACCCAAACCATGTCCAAAATGGTTTATATTTATCTTTATATATTGTTTAACTTTTGCTGCCATAGATGGACCTGTAAGTATTTAACTGATGATGTGGGAGTGATTTCTTTGCTCCTATTACTACAAACTGGGCCTGGAAATACGAGGGTTCAGAGGCCTCATTTGCAGCTTTATTTATTCATTTTTTTCTGTGATTAAATACTCTCTCTGTAATTAAGCCCAGCAGCAATTTCATCAGTGAATGTAGATCTGGAAGGAGCTGCTCACAGTTGGCACATATGACCTAGGGAGACGCTGCTCCAACACGCCCCTGCTACCCTGATTCATCATTCAGTGTAGCTATACCTTCAGTAAATGTCTATGTCTCTATATTCCACTACTCTATAACAGCCAACCATCACTGCTTGGATTCCTATGATTAATCTCTGTTCTCCATGCGAGGGCAACCAGATCAGGCCAGTCCCATACTAAACGCTACAAACAGCCTTCCAAACACCAGCTCTACCACGGGACCGTCTTCTACAGCTTTTTCTTTTCTATGAAGTAATTGATATCACTCAATTGCCTATCTGGGCTAAGGGATATTCTCTGGAAAAAGAAAAGCAAATGTTTATTACTTGTGTTGTCCTTACCATAAGATACGTAGAATTAAGTTGTAGTGGATTAACAATGACGTAGTACACGCCCAGTCGCGAACTTTTTTCTAGCTATGATTTGAAGCAGGAGTGGAAGGAATGGCATACCTTCATTATCTACTGAGAGAATCATTTTGTTGAAAAATAAAATCAAGGATCAACTGTCAGGTTTGTCTAGCAGAGCTGGAAACTCATCAACACATTTGCAAAATCTTATTGCCAAAAAAAATTAGATCCAGCCACATTCCCTATAGTATTCGAATTATTTTTTTTGTGCAGAATAATTTAAGCCACTTCCCAATAAGAAATGGTGAGTGAATTAATGTTGGACCACAAAATTGTGTACTCTCAGCAAGTTTCTTTCTGGTGGTGTGCATTTACTTCTTCACTTCTGACCGAGAATAAATAAGGGAAAGTCACACATTTTGAGTTCATGTTATAGAGTCCCAGCTTACAACATGCTGTTTTTACACATGGGATTCTATTTTAGAACATATGTGCAAAGATCACAGGTTTCTTGAGCAGCAGGTAGGACAGTTCTGCATTACAGTGGGAAGTATCCTTCACCAGCAGTCGAGAGAGACTTCGGTTCTGTCTATCTCTGGCCCTAGTATGTGTGGGAACAGGCAAGTCAATAAATTTAGTCTCTCCATCTGATAAACGAAGATAATGCCCGCCATATCTACTTTACACAGTTGTGTGGGATGAATATGTAAGTTTATTTAAAGAATGGTATTTGCTTTTACTACTGAAATAGTTCTCCACCACATGTTTACATGCAAATCAGAAATGTCTTAAGACACGACCATATCTCATAATCAATAGTTGAATTAAATAACTACAAATAATGTTCTAAAAATTTTTAACCTGTGCATCATGACAGGGCTTGAGCAAGTCTTTCACAGTGGATCACATATCAGATATCCTACATCTCAGATACATTATGATTTATAACAGTAACAAAATTACAGTTATGAAGTAGCAACAAAAATAACTATGGTTGGGCGCCACCACAACATTAGGAACTGTCTTAAAGGGTGGCAGCATTAGAAAGGTTGAAGACCATTATTCTAAAATGTTCTTCAAATGTACAAACAAGAAATAGCCATTAAAAACTATTTCTGGCCAGGCGGTGGTAGTGCAGGCCTTTGATCCCAGCACTCAAGAGGCAGAGGCAAGTGAATCCCTGTGAGTTCAAGGCCAGCCTGGTCTACAAAAGCTAGTTCCAAGACAGCTAAGACTGTTACACAGGGAAACCCTGTCTCAAAATAAATAAATAAATAAATAAATAAATAAATAAATAAATAAATAAATAAATACCAGAAAAAAGAAAACATTTTTTTCTAAGAGGAAAAGTTACAAGCATTCTACAATATGTTTTTGTGTTGAAGCCCCACTCCCAACAAAAATGATATAAAATAATTGTACAGATTTGATTACTATGTTTACATTATAAACAAACTTAGACCGTTTGTTGCTTTTATCATTCTTTTAAAGAACATCTCTCATTGGATGTAGGGTTAGCATTATTTCATCTTTCTTTCCCATTACACATAGTTCAGAATTACCTCACAAGTACTTCTCTCTCTTCTTCCTATGCCATGTATTCAACTCAGACAGTTCATAGAGAACCTACAATTCCTTCAACAAGTGATTGTAAAAAAAGACCCCATGAAATGCTACACGGCAATTTTTGTCTCCCCCAAAAATGTTACAATGGAGAACGCTTCCCACAGCAGCCTCGGTCTACACCAGCATTGATGAGGGCAGTGCAACCAGGTGTTCACATTTCAGAGGAAATTACTAGCAAAGGAAAGAAAGAAGGCTCTGTGAGGTCAATTACTACACTGTGGTAAGAGTTATTGATGAGTAGCAACGGTGTCCTAGCCACCTTTGTACTGTGGTCCTGAGAACCATCCTCCAATAAATTAATGTTCAATACAGATGACAATTGTTGATTAAGAATGGACTGAAAGGTGAATTAGAACATGTAAGTGGCCACTGGATTTGTGTCTTTATTTAGGTATTTGGCCATTGTGGAAAATCTGGGTCAGCTGTAGTTAATGGATATGTGCATTCCGAATCATCAGTGTACTAACGATGGCCAACTGGGCAGGCTCTTCCACCTTGCCCTGCCATTCACTTCATTTTTGGAATACTGTTCTTGCCATGCAAAGATTCAAAGTCCAGCCTATCTACTTTTCTCTAGCCCAGGCTTGAGAGGGCTGGCTCATTCCAGTCATTTCCTGTCCTGATGTGCTCCTAGAAAATCTGGCTAATCTTGGGGCTACCCTGATCCAGGTCCTCCCTCATACCTATGAAGGTGCCACCCAGGGCGGCGACTTAGACAAACATGTCAGCCCATAAATTAGCATACACATTGATCTCCACTATTCATTAGCTGGTGCTCATTTATAGCCAAGGAGGCCTGAAATAATTGTGAAATAAATATGAACTTTCATGGACAACCCTACTTGGGCCCCAAGAAATACTTTTTCAAAATCCTACCTGATGTCTTTTTAAATAAAAACACCCACATCTGTGAGCCTGGGGATCCTGCCACGGACAGCATGAACAGTGGATACTGCTCTGAGAGCTGGAGTGGTGGAAGGGGGCTGGGCAAGAGGAAAGACAAAGAAAATAACATGCTGAGGTCCTCTGCTCAGTCATTCCCAGTAGTGGGAACTCATTTTCTTGCTTCTTTTCGTGTGTCAGTTTTCATGTGTCAATTCAATGTATCAACGACTCTTTCATGGATCTAGATTCAGATTCACCGAGGAATGCATTATTTGCAACAATTCCACATGAGCAGCCAAGGAATAGTTGCCATGTTGAAAAATTGTGGCTGTCAGACATCTGACACAGAACTCACCTGGCTGGGAGTGTGATCAGTTTGATCACTTACAAAGATTTAAATTTTTTTTTGAAAGTAGCGTGAAAAGGATATAAAAGACTTCATTTCTTTATATTGGTCATGTGTTGAAATAATATTTCAGCCATACAGGAATAAATAAAACATAAAAATTGATAATTTCTCCAGTGATTGCATTATGCTTTTAAATTTCAAAGAATGGGTAAAGTTTTAACATCAAATATGAAAAAACGGACATATATGGGATTCCCCTCAGCAGCTGTGAATATGTTTTATTACCATTGGCTAATAAAGAACCTGTTTCTGCCAATGCTAAACAGAGTAAAGCCAGGTGGGAAATCCAAATGGTGATATAGAGAGAAAGTAGGCGGAGTTGCAGAGATGCTGTGTAGCTGCCAAAGGAGAAGATGCTCAGCAGAACCTAGCCAGTAGGCCACAGCCTCGTGATGATACACAGATTAATAGAAATGGCTTAATTTAAGATATTACAGTTAGTCAGAAGTATGCTTAAACTATTGGCCAAACAGTGTTGTAATTAATATAGTTTCTGTGTGATTATTTGGGTCTGGGCAACTGGGAAACTAACGAGCAGTCTCTTGTTACAAAAGGTTTGCACTATATTTTATTTGACAACATCAATGTATGATTTAAAGATGTAGATATTTTGAACAGTGAGTTAAAATTTTAACTCTAGATGATTTTATCTATTTACAGTTTATTTTAATTATCTACAAGTTTTAATTTGCATTAATTTGAGTGATTCTTCATTTTAATAGATCATTTGAAAGAAAAATTATCTTTTAGAATCTAAGTTAAAATAATTTTCATCATATTTAATTTTCTGTAAGCACATTTAAGGTATATATTTGTGTTAATTGTCATAAATTGTGTGAAAAATCCTTGTTTTGATTTTCATTCATTTTCATTTTGTTTTTTTTTTTGAGAGAGGGTCTCACTTTGTACCACTATCCTACTCACCATGAAACAGGCTGGACTCAAACTCACAGCAATCCTACTGTGTCAGTCTCCTAAGTCCTGGTATCACAGACATAAACCACTAAACCCTGTGAAAATCTTAATTATAGCAACTTAATAGATGATAATTTTCTGGTGAAAATAAGAACACAGTTGTGAAGAAAAATAATTTGCAAATTATGTTTATAAATTATGTACTTTGATGTTATCAATCTTTGAAAGATTACTGGCTCATTTACAAGAATGTCTAAAGTGTAAAGAAATAAAAACATTTGAATATATCTTGTATTTTGCTAAATATCAGAATGTAGAAACCATAACTTTAAACATACATTTCAATTTGACTATTATTCAACAGTATGGTTTTGGTAGGAAGAAAGGACATTTTTTATAGGTATTTAGTCTGACATTTAAATATTTCAACAAGAGGAATGTAGGGTTCTCTTTTTTCTCTTCTTGTGTACCTCACAAATATCAGAGGGCTACCTAGTTACCAGAAAGTTCCCAGCTAAGCATTCTTCTGAGTGGAGTGTCACCTTGTCTGAAGCCTCTGCAGTGGCCCCTGCTGTTCTGTCCTAGGCAGTCATGATGGCCTCTGAAGGTCTGTATAATCTGTGTAGCCTAGGTGGAAAAGAATGAACCTAGAGACATAGAAGAGAATGAGCTTGGTAACGTCCTTGCTAGTGTGTTTCACCACCCTTGCTTCTTCCAGGGTGAATTAAATAGTCTGAAAGTTGCTGAGACAGATTTCAGACGCTGCAAAGCTTCTGCAGTGTGTGCAATGCCATACTCGTGGTGCCAACTTTTGGTAGAAACTGGGTCAAAGGGTGGAGTATGTAGAAGTGGTGTCCTTCAAGAGGAGCATGTACCAACTGAACAACAACAGGAGTTCTCCTGGAGATCCGCAGGAAAGTGGCCAGCGTACTTGCCTGCTCGGTTGGCTCACACATTATTTTACTAGTACTAGGACATGCACCACTATGTCCAACATGAGTAAGGATGTGAATTTTACCGATTTGCACATAAATCAACCACCTTTAGACACTGATAGCTATTTCCAGTGACCAAATGTATAGGTTTGAATAATACAGAAATAAAAATGGACTGAGAATCAGTTGTCTGTTTGGGTTTCTCTTGGGGTGATTATTCCAGGGCAAGTCTTCGATCTGGTCTAGACTTCAGTCTCATATATGGAGAAAAAATAATGAGAAAATTAAACTGCCTACTTTGGAAACTAGTATTAGGGTCTGATGAGACTGTTTATGGTAAAGCACGTTGATCACCACACGGCAGTTAGAAAATACAAAACTCTGACATTTTGGTTGCCCTCTGTGAGGTTTCCTTCAGAAACCTAGGACTGATTGCCACTCTACTGATACCATCATTGCTTGGGGTCATTTGATGTGATTCTCTGGTAAGACATTTTTCATTCCCCAATGACTGCAGCCCAGAAATTTAAATCACACACATCAAATATCAAAACCATTGCAGTATGATTAAAAAAATAATTGACTTTAAAAACTCAGAGTCCATCTGATAATATAGGGATACTTTGGTTTCACATGCTTATTACTCCACCTTTCTCTTTTGATTTTTCAAAATCAGAAGATTTATGCATGAGGGAAGTATGCTGCCAGGACAAATGGTAACATTTACCATTTATCTTGGTAAAAGCATCATCTGCTTTTCTTCCATCCACATCCACTCCTCTGTGGTATTGATGGGGAAGGGACCTCTTAGTTTTTCTCATTCTGACTGTTTTTTAGAAGAAAGGCTCCCCGGTTGCCTGCATCCCCACCCAAGAGGCATCTGTGGTTCTGACTAGCCGGGCTGCAGGATACTCCCTGGCATCCTTGCCCTGTCAGGTAAATCAGGGAGGTGGCCTCTGACAGCCACCGTGCTGAGTGTCCACATGCAAGTCCATCTCTGATCAGAGTTGTTATACGAGAGGCTAATGAGGGTGACTTCTACCCTGTACCTACGGAGTGCCTTGTGCGTCTTTCCATATGGCAGATAAATCCCCGTGAAACTTTGCAATGGAAGGAATGCAGCAATGCAATGCAAAAAAAATTACAGAAAATTGCTCCTATCACCAAAAATTCACATTTTCTTATTTAGGAAGGAAATTCCAGACCACAATACAATAGAATATACTGGTGATTTCTTTTTTTTCTAGCCAGCTCAAGAAAGGATTTGGGTTCTTACAATCCAATAGCAAGTTTTGTCAGGCCCCTTTTAGAAGAAACAAAAGGTCATTTTCTTTCTGGAGACACTGTCTTTAATGCCAAGGGTGTGGGTGGCTTTCTGGGACTTCAAGGCTTGTCACTACTGAGCTCATGTGAAGAATTTCTTGTGCATCAGGACAGCACAGACTTGGCTGTGATCTGAGCTGAAGCTGCCATGGGTTTCACCTGTCTGAGCATGTCTGGAGAAACTGTAAGGCCAGCTGTTTTTCTGGGGCCTGAAGAGCATGTGGGACAGCGTGAGCGTTGTATGCTGGTTGGGCTAGTAGGCATTTTGGGTAAATCATGAACTCTATTATAGATTTCTAACTGAAGGGAGGCCATTGAGTCTCCTCCAAGGAGCTCATTCTAAGAATGGGAGAAGGGAATTGCAAGCTCCTCAGTCACAACCCTTATGCATCAGAGGGGAAAGGAGGCCCAAGAAGAGCTTTGTGAATGACTCTCACTCAAAGTCCAGTTCAGTCTAGGATCTGGGTAAATGAGATATGTAAGAGCTTCAAGGGCGATCACTGAGAGCTCCATAGAACATCAAAGTGCATGAAAAGATGTAATGTTTAGATTGAAAGGGGGAGGAAGGAGACTGTAAGGCGTTAAAACAACAACAACAACAACAAAAGAATCAAACCAGTTCAGCTTAATAAAGCATTGGATGAGCAATACATTCTGGAACAGGACAACATTTTGGACCAAAGATAGGTCAGAATATCTCACCATACCATGTGCATCAATCATATTTTTAGCAAAAGAAGAGGTGGAGAGAAACAGAACAACCCGATTGGCTGCAATTAACATGTTCTTCATATGGACATGGTCTAATGCATTGGCAGCCTGTGATTGGTTAGAGCTCAAGCAATGACACATGCATTTGGTTTGTTTGCTGTCCAGACAGGTTTAAGCTCTCGTTGTGCAGACCCGGGTTAGACTTCCTTTATTATTCAAGAATGGAGACTAGTTCAGGCAAATGTATTTCTGTTTACCTTTGATGGCTGCCAGTCTGTCACGAATCACCAAACTTGGATGCTGTGAACTTTGAAGCTATGTGTGGAGGGCAGTAGAGTTCTTTGCAGTTAGTGTAGAAGCAGTGGAGTTTACTAAGAACGAGGTGCTTAGGGGACTGTGACCGGAGAGCAGTGGTGGCTCTGAGAGGAGGAGGAGTGTCTCTAGGGTGGGCACATCACTAAAGGCAGATTTGTTCCTGATCACAAGTGGAAAGCTCCTTGAGGATGAGAGTGACAGTCTCAGGAGCAAAGAACCAGACATGGAGATAAGAAAAACACACTCTGATATCTGGGTGGTTTTCTTGTAATCTTGACTGTGAATACAACCTAGATGGACTTTTGGCTGTTTGCATTTCACTAGTATTGTCTTGGTTCTCTCAAAGCTAGATGCAGGTTCATGACCCAACAAATAGAGGAAGTTGCTGCCATTAACTACTATCTGGTCAAAACGACCTAGCCTGATTAGGTCTTTACAGTGTCCCTAACTTTGCAGCTACTGTTACCATCATCACCACCACCATCATTGTCGTCATTTTCATTTGCATTCAACACATATTCTCTGTGTGCAGACAAAGCAATAAAATAACCAGACACTGTTCTGGTTCTTATAGAAGTCATAATCTGGAGTATAGCATGGATAAACACAAATCCGTTGGATGTTTTGTAACAGCTATTTCCTCTAAACTAGATGCCCTTTGGTGGGTTGGACACATTGGTAAAGAAGGACAGATCTAAGGATCTCATGCTCAAGGTATATGTGGTTAGGGAAAACAAACAGTAAACGCAAATGAACAGGATTACTATTGATAGTGATTTTTTTAAAAATCTGTGCAAGGCTAAGCGTAGGGATGTGATGAAGAATTGTAAGAAAATCATGGAGGTGCAGAGGCATTTCACTTGCATTTTAATAAATAAAACTTGTCTGAGCATAAGAAAAGTAAAACAGCCACACCAGCCAGCCTTATAGACTAGACAACAACAACACACACCTTTAATCCCAGTAGCGACACTAGTTGCCATAGAAACCAGGCGTTAGTGGTGCACAACTTTAATCCCAGGGTTAGAGAGGATTATAAAATGGGAGGAGACAGCTCTCAGTCATGATCTCATTCTGAAATTCCTGAAGGCAAGACCATCATTTTCAGACTAAGGTTGAGGTAAGAGCCAGTAGTTGGTTGTTTTGCTTTTCTGCCCTTCAGGTTGAACCCCAATTTCTCTCTCTGAGTTTTTATTAATTGTGCTTCATGGAGGGTTTGTAGTTGCATGAGGTCTCATTAAAAGCATGGCACAGGGCAGGAGTTGGGGGTGCTAGAGGGCATTCATATTGGGAGAAGGCTCACAATGGCCTGTAACTCTGGCTTTGGGGTGACAATGCTGTTGTGCCCGGGTGCAGCAATCCTCCTAAAGATATACATAACTTTAAATAAAAAATAATATTTCTCGGAAGAAAAAACAACATTTGAATGTAAAAAAATGAACTAAGGATAACTCCTGAATATATATAAAGATCTATGGATGAGTATTTGGGCAGAAATTGCAACAAAATGAAGGGCACTTGGGCCAGGAAACATCCATCTATGTTGAAGGAACAGATGACCCATGAGCCAGAAGCTAGTGAAGGAGGAGAAAATGATGTGAAGATGGTTTGCAGAACTGAAAAGTGTCCCCTTGGACCAGGAATGTAGAGCAGTGGTCAAGTGCTCACCAACATATTCAAAGCCTGACTGCAGAAATGAAAAGGGGGTTCTTGCAGAGACTTGGAGATTTTCCTAAAGAGCATAGCTTCACTTTTACATTTCCTAGGAAGGCCGAGTATTGTAAGCAAGGATCCATCATGAGCTGAGCAGTTACAGCATACAATCTGATTCGCCTTCCCATCTTTAACATCACTGCCTGCCTCATTCTGCAAGCATTGAAGATGAGCTTCCTTAACCTGGTTTTGAGAAAAGGTCAAGTGTCACCACTCGGGAGCTTTCCACAAAGCCGGCTCTTTACGCCCTCTGTATTGAATATCTAAACTCCTGCCTACACCAGGGGTAGTAGGACACTCCTGCAGACATCAGTACAGATTTAGTCACTCCCTCTCTGTTGAAGAATTTCTTTTCCCAGACTGGCTATCTCGCTACTATTGCCTTTCCAAAGTTTCATGGAAACCAAATTTTGATGGCCTGTATCTTGCACTAAAGGTATTCTATAACTTTATAGATGCACACACAACCTGTGACATAACAGAGTTTCAGTGATACTGATGCAATAGAGGAGTAGAGGTCTCTTTCAAACCCAGTGTGGCCCAAGGAGCAGTAGAGGAAGATGTCAAACAAACAAACAAACAAACAAAAAGCCCACAGTACCACAGTATTATAGAGGAGCCACACATTCTTCCATGTGAACACTTGTGAAAATCTCCAGGGGCTTTCAGAAATACTAAACAAATGTAGCCAAATGGCTGAAATTGAAAAGATTAACCACACCTAGTGGTAGAGTGGATATGGAGAGATTGAAAGTGTCATGCAAGTCTGGCTGAAGGAATGTACAATCTAATAACTTTGGGAAACAAAATTATATATAAATTATATACCTACCATATGATGGAGCCTCTCTATTCCTAGGTATTTGCTCCAAAGAAAGTCAACTATACTCCATATCAAGGCTTGTATGTGAAGTCTCTTAGAAGCTTTACATGTAACAAGCCGAACTGAAAAGAATCTAAGTGTAGACAATCATGGAAATGGATTAACAAACTGTCTTATTGTCATAAAGTAGAATAATGTTGGCAGTAAAAGGGAGTGGACAATCAGCACACACAACCCCATGAACAAGCCTCAAAATCATCATGAAATCAGATGAAACAAGGCAAAACAAATTGTTCGGCTGGGACTTCCAGCTCGCTCCTGCAAAAGCCCCCATTTTTCTCTCTCTCTCCAAACCCCACCCTCTCATAAAATCTCCAATGGAGACAGTTAAGAAGCCCAGTTCTACATTCTGGGTGGCGATGGGTTGTAGTAATTGGAGAGGCGGGGCTGCGTCCCCAGCACCCTGGCCGCCTGGCTAGCTTATGCTCCAAAATAACAACACACAAACTGTATTCTTTTAAACACTGCTTAGCCCATTTCTATCTACCTCTTCTAGGCTAATTCTCACATATTAATTTAGCCCATTTCTAATCATCTGTGTAGCACAGCTAGGTGCACTTACAGGGAAGATTCTAGCCTATGTCCATCCTGGGTCGGAGCTTCGTCGTGTGTGTCTCAGAGAGCAGAGCTATCGCATCTGGAGAGGGGAGCATGGCATCTCTGAGCTCATTTCCTCTTCCTCCCAGCATTCTGTTCTGTTTACTCCTCCCACCTATGTTTTAACCTATCAGGGCCAAGCAGTTTCTTTATTGCTTAACCAATGAAATCAACAGATTGATATATGACACTCCCACATCAATGGGTGGGTCATCCCCAGAAGTTGACAGCAGGCCAAGACCCCACCTTATTATACATACCATAATTGGACACAAACC
Source organism: Microtus ochrogaster (assembly GCF_000317375.1). NCBI lineage: Eukaryota > Metazoa > Chordata > Mammalia > Rodentia > Cricetidae > Microtus > Microtus ochrogaster. The sequence continues at coordinate 56,092,884 of NC_022012.1, read as the reverse complement.
CAGTTTGTGGTGGACACATCATCATCCCACGCCTCCAGAGTATGTAAGCTCCCTCCTTTAGATAGATCCTGTGATTTCCCCCATCCCCTCAACCCCCACCCCACACCTTCATCTCTAGAGACTGGAGGAGTTACCCAGTAGTTGCTTTGCTCAGAATAAACCTGGTCTTTTACTTTTTAATTCTGCTTGATCTGGCTTACGTTGTCAGTGGAGAAACCTATTATTAGGGTACAGAAAATATATTATGTCATTATTCAATGATTCCATAGGTAATAAATTATCCAAAATGCAAGCTCATGTATTCTAAGCAGATCCATGTGTCCCTGGGCCACAGATGGAGAGATATATGGAAGGGAAAAATAACCAAGGTGAATTGTGGAGTATTATTTTAACTGAGCAAAAACGTGTTATATTTGTCTGTGTTGTGGAATATTACTTTAACTATGTGAAGGTGTGTTACATTTGTTTCCGCTGCTTTTATTAACAATGCAAAGATGTGTTACATTTCTCTGTGCTGCATTTGTTTAATTATGTAAAGATGTGTTGCGTTTGTTTCACCTTGCCTGCCTAAGGCGCCTGATTGGTCTGATAAAAAGCCAAGCAGATCATTGCTAGTCAAGAGAGGGTTAGGCAGGGCTGGTGAGCAGAGAGAATAAATAGGAGGAGAAATCTACACTCGAAAAAAGAGAGAAGAAGGAAAAGGAGAAGAAGGAGAAGGAGAAGGAGAAGGAGAAAAGAAGAAGAAGAAGAAGAAGAAGAAGAAGAAGAAGAAGAAGAAGAAGAAGAAGAAGAAGAAGAAGAAGAAGAAGCAGCCAGGCAACCCCCAG